>NW_022437005.1:2139761-2289895 GCF_009761245.1 Sapajus apella
TCCCTCCCTCCCTTCCTTCCTTCCTTCCTTCCTTCCTTCCTTCCTTCCTTCCTTCCTTCCTTCTTTCTTTCCTTCTTCTTTCTTTCTTTCTTTCTCTTCCTTCCTTCCTTCCTCCTTCCTTCCTTCCTTCCTTCCTTCCTTCCTTCCTTCCTTCCTTCTTTCTTTCTTTCTTTCTTTCTTTCTTTCTTTCTTTCTTTCTTTCTTTCTTTCTTTCTTTCTTTCTTTCTTTCTTTCTTTCTTTCTTTCTTTCTTTCTTTCTTTCTTTCCCTTCCTTCCTTCCTTCCTTCCCTTCCTTCCTTCCTTCCCTTCCTTCCTTCCTTCCCTTCCTTCCTCCCTCCCTCCCTCCCTCCCTTCCTTCCTTCCTTCCTTCCTTCCTTCCTTCCTTCCTTCCTTCCTTCCTTCCTTCTTTCTTTCTTCGACAGAGTCTTGTTCTGTTGCCTAGGCTGGAGTGCAGTGGGACAATCTCAGCTCATTGCAACCTCCGCCTCCTGGTTCAAGTGATTCTCCGGCCTCAGCCTCCCGAGTAGCTGGGACTACAGGTGTGTGCCACCATGCCCGGCTAACTTTTTATATTTTTAGTAGAGACAGGGTTTCACCGTGTTAGCCAGGATGGTCTCAATCTCCTCACCTCATGTCATGATCCGCCTGCCCTGGATCCCGGAGTGCTGGATTTACAGGTGTCAGCCACTGCGCCCAGTCCAAGATTTTTCTTTTAGTGACTTACTTGCTGCTATTCACATGCTATATGCATTTTTAAACTGTGCCATATTCTTATTTTTGTATACTCTTATTCTTCTGTCATTGTTATCGGAATTGAGTGGTACTGATTAGTCAACACAAATGATTTCATGATAACATTCCAATTATATTAGACTAAATTTGTCTTTGTGATCAAAGTTGATTAGCTGTTGTGACTTACTTACATCAGTGATTCAATTCACCGGTAAGACTGGGAAGCAAGTGTTACAAGGCATTTTCAAGTAAATTTGGTTAAAATGTGGGTTTTTTCTTCTACTCTTTCTTAGAAGAGGACAGTCCTCTTTTTCTATGTTCCTAAAGTTAAAAGTTGATGTATGCATAGTGATTAAAAGAATAGCACAATGGCTTGTTTTGCATATTTAAAAAAATCAAATTTTGTGTTTTCAACATGAGTAGGAGTTGAAAAGTATAGATTGTATTAAAATGTTTGAACATTTTAATACATTAAAAGTAGATAATTAACTATTAACCTGTTAAAATAGATATGAACTATTAACCTATAAAAATAGGTATGAGGCCGGGCACAGTGGCTCACGCCTATAATCCCAGCACTTTGGGAGGCCAAGGCAGGTGGATCACGAGGTCAAGAGATTGAGCCCATCCTGGTCAACATGATGAAACCCCGTCTCTACTAAAAATACAAAAATTAACTGGGCATGGTGGCACGTGCCTGTAGTCTCACTACTCAGGAGACTAAGGCAGGAGAATTGTTTGAACCCAGGAGGTGGAGGTTGCAGTGAGCCGAGATTGTGCCATTGCACTCCAGCCTGGGTAACAAGAGTGAAACTCCGTCTCAAAAAAAACAAAACAAACAAAAAATAAAATAAAATAGGTATGAACATACATACCTTGTATATGTAAGGATTGGTAGGTTACACTTTAAAATTGACAGGAATGTTTTGAAATTATTCTTCTTAAGATTATTACTGATTATTAAAAATGATCTTGGAATTTGTTTTGGAAATGCTCTTCTTTACTGTGTACAATGCCTGAAACTTGTCTTACAAGTAAGCCAGACTAGCATTGGCTCTTCCCTTCCATGTCAATCCAGATATTCATTCTGCAGGCAATTATTCCTCAGTTTGTTTCCCTCCAAGGATTTGTCTTTTTTCCAGGGTGCCAATTACGCACATCTTATACTATAATCTGTGTCACTTGAATCTGACCAAAGTCTATGGAACAATTCACTGGTTAGGTATTCCTTTTCACAATTACCATCTTCATGGGAAATTGCCTACTTTAGAAGGTTGTGCCTTAAGATCTTTTACCAGAGAAATATTTGCATCGCCAATGCATTGCTTAGCTTGCTTGTCTCCAGGCTCTAACACAAATTCCTAAAATAAATAAAGCATTAATGATGTAAAAAGTGAAAAATACCTTGCTTATCCTCTTTTTCCTTCCTTTTGTGTTTACAGATGTCATCCATACTGTAGGACCAATAGCCAGAGGCCATATTAATGGTTCCCACAAGGAAGACCTTGCAAATTGCTATAAATCATCTCTGAAGCTGGTGAAAGAGAATAACATCCGATCAGTTGTAAGTAATTTTATGGTTTTTATTTCTCATTCTTTTTCAGTCTTTACAGTTTAGAAATCTGTCTTGTCTAAAAAGAGATAGGAAACCATTTCCAAACTTTTTAGCACGAACTTTAAGGATCTTAATAGCCTCTTTGGTTACCATGACTCTACTCTTTGGTATGCCATAAATATTTGCTAAATTTTTCATGATGTTTCAGAATTTAAAACTATAAAACCTCAGAACTGGAGTTATCTCATCTGCTTTTTCCTCTTTATTTTGCCCCTTATTTTCCTTTGGAGAAAGTAAATATTATGGTAGTGGCCAGCAGGTTTAAAGAAGGAAAATAGCAAGTGCTGAGTTTGTTATAACAGTGCACATTTAGTATATATTGGTCGTACATTTGTGCATTTTGGAGCTGTGTTTAATCTCTGTCTACATGTATGAATGTGTGCATGCATTCTCATGCTAGCGTCAGACATGATTTATTTGGAGAAAATTACTCTGCATATGGATTTTCACCTGAAGATTGTTATTCTTTTAGATTTATTTTACTCTTCTTAAACTAACACTGTGTAGGTGGTAGCTGGGTATACCCCATCTCTTCTAAGTTTTATCAGTAGACAAAGGGAGTTCAGAAAATGTGGATCTAATCTATTTCATTACCAGTAGGCTGAGATGAAAGGAATTATCTTCTAGCTGGATTTGGAGGTATTTACTCACCTGCTTCTCTTTTGCAACATGTTCTACCTCTATTACATCTCAATTACACCAAGAAAATCAAACTATAGAAAAATACACTGTAAATATCTGATAATAAGTTAATTTGGCTGGAGTTCTTTGGTTATTTTTCCCCCTCACATAGATTATAGCCTTGCTGAAATTGTGGGGCAGAAAAATAGTTAAACACTTGACTTCATAGCAGACCGAAGATATCAGCATTGCTTGATAGTTCACAGAAGTAGTGGTTGTATTATTTGCATGAAGGAACATTGAGAAGCAGATACATTCAGGTAACCTTGGATGGTTGCTATACTTTTTGTTCATGGTTGTAATTATGGGTTTTTCAATGCAACATTGGTGAGTCTGCTTGAAATAAGGAAACTTTTCATGACCTAAATATATAGCACTTTTTAATCTTTGTATAATTATTAACGGAGATGGGTATTTTATTTCTCTCTTTGATTTTCTAAATTTTTTTTTCTAACGGATCAATACATCAGACCCTATTCTCTCTGTGAGGTGAAACCTAAAGTTCAAAGAGAATGGAGCAAAGTTGACCTCACGACCAGTTGGTTAATTTTGTTCTCTATAGGAAAATAAGAAAAATCAAAACAGGTATGCACATTTAGGGAATAATTAAAATTTTGTCAATATGGCTTATTGATTTAAAAAAGCAAAAGGCTGAAGTGCTTGGAAAATGGATATGTAGAGAAGTATCCAACTTGGGAAATATGGATTTTGAGATCTGAAGAGAATTTGCTAGTGAAATCACTGGCATTTCTAATTTGTTTTTAAAAGCCAAGAAAAAGGAAGAACTAAGAAGTTTGTTAGAAACAGTACAAAAATAACACTCAACCTTTTAGTACAGAAAGGGATCTCTAACTCGAATTATCTTAAAACAATCATGTTACTCCACTTGCTGCCATTAGATAAGAAATGGAAGACTTATGGACTAAGTTAGCTTCTTATCAAATGGCATGCAGATGGGCTGAAGTAAAGCTCCGGTAATATTCCAGTCATTCTTTGATAGGAGTTAAATCTACCTTAACATCTTTGATAATTACTTTGAAGGGCCAATTACATATTACTTGAATAAAATGAGCAGGTAATGCTGAATGGAATTCATTCCAATATTAGTCAATAAAAATGGAGATAGAAAATATACAAAATGTGAGAGATGAAATGTTCAACTAAATTGATCATCATGTTCTTGCATGATACTACAGTTGCCATCAAATGTCTTGTCTCTTTTACACATAAAAAAGAAAAATATTTTTCTTTTCTTTCTCCCTCCTTCCTTTTCTTTCTTTCTTGCTTTCTTCCTTTTTCTGGAGTAAATCAGGCTTTCTTCTTTCTATGGAATCTCATCCTCTTGATCACCATTCAATAAATAATAATGCTAATATCATCACATTCTGATTATGTAGATGGAAATGGAAAACTTTTAGAAACATGATTATGACTGGATACATGTTTTATAGTATCAGCTTGAACTTTGTCAACTTATCACGATAGATGGAAGAGGTGGTTGATATAAAAAGCCTGGTTATCAGGATGGAAAATAAACTTAACTTGAACTCATTTATATACATGTCAAAGAGAATTTCTCATAAATCCTTTTATCAGAGTGGCTTAGTGTTTGCTTTGCCACCTATTACTGTGTCACTGTGGACAAGTAATGTCAACATTTTGTAGGTTGGTTTCCACACATAAAGGATCGGTAAATGACTACTGTTATTCGAAGACCTGTCCAGTTCATGAGGCTGTTGTTATAGGGATCAGTTGGGATAATAAGTGTAAGATAATTGGAAGAAGAGAATTCTTTTAAAAGTATTTGGCAATATTACTTCAAATATAAGATGTTTTCACACCTATGGTTTGGCAATTTAAGAAAATACCATTTTCCTTTGATGTCTATTCTGAACACCAGAACTGTAGACATTTACCATGTAATTTCTAGATGTTTCTAAACAACAGGGAAATGTCCAGGAATAAATTAAATATTTAATATGCACCACTTTTCTGCTAAGGTTAAACCAAAGGTTTTAGGATTACAGCACAGGGTCCAACACATAGACTCAGATTCTTATTTTACCAAAAGAATAGATTCTTCAAATATTTTTAATGGATGTAAGACAAACAGTGTGAAAATTTATTTAATAAATATGAATAAGACCTACTGTGTACCATGACATTATCAGTTATCTTCCAAGACATAGAGGATCTAATGGTTATTTTCTAACACAATTTGCCTCAATCTCATGACAACCCAGACAAATAAATGGACAAGATCATCCTATCTATTGTATGACTTGAGAATACTCTGAAGTTCTCTCATCACTTTTAAATATCTTCCCAGAGATGCCTGAAATTCCATAATTAATGAGTAATTTAGGATGTTCAGGCATTGTTCTTTCTCTGCAATTTTCCTTTAAAATGCAAATACCCGTGAGATCAGTAGATAATTAATTTTCTAATACCTTAATATGAAGAAATTTATCAAATTACTTTTCATGTTAACAGGATAAATTAGAGAATGCTAAAAGTACTGAGCACCTTAGCCTGGGGGAGGAGAATTGGAGAAAGGTCTGAAAGGAGATGGAGAAAAACAGAAAAAAGAGTAGGGTATAAATAAATTTCACCTATTTCTCTGTTTTGCTAAGAGGAGATCATTTTTAAATAGTGTAGAGAGAGAAATGTTATAGCCATTTATTTTATACCTAGAAATAAGATACTGATTTGGGTGTCGGATATGTTGTGGATAAAATCTTTTTACTATGAAAAAATACTATATATTGTATTAACTTAGTGGAAAAGTTCATTACATTTCTCTCCTCTATACATTCTTTGTGACAGCTGTTTTTTCATACATATCCACATTTGTTTTAGGTGGTAAAAGAAAAAAAATAATCAACAAATCTAATGGCTCATTTTACAATGGCACTTGTTTTTTATGAATGATCATTTAGTGCTTAATATTGGGAAATATTTCAATATGAGATTTTAATCATGATTCTTCTTCTAATCTTACCATAAATAGTTCTAAGTGAAAAAATACAATCTTTCATGCCTCCTAGATCTAGTCTGTGCAAGTTTCTTATTTCTTCCAAATATTATTCCTTATTTACTCCAGATATTAAAGTCAGTTATTTTTCTTTAACCATGAGTTACCCTTGGACCAAAAAATGTGCATCGATTGGTATTTATATTCTTGACAACCTTGAAATTGTTGATTGCAAGATACGTAAAATTTAAGGCACCGTGAAGAGGATAATTAGTAGTGGAAACTGGAAGTTGGAATAGGGGTAAAGTAAAACCTTAAAAGAAGATCAGGAAGCTACGTATTTTCTCCGTGAACCTTGGGAAAGATAAAGATATTATAGATGTCAAAAAGGAAAAATGACCCAGGTTGAACCCAGGAGCCGAATGCATGTGACCTGAGGTTGAACCCAGAAGCCGAATGCATGTGACCCGAGGAATGCATAGTCAGACCGGTGCAATCAAGCATCTGAATTATGTTGATTTCTAGAGCAAGAGTGTATTCTGAAAAAATTAAAACTACACATAATACATGAAATCCTTGACTAAAACATACAAACAGAAATTGTGTATATTGGTAAAAATCATGGCGAAACTTCAAGGGTGTGTGCAGGGATGAAGACAAGAAAAAATTTCTATTGCTCAGGGCTCGAGAATGAAAAGGCCTGATTTTGTATCCATTATTACCACGCACTGGTGGAGAGGATGACATAGATATTATCTTATGTATCATGCTGTCTTTATTCTTTTTGTTTGTGAGCATAGAAATATTTTGTAATGATTTTAATGTGTTTATCCTGACCTCTATTTCCCTTCTTTTAACATCATGTTCATTTTTTTAAAAAAACTAATCCGTGCCATACAAAAAGGATCACAGTAATTTCTTCTCCTAGCACCAGTTAAAAGGCATAGATTTATATTTGTCCATGACATTAGATATTCAAGAAAACGATTTTCACTGATAAATTATAATGCACCCTGTCTGACATTCTTTGAATGACAACATGTAATAAAGTAGATGTTTTATTTTGAAAAAAAATCATAATCTGAATATAAGCCAGATTTTGCTTAGGTTAAAAATTATTTTCCCCTGAAAATAAATAATAATTGACATGGGAATTTGGTATTTTATGTGATTATGGGCAGACTAATACTTGGGTGTTTGTTTAAATGGTGTGTGCTACCTGTGATTTCCACAAGCATCATGCTGGATGACTTTTTTGAGTGAGAAAACATTGTAAATTTTTGCTGGTAGGAACCACCCAATTTCAATGGGGATCCCTCAGAGCTGACTGATGTTCCATCCATGAGTCAGAGATCTTGTGAAGCAATAGCTTCCAATGGGAAAGATGATGGGCCTACAGCCTCAGTGCTACCTCTAGGCATTGAGGCAATAAGCAGTTTTGGAATTCTGCATTTAGTTGTTTCACTGAGTGTAGGTTTTCATTTTAAGGCGTAGTCAAGTGAATCTTATTTTCTTATACAAGTTCCCTTCTGAGAGGGTTGCCATGGCAATGAGTTCTCAGCCTGAAATTCTTAAATGTTGATTTTATTTCATTATCTGAGTTTCCATTACAGGCCACATCAGTCAATGCAGTTCTCTGTTCAAGAACATGTCTACAGCCTTATGAAGCTGACCCTTTCATTTGGTACCTCCGCTCCTCTGCCTAACTTGGTGTCACCATTTCCCAAACAGCTCTTCATCTCCAAGAACCCTCTTCTACAGGGCTGTCAGTTTGATCTTTTCCAGTTTCCCTTTAGGCAACATCTAGTCTTGGTTCTCACCCATCTCATTTATAAAGGATAATACCAGTTCTCTATGTCTTCCCTAGCTGGGTTTCTAACAGCTGTGTGTCTAATGATACTATTAATAAATAACAAGAGCAAAAGCACTTTTGCATTTGTGCTTCACTCTACAGTTTACAGCAGTACATTCCTATATACATCATCTCATTTATTTTTCAAATTCTCTAACTGCTGCCACCGTTACTTTGATTTAGCCAGTGTGGGAAAAAGCTCACTCAATACTTTTTCTTTCCGCTTTTACCCTACATTACATTTTATAAGATCTCCTCATTGGGCGCAGAGGTACAGAATCTGTTTGTATTATGACAAACAGATTTTGCAGTAGCACAAACCTTCTCATCAGGTTATTGTTATTGGGGGTGACAAGTGACAGGACAGGCAGCAGAAGCATGGAGGAGGGAAGGGATGGAGTGATAGTAAATTCACAGGTTGTGCCTTGGAAACAGATAGTTGTATGACCAAACCCACGTGGACACATTCTACACAATTGTGTCTTCTGGTGGCCACAGCAGAGAGATGATTTGAGTTAGAGGGGTGAATGAGATCAATCACTGAGCCATGAGCTATAGTAATAAGAATAGTGAATGTTTCTGAACTCCCACGTGGTGCCACGCACTGTGTTTTAGTCATTAATTCTCAAAACAATCCGGAGTTAGAAAATGTGGTTTCTTCCATCTTACAGGTGAGGAATATGCACCAGAAGGAAACTGCCTTCCCTATGGTTCAATTTCTCATCCTAGGATGTAAGCCAAAACCAAGCTGATGCATACTGCGATTCTGTTTCTCCACTAGCTAAGCATTGCGTTGACGTCCATAACTTCATGCATTCTGCAGGCTATTACACTAACTTGCAGTCTGTAGGCTGGACCTGTATTACTACAGGTCTCACCTCAAGTGAGGTAAGGTCTGATCTTGAACTAAAAGTGGAGGTGGGATTTAAACTGAGGTGTTTTAAATCTAGTGGCTTAAGCCACTGTGCAGTTCCATTTACATTTCCTCCATTGTTAGGTGCCTTTTTTTATTTTTTGTCTAAACCAGTGGTTCTCAGTGGGTGTAGCACTGCCCTCTAGGGACCATTTTTCGAGGGTAGTTTTGGGTAATGACAACAACTAGTGGGTACAAGAAGCATTTTGTGGGCAGGGACAGAGATGTGACATGTGGTCTGGCCAAGCCCTCATAGTAAAAACTGTCCCTCCTCCCACACAATGTTTTAATGTTTTGCCAGACAGTCATATAAGTAAATAGCTATTTATAAACAACAACACACATCAAAACAAATCCTCTCTGTCTTTTTGTTTTCACTATACTGCACTACCATGAAAATTAAAGGAAGCTTGTACTTAGTTTGCTTAGAACTTTACCTAGAGTGCTGAGAAAATTATGCTACAGATGGCCATGCCTCTGCAGCAGGAGACTTTGTCACACCTGTCTGAGTCTACATTTATAGATTTTTTTTTGTAGTGATTCTACAAATTTTTTTTTGTAGTGATAGCGAAGCAAATACCTCCCTACTTCATGGCACGATCAAGTGTAGCCATGCCCTTGTCTTTACATGTTGAAAATAGAATTTTACTATTAATCCTTGCATTTTAAATCATTTTTATATCACACTTATGGTACTCTATTGATTTTTTTAAATTGATGTGTTGTTTTCATTTGGCATCCCTTGGGAGCAGACCCTGAGCCAAGGTGTTGTATGCACATGCTTTCTATGGGAGGCGATGACAAGGAGCAGTGCAGAGGAGTGGCAATGTGAGGAAGGGACGGAAAAGCAGCCAGGAGGAGTGGGAGGGTTACAAGTTGGCACTGTGGACAGGTGGGGCTCTGTCTTGCTGGGGAGCTCTGGGCAAACACGTAGAACATGCGTAGAAGTGGTCCCATCTGAGGGAGGAGAAAAGCTAGACTATTTATCTTCCCCTTTCATCAGCTGGTTGAGGACTGCTCCTGGGTCATTACCTCCCCAGCAATTCTTATCTGACCCCTTGGGTAGGCAGAGGGGAAAACCTCAGGCAGAGAGTGACTGCAAGGGTATTTGCTAGAAGATGCTATGGATGGGCATGTGCTAGAATGATGAGAACTGGGCAGATATGGGTGGGGCACTGACACCTGTTTCATGTGTGTGGATGAGTGTTAATATTTAAAAATGTCATTTCTGCATAGCAAGAGGACTTTACAAAATGTTTGTTATAAAAAGGGTTTGCTGAACATGATAGAATTAAGAGTACTGGTTTAAGTTAAACAGAGTTTCTAATAGAGCAAAGCTACGTTCAATATGTTAAACACAGATTGCCCAAAGATTTTTATTCTTGATATTAGGCATCCAAATTCTCTGTTTCTTTAAGCATAGCATGATATAGGTGTCATAAAAATGGTAATTGATATGGCTGGTGTTATAACCTATAGAATGCATGGACTTATAAAAGTGAATGTAATACTTAGGCAGTAGAAAACAATATCACATATTGGGTCACCTTAAAGTTTTTTCAAGATCTCATAAACCTAAACCTTGGTTCATCATGCAAATTACGGAAAAGTTGGCCACCCAAGAATGGATGCATGTAAGGTTATTCGTCGATTAGAAGACACATATTAGAGGTGAGCAATTTAAATAGGAGTTTACCTTTGATTTTATTGTAATATAAAGATTCTTTCAAATTATGTGTTCTTTCAGTGATCTGAGAAACATATTGTCTTATATTTCCTTCAGAAATCTTCCTATAGGACCATGATCAGGTCTCTTTGTAAGGGTGTCTGAAACTTTTTGCTTCATCTCATCTACAATTTGAAAGAACTATTTTTAGTCACTTGTGTATTCTGCAGTTGTGAGTCTAGTAGCAAGACCAAGAAAACTATATTTAAAATGAAAGTACAAAACATCTCAATCTGGCTGGATTTGCCAACATAATTATTTTCCGTTCTTTTATTGGGCTAGGGAACATTCTCAGGAAAATCATTACTGGTTTCTACAGCAGTGTCTTCCAGAGGAAATACTGGCCTAGCACACTGTCAAAGAGAGTATATTACAGTGAAATTTGTATAGAAACAGTAAACAGATTTGCAATGCAAGCTCTCATCTTGAGTGCTTTATTTTTCCCTGACCTGAGCAGCAGTTATTAGATGACTGTATCAGGAGGAAATAGTCAATTCAAGACACGGACCACAGAGTCCCAAGCCTGACATTCGGTTTGAACAATTGGGCAATTTTGGCATATATCTAGAGGGTTAATAGCATAGAGCAAAGGCAATGGCTTTAAACCGAACATTTTTTCTTGCAAATGTTCAGATTTGTTTTTTTTAGGGGAGCAATTTCCATGTATGGAATCTAAGCTATTCTTAAGCTGTTGAACTGAGAGACCAAAGGAGCAAAAACAAATAGATAAAAATTTTAAAATAAAAGTAAATCTGTCAGTGGGAAGAAAGCTTCCTTGACTTGTTTATGTACAATTCAATGGAATTGCTAACAGGATTTTTTTAATGGAAAACATGTCACAGATTGAGCTCAAGCTGCACTTTAGCTATTTGTTTGTTTTATACACACACAAACATACCCTTCAAAAAATGTGCAAAAGTGAAATATTTTCTTTCCTGGAGGTCTTATCAAAGTGTTATAGTTTGTGTTTATGATTATGAATTAAGTTCAGCAGTATATTAAACACCTAGATTTTAGCCCAAATGAGCTGAGTAATTTCAGTTCAGTCTCTCTGTCTCTTCTGAGCCCATGTTCTGAAAATTTCCCTCTTACAAGTATACTAGCAGGTAAGCTATCCCAGAGGATCCACAACAGAAAAGCCTATAGACCAAATTTAGAGGAATGACTCACAATGACTCAAGAAGAAAGAAGCCAGGAGACAGAGAGAACTAGGTTAACACCCTTAGACTAGGTGTCAAATGAGTGGAAGAACATCGTTTTCTGGTTATGCTGTGTTTGAATGCTCTGTCTCTTCACCATCTCCACTCTCTCAACGGTGGTGTGGTTATGAGGACCATAGCTGAGGTTCGAACAAGGAAGCCTGGTAGACAGTGAGTGCCTGGGACCCAATACACACACGTGCTCTATCAGAAAGACACAGGGCGAGTGCAGCTGACCATTATCTCATCAGTTTTTTGGTGAACAGCAGGGGATTTTGCCTCCATTTGTATGTCAGAGCAGATGTCAGGCCAAATGAGACTATGATGAGTATCGCCAGTGGAGGTTAATTTGAGGATAACATTGCTGTCACTATGGAGGTGACAAGATTCATGCTTATGACCTGGTCTTACCATTCTTTTCTATTTTGAAATAAAAATTTTGTTTGTTCCATCCTCTTTATCACATAGCATGTCTTAAAGGTTACTTAGTACCGCGTTTAACACAATTCTATGAATCCTGCCTATATCTCAAAATTGACTTTCTTAATTATTAACAACACTTAACACATGAGTTATGTACCCCATTTGTTTTTCTTTTCTGCTATAGAATAGTTGAATATTCTCAAATAATACAGCAAGCACAGTACACTTTTTGTATAAAATGGGATGACAGCTGAGTGTGGTGGTGCATGCCTGTAGTCCTAGCTACTCAAGAGGCTGAGACAGGAGGATTGCTTGAGCTTAGGAACTCAAGGCTGCAGTGAGTTATGATCGTACCACTGCACTACAGCCTCAGTGACAGAGTGAGACCCAGAGACCCAGAATTAGAAGGAGGAGGAGGAGGAGGAGGAGGAGGAGGAGGAGGAGGAGGAGGAAAATGGCATAACATATATCAGTAACTGATCATTTTAACAGGGTGATGGGCAGGTCCTGTGTATGGACTGAATTGTGTGTCCCATCAAAATTCATACATTAAATCTCTAACCCCCAATGTGATGCTATGTAGACATGAGACCTTTGGGAGGTGAGTAGACTTAAATGAGCTGATGAGGATGGGGCTCTGAAGGTGGAATTACTGCTGTGATAAGAAGAGACGTCAGAGGACTTGCTTCCTCTCACTCTTGGCTTCTCAAGGATACAGCTAGAAGACAGCCATCTGAAAGACAGGAAGAGAACCCTCACAGGGGAACAGAATTGTTTAGAACCTTATTCTTATGCTTTCCAACCTCCAGAACTGTGAGAAATAATAGATTCCTGTTGTTTAAGCCTCCTGGTCTAACGTATTTTGTTAAGACATCTAGAGCTGTTAAATGCAGTGGGTATGCCGGCATTCATTATACTGTTCCAACTCTTCGTGTATGTTAGAAATTTTCCATAACAAAGCAAACTTAAATGTTTAAATATGTAAACTAATGATAAATTATAACAGTAGTATGTACTTCCTAGGATTATTGTGAGGCTGTAATGAAGCAATATTTGTAAAGTGCTCAGTAGATTCCATAGTTCATTAAAAGTAATTTACCTGACATATATGTTTTAAGCAACTATCACGTTTCAATCACTGATCAAAGTACTTGGGATATATCTGCCCTTGCTGAGCTTGCATTCTACCAGTTGCAGTTTTCATTATTGTTATTAGATGGAGTCACGTCATTTTTAGATGCTGTGACTTTCATTATTATTACAGTTTTAGGCAATTATCTCATTACCATTGCATTTTTTTAAATTTTGTGATTTCTGAATCTTTGAAAAGCTAAGAACTGAGTAGAGATCCAGCAAGTGGCAATTCAGTGACGTAGTAATAATACAACCCTCAGTTAGCATGCACCCATAAAGACAGACGACTATGTAACCAGGCCTGTAAGGAATACACATCTGCTATTGCTGAAGATCAGGTTTTATTGGGCAGTATAATGAATCAGTCAGGAAGCTGTCCTGTGGAACGAGTGAAACATACCACTACATAAAGTCTTCAAAACAAAGAAAACCCAGAAACAACTTCTCAAGCATTTGATGTTTTTCTATGTAAAAAAATAGATATTTAGGATATTGGTGTAATAAAAAGGAATAGCTAGAATCTATGCTAAATACTTTACATTCCTTGGGCTGTTTGGCTACCACAGGGAAACGGGAACTCATAGAAAATGTGGTCAGAAGCATGAAGAAGGAATAGGTGACATATTCTGTTTCTCAAAATAGAACCAATTCTCCATTAGGTTCGTGCTTTATTTTTTTTTCCATCAACAAAATGCAACTAGATTCTCCAAGACATGTATTAACAATATGAAAGAAAAGATACTAACTTTGTAGTGGAGAAACCAAGCAGATACCACCATAATCAAGAGATCAAGATTAAGATCATAAGTAATGAGATATGTCAACATTATGAGCCTCTTGGTTTAATGGATTAAGAAGGATATTACACCATTGCTGTGGTATTCTTGCCATAGCCACAGTGCAATCATAATCGTAGTCTAATCATGGGAAACCATAGGCAGAGCTCCAAAGAGGGACATTCAACAAAATAGGTAATTAATACTCTTCAAAAAAACGGTCAAGATCATAAAAGAAAATGAAAAGCTAGATTAATTCTTCTCATATTGTTATGGCATATTACATTAATTGTTTTTAAAGTGTTAAACCAGCCATACATTCTAGGATAAACCTCATTTAGTTGCATCATGTAATTCATAATTATTTTTATATGCTGTTAGATTATTTTTATATAATAAGTATTTGAGAATTTTTGCATCTATATTATAAGAGACATTGGTCTTCAGTTTGCCTTTATTGTGATGTCTTTGTTTTTGGTACCATAGAATAACTTGAGAAGTGTTATCTCCTCCTCTGTTTTTTCAGAGAGTTTGTGAAGCATTGGCATCATTAAATGTTTGGAGGTAGACTAAATAACTTTTTAAGCTATCATAAGAAAACATGTACTTAGCTCATATTTGTGTTGTCTAATACATGGCCAAGAAACAGGAAATAGTGCTACTTTATTAAAAACGTAAAAATTAGAAATTCCTAGCACATGCATTTTGATGCGCAGATGTTACTATTTCACAGCTACTTTGCAAAGTTTTCAGGTTGTCCTTCTCAGAAAACACTCTGGGATGCAGGTTAACATGCAGGAGGCTAAATGGGAATGCTTTTCAATCAATATCTGCAGAAGGGAAGAAGGAAGCAGACTTGGCAGAGGGGGAAGTCACGTGATGATGTAGTGTTGATGGAGCATCTGGTGACCCTATTTGGAGGACTAAAGCTGAGGGGATTGTTTCAAAATAGTTCCAGGTTGGTGTGAGGAGTCTAGATCTTCTCATACAACCAGTTATTGGATGCAGGCTGCACCTAGGAAGGGGTGTGATCTTGGAGTCAGTAGCTCCCCTCAGTCAAGGGTCACTTTTGGAAAGGGCTGGCAGCTGAGGGCCGTCTGCTGGCAACATTCCTTGAAGTGGGGGCTCTTTCCTGCCCAGAGTCTGGGTGGTACATCACAGCACAAAATGGGATTCTTAAACTGAGCGTGATCCTGCTCCAAAGCCCAATGTATTTGACAGTAATATACTCTCTCTTGGATTTGGGTTAAAAGTGAATGGCTCTAGGAAAATAAGAATTGAGGCAAAATACCTTGCTTTTTAAAGGAAAGCAGATGAAAAGGGTAGTAGACTGAGAATTCTGTATTTACTGGTCAGAGCAGAGGCATTTTGATCTACCTGCTTGTAATAGAATTGCAGGAAAGAGTCTTTATTTTTTTTGGTTACCTGGCTCATTTGCAGAAATAACACACACACACATACACAGACACACACACACACACACACACACACACACACACGCACAGAGATGCATGCAGGTCAATATATATGCATATCTTTTTTTTTTTTTTTTTTTTTTTGAGTCAGAGTTTCGCTCTTGTTCCGCAGGCTGGAGTGCAATGGCGCGATCTCGGCTCACCACAACCTCCGCCTCCTGGGTTCAGGCAATTCTCCTGCCTCAGCCTCCTGAGTAGCTGGGACTACAGGCACGTGCCACCATGCCCAGCTGATTTTTTGTATTTTTAGTAGAGACGGGGTTTCACCATGTTGACCAGGATGGTCTCGACCTCTTGACCTCGTGATCCACCCGCCTCGGCCTCCCAAAGTGCTGGGATTACAGGCGTGAGCCACCGCGCCCGGCGCCTATCTTAAATAAATATGTGGTGGGGCCAGCTTGTACTGGCTTATGAGAGCTGATTGTTTAAATGTCAAGAATTTTGTCAGCTGATTATTAAAACACAGCCTTTATTAAAAATTAAATTACATAAACTTACAATTTAATGTTATATTAAATACAAAGATAATAAGTACTCAGTATGCATCAATTCCTAATTAATACATTTTACTATTACCTATGCTCTTTGGTTTATTTATGTCTATTATACTTATATGGTGGAAATACTATATAATGGTGAATTTCTTTGCATCCTTTCCAATTCCATGTTCCGTGACATCTTATAAGCAGTATAAAATTTTCCATGGTGAGACGATTTATATGGCAGTAATCAACAAATGCTAAAAATCAGGTCTTGATATACCATTTTGCTGGTTAACACAACTTAAGAAATCTTGTCAGTGCTATAAATATTAGAGAAAAAGCACGCTAGCCTTAGCAAAGTGATCATATTATTACTCATTGTATAGCAACATCAAAACAGAATCTGATAATTTCATGCATAAGCGATGGTTTTTGTACCTGGACAGCGGGGATCCCAAGGGAAGGCTGTCAGCCGCCTAGTTTGGGCCTGGAGGCGTGGGAGACTGAGGCGGGGACTGCTAGTTGGTTTGAGGCCCCACTGCTTCCCGGATTGCTGTTGTTTATGGTTGAATATGCAGACACTTCCTTTCCCTCTCACCACTATGAGTACATAATTCTGGAAGTTATGGTTTGGCCAAAAGGCATAGTATTCCTAGAGAAAGGAGTTCCAATAGCTTTCCCTGCTAAAAGATCTCAGGGTCTGATTTTACTTTTGATATTAGGAATTTTACCTAACTCAACGCTAGTATATAACATTTTTTGAAATTATGGGTAATTAAAAACTCTCTTATTTTAAACACTGGTAAAGGCACGCTCTGCAAACATTTCTCTGTCTGCATTACCTAAAATTTAATGTATCAGGCAAATGATACAAATTAGGCACACATTTGCCAATATTTTAAATTAGGCTGCTGGTTTATTTGCATGCATTTGTTACTATAACTTATTATTTATGAGAGTTATTTCAAAATTCAAGATCAGCAGAACTCTCCATAAAATTATATATCTGTGGCTTTATCACCAAAACATAACATCATAGACTTGCTGTAAATAATTCAGAGATGTGCTGTAACCATTCACTATGATAGTGTTAACATGAGACATGCAGAATTTGCATTTGAAATGGATAATTCCATATTTATTTCATGCTTTCATTTATTTTACACATTTAACTGCTTTGATTTAAATGGAAGGAGAATCCTTCCTCAAAATTCAATCTCAGCTGTCTTCTTTTCAGGTTGATGGTTGATTTATTTCAGATTACAAATCCTGGTTCAACATAAGGATGATGACATATTGCAGCAATACCTTCCTCTTGCTTGAAATGAGAAAATATATTTACTAGTTTTCTATAACAAGTAAAGGGGATGCTGTTCTGACACCCAATATGTATTTATAGTATTTCTATTAGAAAAAAACCCCAGGAACTAATTATGAGGCAAGGCACTGGCAATTCTATTGTTCTATTCAAATAACTGTGTGGCAACACTTCCAATTTTAACAAATTTGGCTTAAATAATGATGCAATGATACCCCTCAGGTTTCAAATTCACAGTCCCTTATAGTTTTTAAAATTTATGATGTTGAGAAAGTGATATGCATTCAGTGGAAACTGTACTTCAAGTACCTATGCAACCATTCTGTTTTTCACTTTCAGAACAGTATTCAATAAATTACATGATATATTTCACACTAAATTATAAGCTAGGCTTTTTGTGAGATGATTTTGCTCAACTGCCAGCTAATGTAAGTTTTCTGAGCACATTTAAGATAGACTAGGCTAAGCTGTTATGTTTGATAGGTTAGGTGTATTAAATGCATTTTCAACTTACCATGGGTTTATCGGGATGTAGTCTTATCCTAAGTTGAGGAACATCCAGATTTGTATTTTTCTAACAGCCTATGCTGTGGGCAAATTTAAAGACACTGTGCTTTGGGACAAATTAAGAAGCATTTTGAAGAATTGGATACTTCAGCTTTAGATAATACTGTGCCTCTTTTTAAAATAACTCATATGTGATGGCATGAGTAGAAGTGTCCAGATGTAAGGAACCGCAGGCTAGAATCACATCCTGAATCAATCTAAAGAATGACAGAAACATATGCTTTTAATGCTAGTAAATCATCGTATCCCAATGTCAAAGCTATTACTACAATTTAAGTTCAATCTCTTTGGAAAATTTCTGTTAGTATATTGGTATTCTGGTGAGCATATCATTACACCATTAACATAGTGAAGAGGGTGCTCATACATGAATGTAAATGTGAGTCTGTGTGTGTGTGTGTGTGTGTGTGTGTGTGTGTGTGTGTGTGCTGTGTATCCACATCCCTTCTTTCCCCTTAGCTACCAAACCTGAGTTTTTTGGGGGGGCCAGCGTTCCATGCCTTTATAACATTCTGATGTTGATGTGGTTTTATAATACCTTTGTAGTGTCACAGAGAGGTGACCTAGAAATCTGAAAACTAATATTTGAGTTTTGAAACCTTTCTAATTAACTGCTGCGTAGGTCCATCTGTTTTTTTTTTTTCAATGAAATAAGGAAAACAAGATCTTCCCTAGGCCACCAGGGCACATCTCTACCAAACTCTCTTAGGGCTGCTCTCTGTGACCGCCCTGGTGTGACCCTCAAGCAGTCCTCCCTGCATCTCTTTGTGTTTACCTCACTTGAGCTCACTGAAGTACTTGACACTTGTGGTCATTCCCTGAGGATGCTTGCCTCAGCTTCCAGGACACCACTCTCCTCCCTTTCTTCCTTCCTGCTTGGCCATTTCTTCCCAATTATCTTCATAGCCATCTCTGGCTCAACCCTCTGTGATCCCTTTGTTCACCTTCTGCTCTTGGACAGCAATATATCTTTACTTACCAGTCCCAGTCAAACCCTAACACTGGTGCTATAGGGGCTTCAGTGACCACGTGTCCCTGATTCCCAAATTATGGCTCAGCTAAGACCTCTGTCTTGATCTGCATTACTGGATATCCAACTACCTGGTGGAAAATTCCATTGCATGCTCCACAGACCCCTCAGTCTCAGTGTATCTAAGGCAACGCGCTTGGAGTCCTGTAGCTAATGCCATTGTGCATGTCACTGACATGAATCTTGTCATGCAGTCAGAAATTCAGGAGCTGTTCTATTCTCTCTGCCTTGACCCCCCCCCTTCTAGTCAGTCAGCTCTTGCAGTCCTTTAGACGCCCCCTCCACTAATAACTCTCATATTCTTTGTTTTAGCTTCTGTTCTCTCTGAAGCAGGCCCTGAGAATGAGACAAGTACTTGGGTACAAGAAATTTATTTAGTAGTTGATTTTTTCTAGGAAGCTCCATGAGGGAGTAGGGTAATGAGACAGGGAAGGAGAAAAGCAATCAAGACTGTGTCAATAACCAGGTGATTGCTTATGGCAACTGGACCACAGTTTAGCTGGGGAACTTCTATTTTTATTTTTTTGAGATGGAGTTTTGCCCTTATTGCCCAGGCTGGAGTTCAGTGGTGTGATCTCAGCTCACTGCAACCTCCACCTCCCAGGTTCAAGCAATTCTCCTGCCTCAGCCTCTCGTGTAGCTGGGATTACAGACATGTGTCACTACGCCTGGCTAATTTTGTATTTTTTTTTTTTTAAGTAGAGATGGGGTATCTTCATGTTGGTCAGGCTGGTCTCAAACTCCAGATCTCAGGTGATCCGCCCACCTCGGCCTCTCAAGTGCTGGGATTATAGGTGTGAGCCACTGCGCCTGGCCAGCTGGGGAACTTCTGAGAAGGCATGTGGGAGTTGCTTCAGAATGGCCCAGCCAAAGGGCAAGGACACCGAGGTATTTGTCTACCAAACCCCCACCGCCTCCTTGGTGGTGGTCTGCCTCTTGCATAGCTAACACCTTGAGCCAGTGAGCACCCTCAGGCAGTCTCAGGAGGTTATCTGTGGTAATGGGAATAGTCTGCAGGGGATCTCTGGGAAGGCCAGGAGCAGGGGACAGCCTAAGAGCCTCTGTGGCACTGTCCTCTCTGCTCCATCCCAGCTACCATTTTCCGTCATTTATCAGCTAAACCACTGAACTGGTCTTTTTGAGGCTTTAAGGTTTTAAAAATTTTATTGTAACTTTTTGTACATCCTGCCAGGAAGAGTTACACATGCACCTGACCATAGCATATACTCCTTGCCTCTGATTAGAGAGCTTAGAAGCTCCCCATGGTTTTCAGGATGAAGCCTGATTACCTTAGCGTGTGCTTCCCAATATGCCAGGGCACCCAGGGCTCCACAGCAATCACATGGGGGTTGGACAGGATACTGTAACAGTTGAAAAAATATATAGTGATTTGACATCTGTTGGACATCCTGGTAACCAATAGCTTCAAGGTAGCCTACAGTTTCAAAATTAGATCATACAACATTTCTTTTCATGATGCCACATTATTTCCAAGCTGGGATTCTGACTATTGCTGTGATTAAAAAGCATATGCAGAGTGATAATCCATGTGGAAAAGGAAACAGGGGCGGCAGGGGCCCACCTGGTTCTAAGGGTTGAGGATTTGTACAGCGCCAACAGGACCATCATCCCATTACCAAATAATTGTGGTTATTTAAGACTGAAATAAAAATATTGTTTTTCCCTTTAATTTGTGTCTGTGACTTTTAAAAATAGGTACTGAGTTGTTCGTATTTAAACCCTTACTACATTGTTTGGACTTACCTACTTAAGAAAAGAAATTTTTAAGGAATTTCTTTACCTAAGGCCCTGGCCACTACTCTCTTATGCTTCATCTGCTTCCCCTCTAAAATACAATTTTATTTACTGGAAGGTCCAGGAAGGTCATCATGCCTTTAGAACAGCACAGACCATTCCATCTGCCAAGGTGACCTTCCTCATCTCCCCTCCTCCTTCACTAGCCCTACACCCCACAACTTAAGGAGTGCTTTTATTAGAATGAGTCTCTGATTAGGGCTTTTTGCCTCAGGTATTATTTAGATGCCTCTGTGTCAGCACAGCCTCTTGTATACAGCTTTTGTGTGGCACTATTCTTACTAGACCCTCACTGGTGATTGACTTGTCTTTCTGCCATACTGGTCCACGATTTTTCATGAGCTCCATCAGCACACATGTTGCATTGACTTTGACTTTGCTGGCATTTTTTAAATTGGGATTATGTCAATTTAACTTATGATTAATTAGCATGAGTACCTAAGATGGTATTATAGATTCTTGAAAAACAGTGAACATGTAAGTCAAAGGACTGAAAAAAATGTAAGAATGTATATGAAATAATAAACTTTTACTCTTTTTCTTCTTATCATTTTGACATTTTATGTTGTGATTTTCTGTGCATATGCCACAGGACCTTTGCATATGTCATCCTCTGGGTTTAGGAGGACTTTTCCTCCCCCCTTCACCTGCATTATCTGCCTCCCCTTATCATTTGGATCTCAGCTCTGTCTTCTCTTCCCTGGGAAAATTTTTAAATTTATATTTGTATGTTTATTTGAATAATTTTCATTTTCCTCTCTAGTTCATGAGGGTAGGGACAAGGTCTTCCCTGATAATTATTGGATCCATAATTGAGTATATTGCCTAACATGTAGCAAGCATTCAGTAAATGTTCGTAGAATGAATGTGGTGTGAATAAATGAATGTTTAATCTATGAAAGCTTCATATTTGTATCAAGACCTGATGACTACTCTGAAGCAGTGGGGTATAGCTTTTTCAAGAGAGAGTAGGAATGTTGTCTTCACTGTTAGAACAGAAGACATTTAGGCAAGGGCCAGCAGGGAATGGAATTTTAATTTCAAGCTGGAAAGAAATTGAGAACCATCTTAAGATTGTGAAAAAAAGGGGAAGGGGTCAGATGATCAAAACTGGGCTGAATGGAACATAGAAAGTTCTATTTATTTAACCACTTGCAATATTTCACTTCAAAATGGATTCCCTGCCACTGAAAAGCTGCCATGTTTTCATTCGCTGGAATGTGATGAGGTTAGATAAATGGTAAAGCCATGTCTTTGTTCATTCTTCAGTTAGAAAGCCTCAGCCTTAAATGCTCCCCAGTGCAAATTCTCACTGAATAAACATGGAGTGTATTGTTTTACAACATGCTGCTCAATGAAATTGCAGCACATTTGGTGCTGCTGAGCATTTCAGGATGAGGAGGCAGAAAACAACAACAGCAAAAAACCCATGAAACAAATCGCATCCGCTACACTCCTTAATGGAGGACCTGGGTGTAAGTTGCATCAACTTCGGAGAACACTCATTCACTGCAAAGGTTTGGGAATATCCGATTTAGGTATAATCACCTTGTTCTCGATTATATTTTATTAATATTTCTTTCCCTCCCCCTTTCCTCTGGTGTTATCTTTGTTTTTATCTTTATTTTCCAAATGACTAGCTGAAAAGAAAAACAGCGAATCAGTGCTCACCTGCTATTTTTTCAATTTTGAGAGACTTAATCAAGTTACTATTTTAAATGTTTAAATTGAGAAAATTCCAGGTAACAACTAAAAAAATGTAACTACCTACCACACAGTTAATTGATACTTCTGAATTGCGACTGTTTGAGGTTGATAAGCCCCATGCATGAATTCCTCAGAAGACAGTAGACAAGAAAAATAATTAGCTAGTGTTTTGTAAGGAGGAACATAAATGGCATCCTTGTGGCCCTAGCTAACTTTGACAATTTAGTCTGATTTCAAAATTCAGTCATTTGAGATATTTCGTATTATGTAGATTATAGGTACCATGTGAACAAAGGGCTAGGGTAAGGATTGTTCTATGACATGTATTTCAGTGAACTAATTTTGAGCAGATATACGAGGCTTCTGTTTTATGTGTACCTATAAGCATTTTACAAAACAATTGCATACATATTGCTAATTAAATAAATTCATCTCAAAATTTGATACAAATTCAATCAAGTGTGAGATGTAGAAGAAGCATCTAGTTCAATCCTGTACCAGTCAGAATAGCCTAAGTCACACTGAAGTGGCGAGTGACCTCAGCACTTCAGCAGCTTACAGCCACAAAGATTGAGTTCTTACTCAGGCCAGATGTCCACAGAGGCAGCTCCAGCTCCACGACACATCACCTTCACTTTGGGACCCACTGACAGAGCTGTCTCTCCCTCTGGAACTGTTGCTTGTCACAACAGTGAGAGAGAGAAGTTGGCTCTTAAAGCTACACATGGCTTCCTGTCACATTTCATTGACTAGAACAGGTCATACGATCATACCTACATTGAACAGGACAGGGAGACAAGGAGGAATAATCCTCCCTCAGGCAAAAGGTGCCAAATACCTGTGATTAGTCTACCACTCACTCCTTCATATTTTGGATAGGATAAAAGTCACCAGAAGGATTAAGCAGCTTGGCCAAGATCATTTGCAAAGCTGGGATTGGACCCACATTCCTGTTACCCACTACATCCAATGTCTCCTTGTATGCAAACTTGTGCGCACGCCATGGCATCCACAGACTCACCAGAGAAGGATGCCACCTGCAGAGCCAGCTGCTCACCAGGGCCTGGCTTGCATCATGGAATCACTCTGATGGGAATATCATATTAGCCCCTTGACTCTGTAGGTCCAAACTTTGCCCCTGTTAAAAGTCTTCTGTATCGTGGTTGTTCTAGTTAATGAAACGTGACAGTCAGGATTCAGTCATGGAGGCAGAACCATACAAATTTTGGTGCAAGGAATTTATTATAGGAATTAGGACTTAAACCATGTGGGAGGAGCTGGGAAAATGAAGAAACGAGAGAAGTTGAAGGCTCAGAGGTATCCACAAACCAGCTACTTTGATGTGCCAAGTATGTTCGGTCATCAAAATAGGACAGAAAAGGGAAGGTTGTTGGGTGTCCAGTGGGATGCTGGGCTTGGGTGTGGCTATCGCTGCTGTAGGATCACCGCTAAGTGTTTAGGTAATGCCTGTGGTGGCTTTTGCACTATGACAGCAAAATTGCATAGTTGTGATTAAGACCCAATGACCCGCAAGCCTATGATATTTACTATTTGGCCTTTTACAAAGTTTCCTGACCTTTGATGTATAGTTCAGAAGATTGATTTGCTGCTCAATGGTAAGAAACTCAGCTATGCATCAGGTCCAGCAACTTCACAGCTCCAAGGTATCATTTTCCCATTGTTAAATCTATGTGCAAAGCTAACTTATGATTAAATTATGATAAGGTTAACTGTAATACAAGGAGTCATTTCATACTATTTGTAAAGCATTGAACACTATCATAATAAGTCACGATCACGGAGGCTACTACCTGCACTGTAGATCTTCCTCCCCCTAGGGATAGATACTCATAACTATGGATGAGGCCATTGCTCCCTCTGGGGCAAGAGCAACTATAGATACCTATGGGAAACTGATAAAATCTCACTCTCTACACTTCCTTTTATATGCTGAAGGTCACAATCTTTATTCTTGCTTAGTAAAGAGAGAATTGACTGAGCTACATCCACACACTATTCACCATAATTAAAATTGGAATATTACTTCAAATTCTTCAGTCACTCAAGCAAAGACTATAACTTAGGATGGATTTTAAAAATTATTTTTTGTCAAGGCAAAACCTCATTTATTTTAGGTTCATGGATGTAATTTTATTCTCCAAGGTAACCTAATCTTCAAATTTTGTAGGTCTCATGCTGGCCCCCATCCTGTATCACCCCAGGTGACTTTTCCTTGACATGACTTATAGAACATTAACAATGCTTTCTTTTCAATCATACTCTCATTTGATTAATATCAACTTAGAGGACACTTACTTTAAAATGTCTCTACCCTGCAGGAAACGAGTTTGTTAGTGAAACTTTCAAAGCATATTTTTATTCCATTTATGTGATTTCTCTCTCTGTGTCTTGTGAGGCAAAGGACCAGTGATCACCGGGTTAAGAGGTAATTGTTCAAGATTCAGTTTTTCTTTTAGTTCGAAAAATGTGTAAACAGTACAGATCTTACTACCTCCAGTACTTTTTATCAAAAAGGGAAAATCAAGGCATGTCAGCCAGAATCATTAGTAACTCTTGGTGGATGTCCGAATGCAAAGTGAGCTCTTGACACTTCCACTGCCTGCAGTTTTTGTTTCATCATTTGTTGCTTCGCCGCACACTGGGAAAGAGCAGGACTGTAGCTTGGATCTAAGCTCCTTGTTTACTAGCTGCGCCATTTTATCAAATTATGCAGTACCGGGAGCCCCAGTTTTCTCATCTGTAGACTGGGGATATCAATAGCTCTTACCTCAAGCAGTTTGAAGACTTAGATAAGTTAATATTGAACTAATTTAACATTAATGTTAGATACTTATCATAGTACCTGAGTATACCTGAGAGTATATCCTTCATTCATCTAACAAGGTGCTAAGAACACTGCTTTATAATTATCACAGTAGTTCTATGAGGTTTCTATGATTATCTTTTTTGTTTGTCTTTTCACAAAGAAACTTCGAATTAGAGCAGTTAAATGACTTCCTTGGTCAAAATCCTAGAAAATTTTAGCGCTGGAGATAGAAGTCAGACCTGTCTGAATACAAAGTCCAAGCTTGTGGACTTACCGTCCATTTGTCAAACTTGAATTCTTTGAGTTGTCAACCATTTTGGGCAAAGGCACAACATTTTCTTTTTTCTTTTCTTTTCTTTTTTTTTTTTTTTTTTGCAATTAATAAGCTGGTAATTGAGTGAATGCAGTATAGTGGTGCCTCAGTTAACTGGAGCCCCTGGGAATACATCATCCTGGACAGTGTAGTATTCCAGAAAACTTTGGGTATTTGCCAAAACTTAAAAAATATAGTTTAATCCACATAGAACCCTCCATAAAATATATTATACATTTGTCTGCCTTCTTTAACAGATTGCGCTGAACATGATTTAAGATTACATTAACTCAGTCATTTATCATTATGAACTTCATTTTCATCCTGTACTGTAACATAAGAAGATTCTGGGGGTTTATTAAAATAAAAAGGGATATTATTGACCGAGTTTGTTTTGCATTTTTCAGGTTCCTGTGCTTGACTTTTAAAGTGTAGATGCTTCCTGTTCAAGCACTTGCCATTTCTCTTTGCCTGTTTGAACTGTCCGTCTCCTACAACCTGAAAACTCTGTTGACCATGCAAACTTGTTTATTAAACGTATGGTAGAATGGGAAAGCATCACCTTGACAGTCCTGGCAGTACTTCAAAATGAGGAAATCAGGTAGACATTTACAGGGTAGGGTATGACCTGGGTGCTTTTAAGGTGTGTCTTGCAAGACAGGAAAATGTCCGGGATTGGGTAGAGTGTATGACGTAAGAGCTCTGGAGGCAGAGTGAGGTGAAAGATTGGAAGCAAGTGTTGATGATCAACCTATCGGTAGTAATAAGCAAGCTCTTTCAGTTGGTTCACAGTTATATTTTACAAGAGCACGCATTTCTTGGAGTAAGAAGCTCAGTTACTTTGGTTTAGTTCCAATATGAAAATAGGCAGGTATGTGTGATCCTCGGATTGTATGGAATAAGGACAAGAAAGTATATTGTTTTGGTCACTCCCTTGCCTGTGTGTCTTGGTGCTTCTGTGTGCTATGGAATGGGACACTCAAAAACTGGAACTGTGTGGCAACAGAGATCCAGTAAAAGCTAAGTGGGAGACCGGGAAACTGAGTCATACGCATGAGCTTTGTGCTTGGCCTTGTGGCCTTTTTCCTTTCCTTTCCTTTTTCCTTTCCCCTTTCCTTTCCTTCTTTTCTTTTCTTTTCTTTCTTTTTTTTTTTTTCAGCTCTTACTATCCTCTTGTTTTGTGTTTGAAAATTTATAAAGTGATGCTGTCTGGAAACAAGACTTCTTTTGTAACCATGAAATTTAGAATGTCTGGGGATTCTTTTAACACTTTTTGAAAAGACATTGCCTTGTTCTAGAGTTCTTGAGCTATTATGTAATTGAAGTAAATAGGCTGAGAACATGGGGATTCGCTGTAGAATACATGGAAGATAAAGTGATCCAGCAAGTTTAAAATATACAATTAGTACCTAAAATAAAGTGAGTATTGTTTTACATCTTCAATCTAGTAGTTGGGGAATAGTAAAAAATAGGTTAAAAGTCCTAATTATATAGTAGCTACCAAACTGGAAAAAGAAATGAATTCGACTATTAATACTTAAAGCTTTTAGCTGTTTAAAGTAATTTAAACCAATTGAAAATAAAATAAATGTTCCTGCCAGCAAAAATCCTTTCTAGGAACTATGTGTGGTAAGAGGATACAATAAACTAATCAAACAGAATTTCTGAAGTCTCGTTAACCATGGATTTTTTAGTGAAATGACATGGATATGGTAGGCTTGGATTTATTTGGAAATGACAGAAATTTCCTAACAATATTTGAAGCCTGTTTTGGTCCCTGCTATCAAAAGCCATTTTTCTTTTTCTTTTTTCTAGTTATATATTCAGTACAGTAAATTGTTGGCAGCTGGCCCAGAAAAAGAGCTTACTTTCTGAAAAAAGAAAATCTTCTGCAACTTTGTACACTAAAAAGCATGTTTAAATTTTATTGTCAAATCACCAGCTTTTATGCAGGTAGACTCTTTGGAAGCCATCGGACGATGACAAAGTTGCTTCTTTTCTTTTTCTTAGCTAATTTTTTCACTCTTGATTACAGTGTAGATATTAATATATATACCTTTTATTAAATATAGGGAACAAAAAGAAAACCTGCCCGCACATCTGATCTTTCTTAGAATATTCATACGTGTGAAATACCAGATGAGACAAGCTATGATCTAACTTATGTCATGTGAAATGAATTTTAATAAATCCTATTTAGTCACACAGATGCCAAACTGAGACAAATGGAAGCCCCTGGGGGCAAATGGAGGTGACTGTGCTCCATTCATTTATGAATGTAGTCATGACATTGAATTCAGCAACGTACAAATGACACTTATTGAGAACCTATGAAGTGCCAGGCACCCATGCTGGGTACTTTAAATACAGAAATAAAAGGCTGGGATTGTAAAAATGTCACCGTATAATTGACAAAACAAGTTAAGCAATAAGCAATAGAAGTACACCCTCCGTAACAATGCTTTGATGAATGATGGTGGCCCCATGGGATTATAGTGAAAAATGTCTGTCTCCTGATGGCTATAATACAATGCACGAGTCATGTGTTTGTGGCGATGCTTGCATAAGCAGACCATTCTGTGCTGCCAGTCATACATCATACACAGCACATACGTATGTATGGCACATAATGTATCATGATAATAAACTAGCTTGCTGTTTTGTAAATTTACTACACTTATCATTATTTTAAAATATACTTTTTCTACTTATAAAAAAATGAAAGTTAAAGGTAAAACAGCCTTAGGCAGGTCCTTTGGGAGGTATTCCAGAAGAAGGCACTATTATCCTAGGAGATGACAGCTCCCTGCATGTTATTGGCCCTGAAGACCTCCCAGTGGGACACGATGTGGAGGAGGAAGACAGTGAGGTTGATGATCCTGACTCTGTGTAGGCCTAGGCTAAAGTGTGGTTTTGTGTTTTGGTTTTTAACAAAAAGTTAAAAAGTTAAAAAAAATGGTGAAAATACCAAAACAAAGGTTATAGAATATGTATATATACAAAAAATATTTTTTATACAACATACAATGTGTTTGGGTTTTAAGCTGTTATTTCCAAAAAGTTAAATGTGTGAAAAAATTTGAAATTTATAAATTTAAAACATACATTAAGCTAAAGTTACTTTATTATTGAAGAAGAACTTTTTAAAAATAAATTTTGTGTGACTTAAGAGTACAGTGTTTGTAAGGTTTACAGTAGTGCACAGTAATGCGTGAGGCCTTCACACTCACTGACCACTCTCTGAGGGCAAATTCTAGTCCTGAAATCTCCTTTCATGGTAAGCGCCCTATACAGGTGTACCCTTGAAAAAAATCTTTTATACCATATTTTTACTGTATCTTTTCTATGTTTAGATACACAAATATCATTGTGTTACAATTGTCTGTAGTATTCAGGAAAGTGACATGCTGTTCACGTTTGTAGCTTGGAGCAATAGGCTGTACATACAGCCTAGGTATGTAGTAGGCTACACCATATAGGTTTGTGTAAGTCCCTCTGTGATATTCACACAATGGTGGAATCACCTGGCAAAGCATTTCTCAGAACATATCCCCATCATTAAGCTATGTATAACTACAGGTAAAAAGGTTGATTACTGCCAAAGAGTGCTTTTGATAAAATCAAAACTATGACTTTCACATGAATATGAAATGAACATATGTCAAAGATTTTGTTAAACATATTGCTAAATGAGAGAATCAGTAAAGTGATAGAACCAGTTCAAGGAATGTTTGCAGAGCTAGATATTCATACTTAATGAAGGAATATTAAGATATTAATATTATATTTAAAATATTAATATTAAGATAAGATTGCTAAGTTAGATATAAAAGCAGCTAATTTTCTACAGGATGAGAAAGCATAACTTTTGGAATTATCATTTCTTCTGGATATAAATAATTATTTTATTTGCTCTTGAATAAAAGTCTACAAATTGACATGTAACCTCACTAAATTTGGACTCTTTTATCAATAGTGATTGGTGAGTTGGATAAAGCTCATTTCCATAGAAATTCAAGGATGGTTCTTTCCCCCCATACTACATCGTGCAGCTCATTTTTTTTGCCTTATTTTCAAGTTTTTGATAATTTTTTAACAACAACTACAGTAACAACAAAATTCAGGAGCAATGGCATGTGAGACAGAGGAAGAACAAGGGGGACTCCAAGCGTCCTCACTGGGCTTTGTTATCCTGTAAGTTAGGGAGAGAAGACACCAGAGATAGGCCTTCTACAAATGAAGAGAACATTTCCAGTAGGGCAGAGTGTAAGGGGGAGTTGGCAGGGGTAGGCATAGGTAGAAGGAAGGCGAAACTAGATAAATCCCGAGAACCATTTCACAAGCAATGTTGTATTTGCTTTTCCAGCTGTGATTGGGGGCCAGTTTATGAGAGACATTACTTGATACTTTGCGGCATTCGTTGTGGTGTTGGTTTTTTAAAAGTTGGAAAATCAGATCATCCTCATAGCGAAGAGCAGTTATGAACCAGTTGTTTTTAAAGTCATAAATTTACATGTTAGAGAATTTAAACTCTTGCAGAAGAAAATGCAAAGGCAATGAATGCAGAAGGCAGTGGAGGTAGAGATGATTTTGATGCACCCAGGTATTAAAACTGAGCAGAGCCTGTAATTATTCCACATCATTCTGACATTCTCTTTCATCACAACATAGGCTTTCCCCCTCTTCTTTTCTATTTATCCTCCATTTTTTTTGCCTCTCTTGCCCCAGATATGAAATGAAATCTGGGAGTAATCGCAATTTCTCTCTCACTGGCTGATTAGGATGCTTCTGAAAGAAGCAGCATCTATGTATAGTTTTTCTTCTTAGGCTGCAGGTGTGGGATGGAATAGAATGAAATGGAATAGAATGGAGCAAACTGGGTTGGAATGTTCTCTCTCCTGAAATTTCTTTTTTTAAAAAAATTATTATGGATGCATAATAGTTGTAGATATGTATGTGGTACATGTTATATTTTGATATAGGCATACAATGTATGTTGCTCAAACAAGGGTAACTGGGGTATCCAATTACCTTCAGCAATAATCCTTTTTTACGTTAGGAACATTCCAATAATACTCTTTTAGTTATTTCAAAGTATACAAATAATGATTGTTAACTGTAATTGCCCTATTATCCTACCGAATACTAGATCTTATTTATTCTAGCTGTACTTTTGTGCCCATTAACTATTCCCTTCTTATTCTCCCCTCCACTTCCTTTCCCAGCCTCTGGTAACCATCATTTCCCTAACTTCATGAGTTCATTTTTTTTTTTATTAGCTCCCATATATAAGTGAGAACATGCAATGTTTGTCTTTCTGTGCCTGGCTTATTTCACTTAATAGAATGTCCTCCAATTCTATCCATGTTGTTGCCAATGACAGTAATTCTTTTTAATGGCTTAATAATATTCTATTGTGTGTATATATCACTTTTTTTTTTTTACCTATTCAACTGTTGAAAGACTCTTAGGTTGATTGCATGTGATGGCTGCAGTAAATAGGGACTGCAGATATCTCTCTGTTACACTGATATCCTTTCTTTTGATTATATACCCAGTAGTGGGATTGCTGAGTCATATGGTGTACTATTTTGAGTTTTCTAAGGAACCTCCACACTGTTCTCCATAGTGGCTGTACTAGTTTACCCTCCCCTGCAACAGTGTATGAAGGCTCCTCCCCTCTCTCTACGTCCTTGCTACCATTCGTTATTGCCTGTCTTTTGAATTAAACTCTTTCTGCTGTTACAAATATATTGTTTACTTAGCTCCATTCATCTCTTTGGTATTAATTTCCATTTTATAAAAGAAGTCACATTCAGAAATATTTATTAATTTAAAATCTCTTTTACTAACTGGGCTTTGCCAGTAGGTAACAAACTATGGACCATGGGGTTATTTAATCTTTGCAGTATTTTTTCCAGGAAGGTGGTAAAATATGACCATACAAAAAACCACTGGCCTTGCTATATGAGCTGCCATGATTAGAAATTTCCAAGCCTAGCTTAAAGTAGCATCTAACCAGATGAGCTCCAAATATAAAATAAATGAGGTGCTGCTCTAAGAATCCATTTATGCAGAGCATTTATTTTAGCCATTTTTTTTTCATTTGACTGTTGGCAATCGATCATTGGATTTATAAGGATTAGCATTGATCTTGGAGGAGGCTAGTTTGGTGCCTGCATCAAACATGAGCAATATTCTATTGTCCATTGACCCCCTAGGATTAATTAGAAAATATTTCAAAAGGGCCACTCTAGGATTTAATGCTATCAATAATCATTGTTTAACCCAAAGTATGATGAATCCTTGCTTTATTTATTTCTAAGTGAGCAGTTTTGCAGGTTGACAACAAGTAGGATTAATAAGCAGGTTAAGTCTAATGGGCTTGCTTTGACTGAGGGGCCGAATCACTTCAATATAGAAAACTATACTTTTGTAATTTGAAAAAAAAAAAAAAAAAAACACCACCCAAATTATTCCTATGCAATTTTTATTATACTTTCGTAATTTTTCTTTTTAGGTCATTTAAACATCTTGGATCTCTTTCCATGAATAGTAAGACTTAACACTTTTTGAAGGAAAGTCTGTCTTCCGATAGAAATGGCTTCTATTTCTATAAAACAATTAGCTAAAATTAGCATGTAAATTTGAACAATATCATATTGTGAAGCTGACTGGGCCTGTGAGATTGGGATGCAAGTAACTTCTCTTGTTTATTGTATGCAAATCTAGCCACTTAGCTTTAATTGGACATTGAAACCCAGAACAATTATCAACAATTGCTTTAGTATTAATGCCCAGTGGGAACTGCCCATCTTGAGTTTTTTTTTCTTAACATTTAATTTTTAATTTTTGTGGACACAGGGTAGGTGTATATATTTAGGAATTACATGAGCTATTTTTGAAATAGGCCTACATTGTATAATAATCACATCGGACTAAATGGGGTATGTATCACCTCAAGCATTTATCCTTTCTGTGTTATAAGCAATCCAATTATACTTTTAGTTATTTTAAAATGTACAATAGATTATTGTTAACTGTAGTCACTCTGTTGTGGTATCAAATACTAGATCTTATTTCTTCTATCCAACTCTATTTTTGTACCCATTAACCATCCACACTTCCCCCTTACCTCCTACCCTTCCCAGCCTCTAGTAACCATCATTCTGCTCTCTATCTCCATGAGTTCATCAGTTTCCTGCATCAGTGCCTTATAGTGCTCATTGTAGAGATCTTTCACTTCTTTGGCTAAGTTAGATCCTAGGTATTTTATTTTACTTGTAGCTATTAAAAATTCTTTTATTTTCTTGATTTCTTTTTCAGATTGTTTGCTGTTGGTATCTAGAAATGCTACTGATTTTGTATGTTGATTTTGTATCCTGAAATTTTACTGAATTTATCAGTTCTAATAGTTTTTTGGTAGAATCTTTAGTTTTTTTCCAAATATAAGATATTATCTGCAAACAGGATACTTTGACTTCCTTTCCAATTTGAATGCCCCATCAGGACTTCTTAAATGGCAGAGACTTATAAGCAATTGATACTGCATTCAAAGAATGACAATCTTTGTGCTCATACTTTGCACAATAAAACCAAGTATAGGCCTAAATCTAGCCAGTAAGGTTTTTATAAGTGTCTTTCCATTTCCTCTAGTTGCGCCTTTTTGCTTTGTGAAAATTAATGGAAGGTGGCTCTTTAAATAAAAGCAAGTTCAAAATAAAATTAAGTATTTTGAGAAGATCCAGAATGTGGACTGTTTTCAAGCAGAAATTTAATAGTTCTTAATCTGATGGGATTCTAAAAGGTCAGTAGGTTGGGTTCCCACTAGTTATTGCAGGGACAAAGGGAACCTTCCTTTCATTCTTTGATTCAAGAATTTCAGTCTCTGGAATAAACTTGAGAGTAGACAGATTAATAGGAGAAAAGGCATACATGTACAGCATGTACATACACATGAGGTACCACCAAGTACGAGACTCAAAGAAGGGCAAGATGAGTAGGGACATGGATGAACCTGGAAACCATCATTCTCAGCAAACTGACAGAAGAGCAGAAGATCAAACACCGCATGTTCTCACTCATAGGCGGGTGTTGAACAATGAGAACACATGGACCCAGGGAGGGGAGCATCACACACTGGGGTCAGTTGGTGGGAAATAGGGGAGGGACAGTGGAGGGTGGGGAGCTGGGGAGAGATAGCAAGGGGAGAAATGCCAGATGTAAGTGATGCGAAGGAAGGCAGCAAATCACACTGCCACATGTGTACTTATGCAACAATCTTGCATGTTCTTCACATGTACCCCAAAACCTAAAATGCAATAAAATAAATAAATGGGGAAAAAAAATGACTGAAGCTTAGGTAACATTTTGAGCTATAGCAATAGGGATTTAAAGACTCCTGGAGGGTGGTGGCAACAAGCTATGAAAGGGCGAGTGAAGGAGCCGAACCACGCTGCAGACAAAGGGTGTCTTATTCTGCAGATGGTCTTGCAGGTTGCAGCCCTCAAAACAATATGTGGACAGTCTCTCTGAGCATGGTATGCTGGCCATGGAGAGCTTTTGGCCTCCTCTCCTGCCATACAGAGTTAGACGGTGAGGGGCTTAACAATAGTCTCATTCCTCCTGCAGGAATTTTCCTTAGTCAAATAAAGGAAGTTCAGAGAAAGCCCCCCACAACCCCAATCTTCATGAGAGAAAGAGGATAGAGAGATGGAGAGACTAGGCCTGGAGGTCAGAGAGACCTTTGATCTGAGGCTGCTTCTTTGGTTAAAAGCACCATACTTCTGGGTTTTGTTTTCTGAGCCCAAATATTATTAAATCATATTTATTCTATTTGAATATGGCAAATGAAAATCATTACGTGAATTAATCAGATTGTGATGTTCTTTTAACAGTATGGCAGCGCCTGGAGAAAACTGTGAAATAGGTGTACTTGATTTAGTCTTTGGCTGTAGAATTGCAAGGAAGAGATGCTAAGAAGTGGCTATTTGATTACCCTGCAAGCTCTCCTCTCTGTGTTTGCCCGTTCCCAGGTTTTCTCATCCTGCTTTGGTCTGCCAGTCCTAAAGAGGAAAGACATTCACACTCAGTCAGGAGTAACTTCCATTCACTCTTCCAGGACTATTTGAGCATCCAAATGGGACTATGCAAAGGAAATGCATTACCTGAAGGAACAGATGCCAAGATCCAGCCAGCAAATGTGGAAATTTGAGGGGAGGGGGTTCTATGCCCCTCAAATCCAGCCACATGGTTACCCATGCTGCTCCACCTACCCAGTGAGCTGCCCTTTCTTGGCAACTCAGTCTTTCTTCAGTATGTTAAGAGCAGGGTGTTATCATGTGTCTCATTTATTTTCGATGTAACTTTAGCTGCATGCAGAAATAAAATTGCTTCTTAATAGCAGATCTAAAGAGGGACAAATCACAAGAATGTTCCAGTTAAATTTATATTTTCTGTAAATATGCCAACCACAGTTGTACTTCTTTTTCTTTCTCTTTCTTCTGTTTTCTTCCTTCCATATTTTCCTTGAAGATTCTCTTACTGAAAAGAAAATAAATGGCTATAACCATTCACACAGATATTGCTCTGTTTTGAATTAGGTTGCTATGTTAACCAAAAGAAAAATAGTTACCAGCTATCATTGTTCCAAAGGTTGATTTCTGATTTCTCTAACTTCTGTTGTGTCTGCATTTCTCTCCTCATCTTTCAAAGAATGACCCTCAATAGCTTAATAAATCAGCTAATAAAATGTTTTAGCATCTGCTAACATTCCCTCAGTGTGTTGCATGCATGTTCAAAGGCTTTGTTAGGGAACACATTGAGGGAAACCACAGGCAATTCTGAAGGGCAGTATGATCAGGTTTCAAAATACTTCAAAACCCCAATCTTTACGTTAAGACTCTGCTTATAAATATTTACATTGATCGCCCAGATGGTGGCAGAATTGGAGAATGTGGATCTTTTTTGAAAAAAACAAATGTCTTTTAATAAACTTAAAAATCCACAAGCCAGAATTGCAAACTTTAATAAACACAACACTAAATGGTCATTTGAAAGTTTTGCAGGTATAATAATTATTTTCTTAAATCATAGCAATGGGAAGTGAAAAGACACAAGTTTTCTTCAGGTTTTGAGGACAGTACATTCTTGCACTGTCGCTCACTAAGATAAGCCGGGGTCTTGGTTGCTTCCAACATAGTTCAATTCAAGACAATGAACTTTTGTTGACTACCGGCCATGTGACCTTCATTGCGCTAATGATACAAAATCACTCTGCGGAATAGTCAGGCGAAGAATTACACAGTTAAAGGAGAAAGGATGTGACTCCTGCTAAGCAGGTATAATCAGGATCCTGAGTGGCTCTCCTATCACCTGGCCAGCTGCAGTTATCCTCTAAATGTTCTCCTTGCTTCCACTTTTCTTTCTCTCTAAACCATTCTCTGAACCATAATGTTCCAGATCTCAATTCCATGCCACTCTCTTGCTTAACATCCTTCAGTGAATCCCCATCATCCTCAGGACGAAGTCCAAATCCTAAAGATGGCTTTCAAGGCCTCCCATGAACTGTATGTCTCTTGGTTACCTCAGTGACTCTGACTCCACAACCTTTGTCCCCATTCTCTACTTTTGGGTTCAGCCACACAGAACTACTCATGGTTACCTAAGTAGGGTGCTCTGCTTCCATGTCTATGCAAGACAATCATCCAGATGCCCTTTGCATGAGCCTCTGTTCTAGAGGGCAGGGGTGTGGGGGCATGAGAAGGCTTTTCAGAAGAATTTCTTGTGGCTTAGCTATTGTGTGAACAGTGTGGATTTTATTCGTAGGAGTGGAGAGAAACAACTAGGGGCTAAAGCCATGTGCAAGAGGGGATGGACGTGAAGGAACAGCTGTAAGGACAAGAGCATTCAACGCCTGCAGTGAAAACCTCTGCGTCCTTCATGATCTCTTAAAAATCTGCCTGCAAAGCTGTCATTTGCATCCCGGTCTCCTCCGCATCCCCACTCCAACCTGGCCAACCCCTAATAACTTTGCTTCAGAGGTCACCTCTCTCCAGAAAACTTCCCCAAGTCTCATCAGAACTCACCTCCCTACCCTGGGGTAGGGTCCCCCAGAGGTCTCCGCTCAAATCTGGAAGGGTGTTTCTCACAGGCCATTATAATTTGTTGTTTGCTTCTCTGTCTACTGCACCAGATTGTTTAATTTCTGGAGGGCAGGGACAGTGCCTTGGCTACCTTTGTGTCCTCAGAGGCTGGCATGCAAGCTGACACAAGATAGGAGCTGAAAATCTTTGTCCAATACATGGAATGAACATGGGATGGCATCAGGCATTCACCAAGCATGCCCCAGCCTCTGACTCAACCCCCAGGTAGAGACCACTATCCTGTCACTCTCCTCATCTCCCCTCAGCAGATTTCTAGGCTCTTCTTATCTCAGATTTGAAAACTAGGCAGAAAAAAAAAAATGACTGGTCCTAGTGACACAGCCAAGTAAAAAGAGCTCCCCAGAGAACCTCCAACTGACATGCGCACTGGGAGGATGGGAACTTCCCAGGGCCTTGGGAAGTTCTTCCAATTACAGGGTTAGGGAGGAGCCTGGTTCCTCCAGTTCCTGGGTGGACCTGGATTCAATCGGTGAGATGGGAGCCTGTGACTAGGAATCCCTCTGGTTTTGCTGAGATTTTTTTTTCTCCTTTTTTGCCCAATAAATTCTGTTTTTCTTACCCTTCTATGTGTCCACGAGCCTAATCTTTCCTTGTCATGTGACAAGAACCCAGTTTTTAGCTGAACTAAAAAGAAAGTTCTAACAACATCAGCAGGTGGTAGATGAGTGTGAAAAGTTAGTGAGGGAGGTCAGAATAATATATATTCAAGACAGGAGAGAGGAAGAGGAAGAGAGGAAGAAGCTGAGGTTTGATGGGAAAGAAGGGAGGGTTTTAGTTTCCTTTGATTTGATTTGTTTGGATTGAGAAAGAGGTGTTCAAGATCAGTGCAGGATTTCAGAAATTGAAGCAGAGAAAAAAAGAAATGGAATGCAAGTTGACTGTTGAGACTTATAAGATCTTGCTGATACCCAAGAAGCATCATTTATGAATTGGAATTCTTTCAGATTAAGATTTGTATTTACAAATAAATTGAAATTCCCTTTCCTTTTTCCTTACTGACTTTGAACTGTGTTTATTTGTGTGAGTACAGAAATCAGACTATGAGAATCATGGACTCTTAAGAGTTATGAATAAATAAATGAATTAACTAATGAACAAATGAATGATTAACTTTACTTCCTTCAGAGTCGTGGATAAGACAGTAGCTGGAATCTCCACCCATGAACTCACCAGGGGAAAAAAAAAAAAGTCATGTCTCCAGACTTTGGGGAACAGGAAGTGGCCAATCATAAAAACAATGATAACTTTTTTCTTTCTGCATTTGTCTTCTCAAAAGAGGAATGCCATCTGAATTAGCTCCCTTAACACTTCAGAGCTACAGTCTCTTCTGAATAGCTGGCAAAATTTTCAGCAACATTCATTTCAAAGCCTGTTGACTGAACATGTGTTTCAGATGAGAGCATATTATATATTGCTGAATTATTTCATTGGATTATAAATCACTGACTTCACAATTCTCTGTGAGACACACGTGGAATTCTGGTTAATTAAAAGATGTTCAAGATTGTTACCCTCCCAGAGAGAGGCTTCCTATGACCCTTCCTCATACAAATGATGTGGTTAAGCATGCATGGCCATGCCAGCCACCCCAGCGTGGCTTGGATGAATGTTCTCTTCCCGAATTTGACCAAGGCTTTCCCTTAGTACTTGACCGTGTGTCACCCTCTCTTGGCCTTCCGTCCAGCCACTCCTTAGCTGTCCCTTCACCTCGCTGACCCACCATCTCTCTATGGCTCTCTTGTGAATGATTATGTCTTGTCCCTAACTGAAAAATAGAAACAAAAGACATAATTTTGAAGGAAAATGGCTAACTACTGATGAATGCTGCTTTACTATCAAGGGAATTCTTGAGTAAGGTAATAGTCAAGAGTGGATATTCAGTGAAAAGATTATCACCTCTTCTGTAAATTGTCCCCAGTGGAGATTTGCTTATAGGCTTTAGGGCCACCTTCCTGTCTTTTAGGATTTTCTGGAGCAACTGTCATTATAATTACTGAGGACCTTGATGTGGCCTTGTCATCTTGGGCATGCAGATCCTAAAGGGATTTCTGAAGATGACAATTCATACTTTCTGTGCACCTGCCTTCTCAATATTTTTTGTTTTCACTTAGTCTCCCTCACCCTTCACATTTCTATTCTCCGCATCACTGAATGAGGCTTCCATTTACCTCTTTAAGTAATTAATTAATTCAATATTTATTTGGCACCGATGAGGCCCCCTGTGGGATAACACCTTAAGCTCTGATCTCATTGAGAAGAATTTGTATTTATTAAAAGTCTTTAGGAGACTTAAATACTTTTAAGTCCTGAAAGAGGTAAATTTCCAATGGTTGGCAACTCCCTAGTTGGGAGACACCAATGTGGACTATGAACTAGATCTTCAGCATGTGGGACCCAGAGGCAGCTTTCTCTTGAAGTTAATAAAGCTTCAGGGTCTCACACTGACACAAGCCTGGTTTTGTTTGTTGTTTGTTTGTTGTTTCCATACACAAGTGTTTTTAGTAGCTCTATTTATAAGTGCCCCAAGCTAGAAACAACCCAATGCCTTCCAACAAAGCAATGAACATCCATATGATGGAATACTACACAGCAATAAACTTTTGATATAGGCAGCTACTTGAATGAATTTTGAAGATATTATGCTGAATGATAGAAGCCTGCCTCATATTCTGTGATGCCATTTCTATAATATTAACAGAAAGACAGAAATATAGTGCTAGAGAACACACGAATGATTGCCAGAGGTTACATGTTAGGGGAGGATGTGACTGTGAAGGGAGTTTTTTGAGGTTATGAAACTTCTGTATCCTGATTATAGTGGTGGTTACATGAACATATATGTGTATTAAAATCCATCAAACTGTACAACAAAGGACGAAAGTCAATTTTACAATATAATAACCTAAAAATAAAATAAAGTATACCTTTTGGGCAAAATATAAATTTTTGGAATGGTATTAGAGCTTCTTAGCTGCCTCTGTCATCAACTCTGTCTTTGATGTGCCTCCTGTTTGATCTTTATGTACTAGAAATACCAAAATATTTATGGTACCCCAAACACACTGTGCAATCTTGCCTCCATGTTGAGCCTTCTGCCTTTCTGATACGGAAAGTTCTTTTCCATCCTTCAAAACTTTACTCAGAGCTAGCCTCCTCTGTGCAGCTATTTTTCCAATTTCTTCTCACCACCAGATTTATGCATACTCTCTTCTGTTCTACTTCTGTGTCTTGTAAGTTCTTTCACTGCTGTGTCTTACAACTTATTATACTGGCATAGGCTGATGTTTTTAATTGTTTCTTCTTTTCAGTAAATTGTATCTCCAAAACCACGTAAGCTTCAGGCCCCATAAAATCTGGGCGCCTAACGACTAATCTCTGTCTTAGTGTGTTCTGGCTACTGTAACAGAATACCATAAACTGGGTGGCTTATATACAACCCAAACTTATTTCTCATCATTCTGGATGCTGGGAATTCCAAGATCAAGGGACTAGCAAATTTGGTTTCTGGTGAGGGTACAATCCCTGGTTCATAGAAGGCATCCTCTTGCCATGTAGGAGGGGTAAGGCAGCTGTCTGGGGCCTCTTTTAGAAGGGCACTAATCCCATTCATAGAGGCTCCACTCTCATGACCTAATTACCTCCCAGAAGCCCTATCTCCTAAAATCATCACCTTGCTGATTAAGTTTCAACATATGGATTTTGTGGGGACACAGGTATTCAGACCATAGCAGGCAACCTCCTTCCAAAAAAACAGAGAACACTTATGAAGTCAAAAGGCATGTTTATGTTACTTATCAATTTCCAAAACAACATAGGCACACAGTAGGAGCACAAGAAGCATTTGTTAGATGTTGAATAAACAATAATACATATAATAAACATAGCTCATTTCCTGACATGTAGTATGGGCTCAATAAATATTTGTTAAAAGAAGATTTACTTTGAAGAATTAATGAATATCAATGTGAAAGGTAGGTGAATCCTAAATTTTTACAGAACGAGATGTTCTCTCTGCCTTATTCTTTCCCATTCGTCTATGGTACCAGCAAGCTGATTCCTCTACCCTAAGACCAATGATAGCTCAGCACAGGTAAGCCCATCCAGGAATAGTTAAGGCATGGTGCTTTACCTGCATGTGGTTAATCAACAGGCTTTGTTAACAGGGAAACGGTTATGTGGAAACACTTCATTTCCATCTATAAAGTTCTAGATTTCAAAGTAGAGAGCTGGGATCTGTTCCCACTTCACCCACTCCTAACATTTATAATAAAGCATTGCCTAACACAGAATTATATTTTTAGGGAAAAAACAAAACACATGCTTGAGAACTCAACCCTTATTAACACAATTTTTTTCTGTAACGGTAACCATTAAACAGTTATGTATTTAACCTTTGTATTCTTTTAGTATGCTAAAATGTCTAATTAGTTAATCAGGAAAATAATTATTTGCTAAAAACAGGAAAATTGAAAATTGTGTACAGATGCATAAAACTGTGGGCTCAAAATAAACTTCTATTTTGAGGCTTTAGTGCCACCCCAATGTATTAGCATTTTATGATTCTCTGTATTCATTAAAATATTTTTCACAAAAATATTGGAAAGTTTCCCAAAGTCCTCTCATGTTCCTCCTGGTATATATCAAACAGAACATTGGACTCATCTACTCATATCATAGAATTGTATTTTGTAAGAGGCTATTTCCTTACAAGTTATTCAAAAGATACATGTAGGGAAAAAATAGTCTCATTTATAAGGTCAATGTTTCTCTTTCCCAATCAAGTATAAGTAAACTGTTTTCATAACTGTGTTTTCTGCTATTTATAGTAGTCAGCTTGTGAAGCACTTAACATACAGAAATGTGTCTGACACCAAGATTACTGTTAAGGACCATTCTTTCTTTCCTTTTTCTTCAGCACTGTACACAGGTATCATTTACATTTATTATGTGGATAATGGGAATTCATGGTCCTGAAGGCATAGAATGAAGCAATAACTTCTGAATACAGTATGCAAGGTGAAAAGTAGGGAGTGATCATTTTAAGGTTATAGTGAGGGCAATTAATTTTTTCCAATTCAGGAAGTAAAACAATTTTATAAATAGTTCCAAATAAAGTCTATTTTGTATGGAATAGTGTCTGCAGCTGCCAATCAACCATCCCATTCAATGCCGTTTCCATTGGCTCTCACCATCCTAATTCTGATTAGCCTTGACTTGTCCTGGTGCTTTTGGTGGGAAGATTTTACGTTTGCTCATGCTGTTCCCTTGACCATGATATCTCTTAAAGAAAATTCACTGTATTGCCTGAGATTCTAAAAATTAAACTTCCCTACTGGGATGGTTAATACTGAGCGTCAACTTGATTGGATTGAAGGATACAAAGTATTGATCCTGGGTGTGTCTGTGAGGGTACTGCCAAAAGAGAGTAACGAGTCAGTAGGCTGGGGAAGACAGATCCACCCTTAATCTGGTGGGCACAACTAATCAGCTGGCAGAGAATATAAAGCAGGCAGAAAAATGTACAGTGGAGAGACTGGCCTAGGCTCCTAGCCTATATCTTTCTCACCTGCTAGATGCTTCTGCCCTCAAACACTGGACTCCAAGTTCTTCAGTTTTGGGACTCGGACTGACTCTCCTTGCTCCTCAACTTGCAGAAAGCCTATTGTGGGACCTTGTGATCATGTGAGTCAATACTTACTAAACTCTCCTTCATATATATCTACATATATATGATGGGGAGTGCGTATATATATGTATCTCCTATTAGTTCTGCCCCTCTAGAGAACCCTGACTAATACGCCTACCCAAGCTAATGCTTTCTCTACAATGAATTGCAAAGAAAATGAAAGCTAACAAAAAACAAAGAATATGAGAGTTTGGCTTTTTAAGAAAACATAAAAGATCTCAGAGGGAAGAAAAGGCAGTTTTCCTCTGAGGGCCTAGAGGTGGAAGGGGCAGTATGGGTAGTTAAGGTGACTGAATGCCCCTCTGCACGTAGGGTTTCTGAATACAATTACTGGCTCTGGCAATTTGGGTGCTGTGCATTCAGGGACGTAGTGTATAGTGAATGGCGGGAGAATTCAAATAGTAGACCCTGACAAAAAGTATGCTCCAATTCTCTTTCCCCTCAATAGGTACAGCTGTGGACAATGTATTCCATTACCCTGAGCTTTGGTTTATTTATTTGTGAACTGGAAATACTAATACCTACCTGGCCAGGTTGTCAGGATTGAAGATTATATATACCAAGCACTTATCACAGTGGTTGGTTAGCAAATAAGCGCTAAACAGTAGCTATTATTATAATGATAACTACATGGTCCTTATCCTTCTATTAAGGGTGAGGTGAGCTAAGATAGTTCTAAGAGTTTAATGAAGCAGCATTGCCTCGTGACTAGTAAGAATAAGAAGACATGGGGAAAGGTGTTTAACGTTTAAGGAACTAATGTGAACAGAATCAAAAAGGGGTTGTATTGTATCTTAGGAAATAAAGATAAGACTGGAACGCAGCCATCAAGATCTATTTGTAATAGAGCTCAGGTGCAAATAAAAGTTCCATATATTTGATGAAAGAGTCTGACCTGACTGAGGCTGTGTTTTGAACTCATTGCATACAATTAGACTACTGTGGGTCAATATCCAATTGTGCTGTGGCTGTGTTGTTCTTCATTTCAACAGACATATGGAAATGGTGTTGAGAAATGTTAGAACCTGTTCTGCTAAAGTGAGGCTAGTCTTTCTTCTAGTTCTTACTCTAGAAACAATAACGTTGGGTACTTCCTGTCTTTCACCTCACGTCTATTTCACCCTCAACTAATGTCAGTGGTGCTACTGATGGAACAGTACGCTAATGTCCTCTGGTAGCAAGGACTCAACTATTCTAACACTTCCACATTTCTCATTTCTCTTAAGTTGTGCTGTAAGCAGAAGTGATTGAGTTTTATTCATTCAGTAAGTATTCAACACATACCATGTGTTGGGTGCTCTCCTTTGTGCTGAGGTGAAATAAGTAAAGCAGATCCCATCGCTGACTTCATTGAGCTCAGGAACTGAGAAAGATGAACACTAATCAAATAATCACAGAAATAAAAAATTTAATGGCACATTGTGATAATTGAAACAAAGGACAAATTCAGAATGTTCTTAGTTTTTCAGGGGCCTCTGACATATTCTGAAAGGTTAAGGAAAGGTTTCCTGGAAGCAGTGCCACTGGAGATGAGGTCTGGGGGTGTAAGTGGGCCTACAGGAGTGCAGTGGCCAGGGGTGGGGCATATTCTAGGCAGTGTGGGACAAGGTCCTTAGATAAGAAGAAGCACAGGGTATCCGATAATTGAAAAAGGTGGCTGGGGTGGCTAGGGCTTGCTGAAGGGTTGAAGAATTAGGCTAGAAGATCCCATAGGGAACTTGTAAAAGTTAACTATGCCCAGACCCACTCTTAGACATTCTGATTTAATTGGCATGGGATGGGTCCCTGGCATTGCCATATTTTATTTAAAAACCAAACCACCCCCGCCCCGCACACACACACACAAACCCCGCAGCAACTTCCCAGGTCATTTTAACATACAGTCAAAGCTGAGAAATTCTGAGTTACAACATGCAATGCCTTGTAGCCATAGTTTTCGCCCTAAGAACAATGGGGAGTCCTTTTGAAGATTTTAAAAAGGGAGGTCATTGTTGTTAACATTATCAGGTTTGCTTTTGAGAAGAGCCCTCTGGCTGAAATAGGGCAATGGATAGCCATGGCATCTAGCAAATCTTGCTATGCACCCAGTAAACTTATGGTGGTAGACTCAAAGCAGACTGGGCCTCAGATTGACTGAGTGTGAAGACTCTAGATCAAACATCTATCACTTGGTGGTGATAGATGCTCCTCTGTTGAATAAGCAGACCATTTCATTCAAGACCATAAGTTCTCGTTAAAATGGAAGCACAGACTCTAAAGGACGTTTGAAGTCCCTGACTTGGTTTGGGCTTATATGGAGAGATTTACAAAGGGAGGAAGCGATATTTAGGGCACAAATCTATATCTGGCACTAGCGACTTTTGTTAGACCTGGAGGCTCAGGTCTGTCCCTTAGCACTGAAGGTTCCTGAGCCCTCAGCAGGCCATGTGTGACTCCCAAATTTCCAGTGTGAAATATGGAAACACCTTAAACTCACTTCACTATCATTGAAGGTAAGAGAACCTGATTCCAGCATGGATATTGATTTTTAACTTGCACTCCAAATGCACAGAGACTTGGAGGAGAATGCAAGGAGAAAGCAGGGCATCCTGAGAACCACGTTACATTTGGGTCATTAATTATTACAGGATCAGAAATTGAGAAAGTGAATGTTACAAAGCTTTTCTGAATAGAATATCATATATGTGATATAAAAAGTCAATTAAAATTTTCATTGATCACTTTTGCTAAGAACTAATTTCAGTAGTTACTTGAAAACTTTTACTAAACATTAATTACATCTCCAAATGACCAAGATTGAAAAACAAGGAAGATGAGTAAGTCTTATCATGAAGTTACCAGGAGGCTACACAAAAACTAACAAGTAATTGCACCAAAATACGGGGCTGTTTCTTCTCTCAACTTCAGAGTTTCCCTCTTCCTGGTCTCTCACCTACTCTCTATGGTGTATTTTTAGCAGAACTCAAATATAATTATCTAAAAAGAGTTAAAGCATATATATTTCAAAACAGTTTTCTGGAAAAAAAAAAAAAAAAAAAAAAAAAAAAAGAAAGCAGATGAGAATAGAGGGAGAAAGCTGGAAGAGAAGAGGTGATGGAAGACAAAACTTTGCCAGAAGAGACAAAGGAATTTTAGAGTCTGATTTATAAATTGCTAATATGGGCAAACTAATAGTCTTTCAGTGGACTCAGTGATTGGCGTAATTTATCTTGGCTTTAACAAACATGCTGATGATGCTTCTTGTAACACACTGATCACCAGAAGAAAAATATAATTGGTGTCAGTGTGAATGCCTTTGGATGCAAGTAACATCCCAAGTCAGCTAGCTTAAACATTCAGCAAAATCTGTTACCTCAAAGAGCAGGGAATCTTGAGATGGGATGGATTTGACAACTTTTATATTTCTTCTCTGCCATTTTCAACCAGTTACATTTGCCCTTGGCAACCATCCCATCATGGTTGCAAGATGGCTGGCATAGTTCCTATCATTTTAAGACACGGTGCTATCTAGTGGTAGAAGAGATACTGTTTCTTCCTACATAATTCATTATAAAAAACAAGAAATCCTTTCTCCAAGGTCCTCAGCAGACCTCTCTGATGTCTCACTGTGAAAAACTGGATCAAAAGCCCACTCACCCCTGATCCATGTACCGGCAAAATAAATAAGATCTCTCTGATTGAAGGATTGGTGCTGATGAATGAAGTTTTAAACTTGAATAATGTAGGGGATGGGTGAACCAACAGAGTTCTTATGGGTAGGAAGAAGTATTGAATATCTCTTAAATAGGTTCCTGTAATCTGCACCAGTGTTTCTCAGACTTAATGTTTGGAATCACCTGTGATCTTGTGAAAATGCAGATTCTGATTTAGAAGTTCTAGCCTGGGGCCTGAGATTCCACATTTCTGACAAGCTCTTTGGTGATTCTGATGTTGCTGCTCCACAAACAACACTTTGGATAGAGATCTAGACCCTAGACAATCAGATGAGAAGCAGTCTAACGTAATACGATGGAATCCAGCTTGTATTAGACTGTCTAGTTGGGTGATTTGGGGTATGATACTTAAATTCTCTAAGCCTCAGGAAAGGGAAGGAAGGGAGGAGGGAGAGAGAGAGGAGAAAAGAGGTGTGTGTGGGGGGGGGTGCGGTGGTGAATCATAGACCTAGTAGTGAGAATCTCTTAAGCAGTAGGATTTCTGTTCACTTTCCTAATTCGTTAAGGTCCCTCTGTAGTGACAAATTAGAGAAATGGGAAGAAAATAAACATCATGGTATTTAATAAGAGCATTGAAGAAGAAAAAAAATATACTATACTCACAAAATCCTGGGAATGGTGACAGATGCATATGTACAAGAGAATAAATGGCCTCAGGGTCCCAGTGATAGCAAGGTATATTGAAATACTGCAGTGATGTTATAGTTATAAAACATGCTCTGCCTTTGTGATGCCTAACAATGCATATGTTATGTTCTGAGCTATGGAGTTCTGAAGGATAAAGGTTTTTGCCCCTGAATCATACCCAGAAAGGAACTGTGGAAGATTTAGGGACAGGCCATGAGGAAGGAGTGAAGGAAGAGGAATCCTCATTATGAAAAGAAGACTAAATGACACACCTAATCCGACTTCAGGGGAGGATAGGTCCTTACTTGACAGGGAGGGGCAAATGGCTGTTTCCTGTCTTGACAGATCAGATAGAAAAGTAAACAGGAATCCAGTTTCAGCTTTCTGCATATGGCTAGTCAGATTTCCCAACGCCATTTATTAAAGAGGAAATCCTTTCCCTATTGCTTGTTTTTATCATATTTGTCAAAGATCGGATGGTTGTAGATGTGTGGCATTATTTCTGAGACCTCTGTTCTGTTCCATTGGTCTGTGTCTCTGTTTTTGTATCAGTACCATGCTGTTTTGATTACTGTAGCCTTGTAGTATAGTTTGAAATCAGGTAGTGTGATACCTCCAGCCTTGCATTTTGTTTGTTTGTTTTTGCTTAGGACTGTCTTGGCCTCTTTTCTGGTTCCATATGAAGTTTAAGGTGGGTTTTTTTCCAAATCTGTGAAGAAAGTCAATGGTAGCTTGATGGGGATAGCATTGAATCTATACATTACTTTGGGCAGTATGGCCAGTTTCATGATATTGATTCTTCCTGTGAGCATGGAACATTTTTCAATCTGTTTGTGTCCTCTCTTATTTCCTTGAGCAGTGGTTTGAAGAGGTCCTTCACATCCCTTGTTAGTTGTATTCCTAGTTATTTAATTTTCTTTGTAGCAATTGTGAATGGGATTTCACTCATGATTTGGCTCTCTGTTTGTCTGTTATTGGTATGTAGGAATGCTTGTGATTTTTGCACATTGATTTTGTATCCTGAGACTTTCCTGAACTTGCTTATCAAGTTAAGGAGATTTTGGGCTGAGATGATGGGATCTTCTAAATATACAATCATGTTGTCTGCAAATAGAGACAATTTGACTTCCTCTTTCCTTAGCGGAGTACCTATTATTTCCTTTTCTTGCCTGATTGTCCTGGCCAGAACTTCTAGTACTATGTTGAATAGGAGTGCTGAGAGAGGGCATCCTTGTTTCATGCCAGTTTTCAAAGGGAATGCTTCCAGTTTTTGCCCATTCAGTATGTTATTGCCTGTGGGTTTGTCATACATAGCTCTTATTATTTTGAGATATGTTCCATCAATACCTAGTTTATTGAGAGTTTTTTGCATAAAGGGCTATTGAATTTTGTCAAAAGCCTTCTCTGCATCTATTGAGATAATCATGTGGTTTTTGTAAGCTGAAACTGGATCCCTACCTTACACCTTATACAAAAATTAATTCCAGATCAATTGAAGATTTAAACATAATACCTAACACCATAAAAACCCTAGAGGAAAACCAAGGCAATACCATTCAGGACTTAGACATGGGCAAGGACTTCATGACTAAAACACCAAAAGCAATGGCAACAAAAGTTTAAATAGAAAAATGGGATCTAATTAAACTTAAAAGCTTCTGTACTGCAAAAGAAACTATCATTAGAGTGAACTAGCAACCAACAGAATTGATTAGATTCAAAATCTCATGCCAGTTAGAATGGTGATCATTGAAAAATTAGAAGACAACAGATGCTGGAGAGGATGTGGAGAAATAGGAACGCTTTTACACTGTTGGTGGGAGTGTAAATTACTTCAACCATTGTGGAAGACAGTGTGGTGATTCCTCAAGGACCTAGAAATAGAAATACCATTTGCGCCAGCAATCCCATTACTGGATGTATACCCAAAGGATTATAAATCATTCTATTATAAAGACACATACATGCACACGTATGTTCATTGTGGCACTGTTCACAATAGCAAAGACTTGAAACCAATCCAAATACCCATCAATGCCAATGATAGACTAGATAAAGAAAATGTGGCACATGTACACCATGGAATACTATCCAGCCATAAAAAGGATGAGTTCATGTCCTTTGCAGGGACATGGATGAAGCTGGAAACCACCATTGTCAGCAAACTGACACAAGAACGGAAAACCAAACACCACATGTTCGCACTCATAAGTGGGTGTTGAACAACAGGAACACATGGACACAGGGTGGGGAACATCACACACTGGGGCCAGTCGGGGGATGGGAGCCTAGGGGAGGATAGCAGGGGGTGGGGGGATCGAGGAGGGATAGCATTAGGAGAAATACTTTATGTAGATGACGAGGTGATGAATGCAGCAAACCACCATGGCACGTGTATACTATGTAACAAACCTGGACATTCTGCACATGTACCCCAGAACTTAAAGTATAATAAATAATTTTTTTTTAAAGAAAAGTGAACAGATGCAGTGGCAGAATAAGGGTATATGGAAAGACTTGAGCAGGAGCCCTGAGTCTAGATCCCTCCCAGTCCTGCTTTTCAGTACCCCTGAGTTTTTGGGCACTTGGCTTAACTTCTTCAAGACTCAGGTGTCTTTGAAGAGCCACTGAAAGGCAATAGCAGTCAATGTACACATGATAAAACAGGCTACAACAGAGGTCCATTATCTCACCTACTGCCTCCCCCACAATCCCATAATACTGGCATCATGATTATGTGTTATTAACTCTCTGGGGAGGGGTGGTAGTCTATAAATACATATGATTTCCCTTACTCCCCTTACCAAGTCAACCAACTGCTTTCCCTCTGCCTTCAATAGCAGAATCGTAATAACAGAAGAACACTTTGCATCAGTTATTTTATTGGTCTTCATTAGGCATTAAATTCAGTCAAATGAAGTAGTGATTTTGATTCCAAAACACTTAGCGTGAGAGTCTTTACCTCTAAGCTTGTTTTGTATCTGTCACAGCGTTTTGTGAACTTTTCCTAAATGTGAAATGGATGCCCAGTGTGCCCTGCTTTCACCCTGCAGTCTGGCTATTCCATTTCTGTGCACTTGAAGGGCATTCAAAATAGGCAATATCTGTGCTGAAATAGGGTTCTGTTTCTTCAATGATAATAAAAAGAATTTAAGTTTTTTGCTTAAAACCTGCAATAGGTAGTGGAAACATGAAGGCACAAGTTATAAGCAACTTTATATTTTCTTCTGTGTTGTTAATGGCTTACATATGGGGCTTCTTGCAAGGTGTAGGAAACTTCTAAATAGTCCTAGGAGACACATATGAACAAAAAGGTCATGACATTTTGAACCCTCACTGCTGCCTTCTTTACAATTACCCATATGACCTTTGGAGAGGCATCTTGGAGAACACCAGGGATTTGCAGGAAAGCCAGGCTGCTTAGCCGGGCTACTTTCTACAGAAGCCATAACTTGATTTCAAAGAATGCAGCTTGATTTCAAAGAATGCAGATCTAAGGGCAAAGGTACAGTTCATTGTCCACAGATCAATTAATAATACAATACGAGACTCCAAGAATACAACATAGCAGTGTTTTTCAAATGTAATAACTTCAACATGCTGATGAGAAATTGATACAAAAAAAGTAAAATACAAGTTCATATAGCAGTTCACAACCATGACAATACTTCCACTGGGATTTATTCATTTGAATTTCCTGAGAACCTTCTTATATTGGGGTAGTTTAGATTCAGTTCTATCTACAAATGAAAATTCATAATGGTGATGGCATTGATGAAGATGATGATAATGATAAATGGTAACATCTTTTGAGCACTTGCAGTATGCCAGACAACAAGAACACATGGACACAGGGAGGGGAACATCATGTACCGGGGCTTTGTAGGTAACATCTTATTTAATCAAGTGCAAAAAGCTTGGCAAATTCTAAGGTTAGGATCAATATTAGGGTAATAAAATTTTCTTTTGGTGATTAAATCTGGGACATAAGGACAGTTCACAAGCCTTGAGGTCAAAGACTTCATCTTTCATCTTTTGATGATGCTGCACAGTGCCTAGCAGAGAAGAGACTCCACAAATATTTATTGACATGAAAGAAGCAAGGAGGCAAGTTTTCAAAGTCCAGAAATCTGAATTATATTTGTAAAACTAACTCAGTTTAATAAAAGGTGTCAGTGTTAACTACATCATTTAAATGATTATTATTTAAATTTTTATAATAAGGAGTTTAACAATGCTGCCTTAGGGAAATAACAGCACAAATGTATAAAGATGATTGGGTAAGAGTATTTGTTTCAGCACTGCCTGGTACAGCAAACATAAAACGGAGCCATTTAAATGTGTGAACAGAGAGGTGAAAAGAAAACAAGGATGCAGACTGTTATTTTTTATTTTATATAATTTAAAATTTTAATGTTGGGGTAACAGTCACAGACTAAATGTCATGTATTCATTCTGCAGACGTCTCAGTTAAGCATTTGGAATTATGCATGATTTTTTATTTATTTCCCTTTTTCTGTAATTTTAAAACCACAAATCTTTTTACAAAATGAAGAGTCCATATTTTTGCTGCAGTAACCAGGGGATCATAGTTGCCAACATGGAATTTTGGAATTGGTGTGTCTTTCTGAAGAGAAATCTAAGGCTGCTGCATATACCAGCTAGGCTCCTTTCACATTAGGATAATTTTAATGGTAGAACTTAGCACAAGTTATTTCCTTAGTCTTCATTAGGCACAAAATTCAACCAAGTTAACTACTGATGCTTATTCCAAAACACGTTCACTGTAAGACTTCTTACCTTGGACCTTGTTTTCAAATATTTCCCATTCAGATTTTTCCTAAATATCTCCCATTCAAATACTAACCAGGCCAGACCCAGCTTAACTTCCAAGATCAGGTAAGATTGGGCACATTTAGGGTGGTATGGCCTCTGCATTAGTCCATTCTCATGCTGCTATAAAGCAGTATTTAAGACTGGGTAGTTTATAAAGGAAAGAGGGTTAATTGACTCACAGTTTTGCATTGCTGGTGAGGCCTCAGGAAACTTACAATCATGATGGAAGGCAAAGGAGAAGTAGGCACCTTCTTCACAGGGTGGCAGGATAGAGTGAATACAAGGAAGAGAAATGTCCGATGCTTATAAACCTTCAGATCTTGTGAGAACTCACTCACTATCACAAGAAAATCATGGGGAAACCACCCCCATGATCCAGTTACCTCCAGTTGGTCCCTTCTTGACATGTAGGGATTATAGGTATTACAACTTGAGGTGAGATTTGGGTGGGGACACAGAGACAAACTGTATCATTCTGCCCCTGACCCCTCCCAAATCTTATGTCTTTTCACATTTCAAAATCAATCATACCTTCCCAACAGTCCTGCAAATCTTAGCTAATTTCAGCATTAACTCAAAAGTCCACAGTTCAAAGTGTCATCTGAGACAAGACAAATTGCTTCTGTCTATGAGCTTGTAAAATCAAAAGCAAGTTACTTACTTCCAGGATGCAATGCGGGTACAGGCATTGGATAATTGCTCCCATTTTAAATGGGAGAAACTGGCCAAAACAAAGGGGCTGCAGACTCCATGCAAGTCTGAACTCCAATAAGGCACTCATTAAACCTTAAATTTCCAAAATGATATCCTTTGATTCTCATATTTAGGTCATGCTGATGCAACAGGGTGGCTCCCAAGCCCTTGGGTAGCTATACCCTATGGCTTTGCAGGGTACAGCCCCCCTTCTGGGTGCTTTCATGGGCTGGCATTGAGTGTCTGTGGCTTTTCCAGGCCCACAGTGCAAGCTGTCAGTGGATCTACTGTTGTGGGTTCTGGAAAATGGTTGTCCCCTTTACACAACTCTGTTAGGCAGAGCCCCAGAGGGGACTCTGTGTAGGGGCTCCAAGCCCTCATTTCCCTTCCATGCTGCCTTAACAGAGGCTCTCCATAAGGGCTCCACCCCTGCACCAGACTTCTGCCTGGACATCCAGGCATTTCCATACACCCTGTGAAATCTAGGCAGAGGTTCCCAAACCTCAATCCTTGACTTCTGTGCACCCAAGGGCCCAACACCATGTGTAAGCTGCCAACCAAGGCTTGGGGCTTGCACCCTCTGAAGCAATGGCCTGAGTTGTACATTGGCCCCTTTAGCCATGGCTGGGACACAATGAACCAAGTCCAAAGACAGCACAAAGCAGCAAGGCCCTGGGCATGACCCATGAAATCATTTTTCCATCTAGGCCTCTGGGATTGTGATGGGAGGGCTACTGTGATGACCTCTAACATGTTCTGAAGACATTTTCCCTATTGTCTTGGTGATTAACATTTGGCTCCTTGTTACTTATGCAAATTTCTGTAGCCATCTTGAGTTTCTCTTCAGAAAATAGGTTTCTCTTTTTTAATTGCATTGTCAGGTTACAAATTTTTCAAATTTTTATGCTGTGCTTCCCTTTAAAACATAAGTTCCAATTCCAAACCATATCTTTTTGAATGCATAAAACTGAATGCTTTTACAAGCATGCAGGTTGCATCCTGAATGCTTTGCTGAGTAGAAATTTCTTCTGTCAGATTCCCTAACTCATCTCTCTCAAGATCAAAGTTCCAGAGTTCTCTAGGGTGGGGGCAAAATGCTGCTAGTCTCTTTACTAAAGCGTAGCAAGAATCACTTTTATTCCAGTTCCCAACAAGTTACTCATCTTCATCTGAGACCACTTCAGCCTGGACTTCATTGTCCATATCACTATCAGCATTTTGGTTAAAACCCATTCAACAAGTCTCTAGGAAGTTTCAAACTTTTCCACATCCTCCTGTCTTCTTCTGAGCCCTCTAAACCATTCCAACCTCTGTCTGTTACCCAGTTCCAAAGTTGCTTCCATATTTTTTGGTATCTTTATTAGCAATGCACCGCTCACAGTACCAATTTACTGTATTAGTACTTTCTCATGCCACTGTGAAGAAATACCCAAGACTGAGTAATTCATAAAGGAAAGATGTTTAATTGACTCGCAGGTCTGCATTGCTGGGGAGGCATCAGGAAACCTACAATCATGTCAGAAGACAAAGGAGAAGCAGGCACCTTTGTCACAGGGCAGCAGGACAGAATGAATGTAAGCAGAAGAAATTCCAGACACTTATAAAATCATCAGATCTCATGATAACTCACTATCACAAGAATAGGATGGGGAACCACCCGTGTGATCCAACTACCTGCACCTGGTCCTGCTCTTGACCTGTTGGGATTATAGGGATTACAATTCAAGATGAAATTTGGGTGGGGACATAGAGCCAAAACATATTATCCACAGACCCTAATTAATCTTGAACTTGAGATAATTTTAGGGTTGCCTCTGCAGTATGAGGATTGTCAAGGGCGATTTTTTTTAGCCACTTGTGACAGAGAATGACTTTGGTAAGACTGAGTTCGAACTGTAAGTTAACAGATTTTTTTTTTTTAATAGAATGGCAAAGGCTCTAGCCAGCTCTCTTAGAAAAATACATATCAAGGCCAGGCACAGTGGCTCATACCTGTAATCCCAGCACTTTGGAGGCCAAGGCGGGTGGATCACCTGAGGTCAGGGGTTCAAGACTAGCCTGGTCAACATGGTGAAACTGCATCTCTACTTAAACTACAAAAAACTAGCTGTGTGTGGTGGCAGGCACCTGTAATCCCAGCTCTTCAGGAGGCTGAGGCAGGACAGTTGCTTGAACCCAGGAGGCAGAGGTTGCAGTAAGCCGAGACTGCACCATTGCACTCCAAACTGGGCAATAAGAATGAAACTCCATCTCAAAAAAAAAGAAAAAATAAATAAAAAAGAAGGAAGCGTACATACAAAAAACAATTATAAAAATTATTTCCTTGCTTTACTTATTTGCTTTTATACACCCCAGTGAGTTCTCTTCCAACATTTTATCATAGAAAATGCCAACTATATGTACAAGTAGAAATAATTGGATTATAAACTCCCATATACCCATTATATAGCTTTAATAATGGCTTTTCCTAAATGGCTTTACCTGTACCCTCTCCCATATTTTCCCAATATTTGAATTATTCTGAAGCAGATCTTGGTATATCATTTGCCCTGTAAATATCACCATATATATATATATTTATAAAATATTGAATAGTTCAAAAATAATGATATAATACTGAAAAATTGACATTAAATTTATTTTCCTTGATATAATAACAGTTACTGTTCATTTTTAAATTATCTTGTAACTTTTTTAAATAGTTTGTTTAAATCAAGATTTCTTGTACCTTTTTTAATCTATAGGTTTCCCTCTGTGCTTTCTTTCTCATTCTCCTCTCGCTCCCTGTACCATTGCTACGATTGCCGTTTATTTATTGAACAAATCAGGTTGTTTTCCTGCAGAATTTCCTTCATCTAGATTTAGGGATGATATATCTAGTCGCTCCATTTAGAGTCAGCTCACTGCATTCCTGTATTGTCATTGAATATGTTCCCTTCATTCTTGTATTTTTCCTAAATTAATGGTTTTAATAGTTTATCGAATGATCACATCAATTCAGGTGAAGTTTAAACTTTGTTGTGTGGGAGAGGTGGGGAGTTTCCATAGGTAAAAATGTGTTCTTCTGTGAGAAAAATACATGAATTCTATTTTTCTCTCTTTCTGTGATATTTATAGTCTTTGATAATGTCATCTTTTCCCCTCTGTATTTTGGGATCTAGGATGAAATTTTGTCTTTGGCCACTTTACCTGATTAGGGATTGTCAGAGTTCTGGCCCCTTCGTTTTGCTGAGAAAATTTTGCCAAGTTGCCTATGAAATGTATGATGTAGGTAGCCCAGCAGTTACTCTGATTGAACAAAGCAAGGGGTTAAGTGGAAAGTGAGTTAATAATTCTACCTCTGGCTGTATAACCTTGCATAATTTAATCCCCATGACTGTCATTTTCATCTGTGAAATGGGAATAACTCTACCTATGGCTTCTATATACAAAGATATATGGCACAAAGGCAATGCTTAATAAATGACAGTTATGTTGTTGATATTTAAATAATAGTTTTTTTGATAATGATATCTTGATGAAATAATAATGCAGTTTGATCTGTCATATTTTAAGACTGGGTTGCTGACAGCAGCAGGTTCGCTCCATTTCTTCTATTTTTATGACTAATGTTAAGAAAATATTTAAAAATTGAAAATAGGTAAAAGAATGATGGCATGTCTTCCAGTATCACACTGGAGTATTAGTTAACAGGCCTGCCCAATGATAATTTTATTTTCTCTGGATAGCTATTTTACTGTTTTCCTGTGGTTTAGATATTTCACGTTTCTCTAAAGTTAAAGACTAAATTGCAGAAAATTAAGAGTGATATAAACAATGTTGTCTAACAGAAATGTAAGTGAAGTGTGTCTGGCAGAAAAGATAACCTCAGAGCTTATTGTTTAATTGTCCATTAGAGCAAAAGCCAGTTTTGTTTCTATCCTTGCCATCTCCTTGCACATTTTCTCAGAGCCAATACATACTCACTCTCTCAGATTTTCTTTTAACTTGCTTTATCATCATGCTAGTCCATCAGTGAATTAAATAAATCTTGGACACATGCAATTTATATTTGCATGACAGCAATGTCTTTAAATTTTTGAAAATTTTACTTCAATACAGAGTTTTCAATCTCATTGGTGAACTTTGCTGGTCTGTTTGATATTAATTATAGATTCTAACTATGCTGTTGCCAATTCTCTAAAACTCATGGGAGGTCACATATTTCATCTCACTAACACATGATGAGCTAGAACCTTTACCTGTTTTAGGTATGCAGCCAAAGAAGAAATATCCTTATTAATATCAAATAACTTGTATTTCAATGTACGGCAGTGGTCATGCATTATGATGTTTTGAATTTGTCAATGTATTCTGTTTAGAAAAACAAAAAATTCCTACTCTAAGAGTTATCTTTCTTTGACTCTTTATTTTTAAAGTGTTTTAAGGTGTAGGTTTCCATTTTTTGGGGGTTGACATTTATTCACATATATGTGGCAATTCTAAATGATTAATCAAAAAGTATCATGAATTATTTTTTTATTCTTCCAAAGACCATCCTACAATTTCCAGCCCAATTACTACCCCATATCCACCCTTTCACCTGCGTAAAGGAAGGAGTCCTTCTTGCTTGGAAAAAACATGTAAAATTCAACTATATATTAAAATGTTGAGAAAGAAAGGGATGGGGAAACAGATGGAGGCAAAAAATTCATCAGAGTTGAGGAAGGTGGAGAAGAGAAATTTTTCTAGGGTTTTTGAGAAGAGATCATATGAGTGTTGTGGATTGAAAAGAAAAGTTTTAATTAAAAAAATCAGTGAGTAATATGATGGATCTTTAAAAATCTTTGAGAAGCTTGGGTATAGAAGGAAGTTACTTTATAAATATAGTTTGACCTAAACCATGCTTCTTGAATAAGGAACTAATGGGAACTAATGACATGATTCTCCAGGTTTATCAGATCATGTGTTCAGTCTGAAAATATTTATTGAATACTAATGATGCACTAGGTTCTCTTCTAATGTCTAGGGACACAGAGAGAGAGAGACAGAGCCTGCTCTTGGGGAACTTACATTCTCATTGGAGGTGGAGAGGACAGAGAATAAACAAAGGGATAAAGATATGTTTTATATGCCATATGGAGGTGAGGGCTATGAAGATATAATACAGGCTGAGTAGGCTGGATAGAGAGAAGTTGGTGCTGTTTTATATAGTGGGGTGAAGTAAGATTGCCAGTTAGTAAATAACACATTTCTTTCTAGCCAAGAAGACAAAGTTTATCAGATTGAGATCGTCTAAGTAGACATCAGATTGAGCAAATGCTTCTTAGATCTGGTTCAATGGCCCAGAGTACCGAATCTGCAGTATTTCACATCCCTCCGAAGCTAGTGCTGCTATCATATTTTTCCTGGTAAATTTGTAGAACCTGGAAATATTTTGGGGTGTAAGAATGGCTTGGAGATACATATTAGAGAACAGAGGACTACAGTGAACGCTCCCTAAAAGCACTTTTTATTTAGAAAAAAAGAGAGAAGTTACATTGCATTTCCTTTGTCAAGGTTTGAACAGTACTGTGGCATATTCCTACAACATGTTTGCTCATCAGAGAAACGAAATGTGAAGCAATTCTCTTATATCAGCTTAGAGCTCCTTTGTCAAGGGAGGGTTATTTTCCCATAAATTCAATGTAAAGGGAAGGAAATGTAACTCACTTTCAAGGTCATTAAAAGAATAAGAAAAGCTAGATCCTATAAATAAAACTTTAATATGCTAAACTAACTGGCAGCAAGAAAGAGAGCTGTTTTCTCAATAAATATTGTATACATGTGCTTTGTCAATTAATATTTTTTTGACTGTGAACAAAATGTAAATGTCATGGATAAATGATAGCTTTAATGATGTTTTTCAGCGTTGCGCTGCACGTTACCGTGGCTTTTTAACAAAGATGTTAAATCATTAGGAGTCATATTTCATGATAATTAACTACAAATCTGGTAATATTACCACTTTTCATTTGGCATGAAATGATGAGGGAGAACCATGAGGTTTATTGGAGGTACATGTCAAAGGACAGAGACACTTAATGTATGTATATAAATCATATAAAACTACCTATTGGACAGCATTTTATGATCGACATAAATTCCCATTCACTCTCTGCTAGTGATAGACAGGGAAGTCTGCAGTGGAAGCAGAAAGCTGAGATGAGAAGTCACCCTAGAGAATAAAGGGGGCTTATGGGTTTACTTCTTTGTCTTACTTGCTCATTCTTGCAATAGCTAAACAGATCCTTATTCTTGCCTAAGTTTTGAACAATTAAAGTGTGCACTGTTACTAATTCTGTTTTACTAAATGCAATTTATTATAAAGTTTGCAATGATGATTTTATGATTAAGGAGCTATTGGCATTTGCCATTTTACACTACTAATCTTCCATCTGCTTTTCTTTGAACCTTTGAAAATGTTCAGCAAGGTCACTCAATATTTCACTGTAGGGAAATAAAAGATCAGGAACACGGCCTTGTTAATATTTTCATTCAGCCTGTTGTTAAAATAGAGAGATAGTGATGTAAGGAGGAAAGGACATTTCTGATAGAGTTGGGTAACCTGGTTTGATTTTGTTTCTTTTGTTAATTAATTTTGATATTGACCACTGTGTTAGTCAAGGCTTTTTCTGTTGCAAGTGACTGAAATCCAAGACAAAGTAGCTTAAGAAAAGCAGAAGACGCCATGTTGGTTCATGTAGTTGGAAGTTGGAAGACTTCCGGCACAGCTCTCAAGAACAAGTTGCCCCAACAGGGCCCTCTGTACCAGGGTCTCCGTGCCTTGGCTTTGCCTCCCTCAGTGCAAGCTTCATTTTCAGGCATGCTCTCTCCATAATGAGCAGAACAGCAGTTCCAGACTCAATGATCCTGGTGCCTGGAGATCCCAGAACAAGACCACAACAGCTAATTTTAAGTGTCAACTTGACTGGATTAAGGTATACTCAGCTAAGTAGTGAAACATTATTTCTAGGTATATCTGTGAGCATGTTTCCAGGAGGGACTGATATTTGAATCAGTAGACTGAGTAAGGAAGATCTACCCTCATGAAGTTTGGGCAGTCACTATCAAATTGATTGAAGGCTTGGATAGAACAAAAAGGCCGAAGAAAGGTGAATTTACTCTCTTTTTCTCCTCTAGAACTGGGATCCCATTTTCTACTGTCCTTGCACATTGGAACTCCGGGTTCTCTGGTCTTTGGACTCTGGAACTTGCACCATCAGTCTGCCTGGTTCTCAGGCCTTTGGATTTGTACTGAGCCATACTGCTGCCTTCCCTAGTTCTACAGCTTGCAGAAAGCTTATTGTGGAACTCCTAAGTCTCCATAATCATGAGGGTCAACTCCTCTGATAAATCTCCTCTTTGTCTGTCTGTCCATCATCTATGTATGTATGTATGTATGTATGCATGTATGTTTGTATCTATCTATCTCTATCTCTCTATCTATCTACCTACCTACCTACCTACCTACCCATCCTGTTAGTTCTGTTTCTCTGAAGAACCCTAATACAAAGACAAAGACTGTTTCTGACACTGTTGACCAATATCCACATCAAGGGTCTGGTTGATCCAACTGTCCACCTTAGAGCTCGTCCATGAAGCTAGGAAGATACTTTGATTGTCCAGGCTTGAGCCTGCCCACCTTGCCCATGGGACTAATACTGATCACATGGTCTGAAGAGAATAAATATGAAGTGTAGAAGGAGTGGTTATCTGAAGAAGGAAATGTCCAGCAGTCAAATGGCATGGATCTTTTGTTTGTCATTTATTCACTCATTTTTCTCTGACTTTTAAAAATTATTCAAAATGTCCGGTACTCCTTAAAGCATTGTGCTGGTAGTGACACAAGGATTTAGAAAGGGAGAGTGAGCCTCTAGGAATTTAAATTTTATAGGGAAATAGTTATGTAAGAAACACATATAATGCAATGAGATAAAGTATTCAACATCATTGATTTGTCAAGGGTAGGATCTTATGGGTTTGCTTGTTAGAGTCAGGGAAACCTTCAAAGAACTAACTTAAACTGACGTTTGATTTCCTCTATAAGAACCTGGTGCACATCAGGGCTAGAGTAGTTCCCACTTCAGGATGAAATGACCACGAAGAACAAGGAGTGGCGGGAGATGGAGATAAACAGGTCATCAAAAGCAGATCTTGAAAGGCCCTTCATGTGATCAAATGAAATTTTATTATTTTTTCTTACCGTGAGATTGAAGATATTGATCAGAGGAATAATATATATCAAATGTGTACACTAAAAAGAGCACTTTTATGGGCAGGTAGAGGATCGTTTGAAAGAGTTCAAAACTGGAAGCAAAGTAGCTAATAAGAGGTTATTGTAACCTCCCCAGCCTCAGAGGACTCACTGGCTTACTCACTCAACAAAAATATTCATTGAGTACCTGCTGTGTACTGGGTACTACGTGAGTCAAAATGTAAGGCAATGACAATGGAGACAAATACGAAAGCAATTTCACAAAGAGTAACACATTTGATGTCAAATAGCTATGGGAGGGAAGACAAGACCTTCTCGTTTTCCAGTCTGAGCTATTGGGAGGCAATAACATTCCCCAAGCCAGGTATTCTCTGAATCTGTCTACTCATACATAACATGACAACAGTAACAAGAAGCCAGCATCATAAGACTATTAGGACGATGAAATGAAATAATACAAATTTAAAAGGATTTTGTAAGCTTTGAAACATAAAATGAGGATAAGCTATTATTTTAAAATATATGTAACCTATTTACAAATAATCTCTGTGGTTGCTTTTGATTCCATGAGAATGTAATTTTCTCCCCACAAGAAGCACCTATTAGTCAGAATAAATTAAACAAAATGTCTTTGCTATCTAGCTGAAATAAGCATTATTTATCAAAAATGCCTGACTTTACCAGCCTCATTTTCTATATTCTGGCTTTTTGCCCATTATGCAGAATGTTGATGGAGAGGGGGGTAAAAGCCAGTTGAGTTTCTCATAAAATTTCACACTGCAGACTTGGGCAACGGTGGTTTTGTTTAAAGCTGATTCATTAGGATTTCATAAGAGATGCTATTGTATAGGTACAATAACTGTTTAGTGAGGTTCTTTATGAGACACTCAGGATTATGGATCCATAATTTGCATTCATTGCAAACATTGTAACAACTTCCTTTGAGCCATTAAAAGGAAGATATTGAAAGGCTGTTAAGGACTCTACCAAGCAGTGAAATCACATCAGGTTCATTATTTGGAGAAAATACCACCAGCAAGATACAAGCTAGCATTACAAATCCAGATCTCGTCTACTCAGTTGTCACATGTAACTTTTTCCAGCCTCTCTGGGCAAAGGAAGGAGCTATTATTTTAGTAGGTTGGAGCCCTGAAATCATATTGCAATACACCCATCCAGGCGGCCATCCATTCATCCACTCACTCATTTCAATTCCTAGGTGCTGGGACAGATGCTGAAGAAAATAACATGCTATTCCTACAGAGCCTAATTGTAGAGACAGACACATAAAATATATTTGCAATAAAATGAAAACATGAAGTGATAGGCTAAGTGTGGGGTGCTTTGGATGCTGCTGAGCAGACAGGGCAGTGGGAGAAAGAAGCAATTGCTGAAAAAAAAAAAAAGAAAAAGAAATGTTATTCCAGGCAACCAAATTAATAAATGAGCATTGTGTTGTAAATTAAGTTGTGAATTCTGCTCCCTGGGAATCTGTAATGCTGGCAAACTCTGTCAGCTAGACTTTTCACTTCCATTTTCAGAATTTCTGATTTAAAGACAAATTAAGCTAAATGTTTAGTTACTTCTTAAAGTGTCTGATGTGAAAAACCCATCTATGCCATCACTGGGAGTTCTCACAGTTTCTCGTCTGTCGAATCTTTTGGGATTTAGATGGATCAGCTGGCTGACCTTTGCTGCTATCCTATGAGAAATAAAAGATAATATTCCTCATATACCTAAATTATCTAGCACAAAACCTGACACACAGTAGGTCCACAATAAACAACAGATATTATCCATTGACAGAATGCTGGCTTGGCAAAGTATTTTCAATTGACAAAGAAAAAATATGAATTGTACCGAATTCTTTTAATAATTGCATTCTAATTAAGGCCTCATCTGAATTTTGCACCATACCTATACGACACTAACAACACAGATTCATTTAAACAAATTAAAAATAAATTCAAATTTACTTTTTATAAATGGTTAGACTTTATTTTGCAGGTGCACAGGAAATGAAGTATTATTATTATTAGTTTAAAGAAAAATCATGACAATTTCATGACCAAAAGAGGGAAAAAATATGTGGAGGATACAGCTGGACCTGGTATATATCAATAATTAATTCTTAATCTCATGTGTTTGTAACATATAAATCATCTTTGTTTCCAAAAATAAGAGCATAGAATATCTATGAATTAAATATCATTGGTTGCATTGCTACTAATAATAACCAATTCATTATGATCCCAATAAAGCTATCTTTGGGTTGTAAACAAGCAGGCAGAATCACAGGAAGGTACAAAACATCCCTGTGTTTGTTGCATTAAATGCCAGGTCTTCTAAGTCTAAACAGATTGTTTCTTTTTTTTCCTTCTCTTTTTTTCTTGTTGCTTGGTGTTTTGTTTTTAGAGATAGAAGTCTTGCCATGTTGCCCAGGCTGAACTCAAACTCCTGGGCTCACGTGATCCTCCCATCTCAGCTTCCTGAATAGCTGGGACTACAGGTGTGAGCCACCATTCCTGGCCTTTTGTCATATTTCAATTGAAATCATCTGGGCTAGCTTTACAATAGAGGTAAAAAAAAATTCCAACTCCAATCCTTTGGAACTGTATACCTGTAAACACGCAAATTAACTTCTCTAATCTATAAAATAGGGATCATATTAATGCCCTCCTCATGCAGCTACCGTGAGAATAAATAAAGGTCCAGCATATGGCCCCGTCTGGAAAGGGTATTTAGTAAGTATTTGTTGTACCTATCTTTTTCTTAGTTTATCACTCACCCCATATTAGCTTTTGCAATGCTTTCTGATTTGTAACAACCCGCAGGGATTATGGGAGCTACAATTCAAGATGAGATTTGGTTGGGGACACAGCCAACCCCTGTCACAAAGTGTACTCCTGATTTGGAATACGTAACAATTCAAATGCATAATAAAAGAAATACAGCTCAGAGACAAAGTGCTGGCTTCGAATTCATGATGTAAATACTAATTGCCTTATGACAATAGGCAGTCACTTAGCCCCAGGGCCTTTGGCAATGCAATTAGTTATAGTTAAAAAAAAGCTACATAATTATTATAATGTATGGTAAGCAACTAAAATAATGGATGTTACTGAAAACTTTATACTAATTTATATAACTTTACTGGTTTTCCTTGATTTAATGCTTCGATCCAACTGTATTTTTTTCAGTTCCTACTTCTTTATTACTATTAGTGGAAGACTTTCTTTCCCTTGTTTATAGTTTTTAATCTCATCAAATTCTTAAAATCAGGTTTAGAAGCGACCTTGCATATTACCTAATGGAGTGAGGTCCCTGAGGTACCATTTCCAGCTTCCATACCATGGAAAATGTCATTTAAATCTCTTTAGTGACAGGGAACTCACTGCTTCTTGAAGCAGTGTGTTCCTGTGTTTGAGAAGTACTGCTATGAGATTCTTTCTTGTACTTAAACTCCAATCCATTTCTCAGCTTCTTGCCAAAATTCTGCCTTTAAGGGTTACGTAGAATAAGTTGATAATCCCTGCCACATGGCATCTCTTCAGAAATTTGAAAATGGGTAACATGCATATTCCTAGACTCTATTTATTCATTATATGCAATGCTTTAGGTATTTCCAAAGTATCAGTTTTACCCATAGATTTATAATTAGTATGGTATTATAACACACTGCCATATCTTCAAATGAATTAAGTTTTAGAACATTGCTTTATTCATATATCTATATGCACTGCTTGAATATAGAGTTTTTCTATTTTTTTCTAAAGTTATAGGGACCTTATGTTCCAACCCATATATAACATCGGCACTTCAGGCACTTCAGCTGAATATAGGGAAAAAAATCCTCAATCAAAAACAACTAAACAAAAAAAGAACGAATTGAAGCTTGCTAGGTCAATGCTCAAAGTAGGAAAAGTGTGCGTGATTGTGTCTGAAGGCACATGAAATGGAAATAACTATTTCCTAATCAATAAGTATGATCGTACCTGGAGGTGAGGTCAGGGGAATAGGGAGCAGGCATCCAGGGCCCTGTTTAAAGGACACCTTGTAGGCCCCAGGGAAGGAGACCAAACTTCTGATGCAAAGAAAACAACGTGGAGGCCAAGAGGGCCAGATCTGTCTATAGATGAACTGTTTGGATGGCACAATGTTACAAAAACGAAAGGAAGCTGCTTTTAAAAATCAAGAGAACTGGCTGGGCATGGTGGCTCATGCCTGTAATCCCAGCACTTTGGGACGCCGAGGTGGGTAGAACCCCTATGGTCAGGAGTTCAAGACCAGCCTGGCCAATATGGTGAAATCCTGTCTCAACCGGAAATACAAAAAAAAAATAGCTGGGCATTGTGGTTGGTGCCTAAAATCTCTGCTACTTCAGGAGGCTGAGTCAGGAGTATTGCTTGAACCTGGGAGGCAGAAGTTGCAGTGAGCCAAGATCAGGCCATTGCACTCCAGCCTGGGCAACAAGAGCAAGAATGTCTCAAAAAATAAAAAATATCAGGCAATTTTATTTGAACTCTAGATTGCAACGTCTCTTGAAGAGTTGGAAGTCCTGGCAACGCTGGGCCTGCATTCCCACTAAGTAAGAATTGAATGATAAAGCTCATGGGATGGGACATCTCCAGGTGACCTCATTCCCACCTTTTCCTATGGGTAATATACTAAACCCATTGCGACCATCTTTATTGTTTGCCTGATTGTTGGGGGCATTCAAGCCCCCCATTATTAGGTACCTGGTGCTATGCCTGCCTTTATTATTTCATCCACATCCTTCTCTCTTCTAAACCCCCTGTTTTTTAAAATTATTTACTCAACCCAACATAGCACATATACATGCAAGCTTTCTCAGGTGTGATTCTTCAGACACTACAGGGTGGCTTGGTGCTCAGATCTCCTTCTCTGACAGATGTGGAGACTTTCCCCCTACACCTTTTCATCTGTAGTCCAGTGAGTCTCCAGTATTTTTTCCTGCCATGCTGCCTGATAAATGGATTGCTCCTATGGGCCACATTCTCACCTCTAACAATGCTCACTTGGGCTGCTGCAAGAACAAGAGGAGCCGCAGCTATGTGCCCAGATGTAACCTTTGTCCCTTCCTTCCCCCAACTGTGTGGAATTGACATTCTTGGTCTTTAGTGATAGAAAACCAGAAGCCAGTTAAAATATCCTTACTTGGCCAGTAAACCCATTAAAAACAAACAAACAAAGAAACAATAACAACAAAACGCTCTCTTTAGGCATCAGGGAAAGGCAAATTAAAACCATGGTGAGAAGTTTCCCAGACACCAGACTGCTTATTATATTACTATGTGTAACTTTGTAATATTGTTTGGCTGTGTCCACACCCAAATGTCATCTTGAATTATAGCTCCCATAATCCCCACATGTTGTGGGAGGGACCTGGTGGGAGGTAATTGAATCATGGTGGCAGACTTTCCCATGCTGCTCTCATGACAGTGAGTCAGTCTCATGAGATCTGATGGTTTCATAAAGGTCAGTTCCCCTGCACATGCTCTCTTGCCTGCTGCCATATATGATGTGCCTTTGCTCCTCCTTTGCCTTCTGCTATAATTGTTAGTCCTCCCCAGCCATGTGGAACTGTGAGTCCATTAAACCTCTTTTTCTGTAGAAATCACCCAGTCTCAGGTATTTCTTCATAGCAATATGAAAATGGATTAATATACTTTGCATATGTAGTATAGTTCCTAATAACAAAAATTGGAAAAAAGAAAAATAAAGCTCTTTCTGCCTTTCCTTTCTTTCTGAGTACACAGTCTGCTGAGATGAGAAAGAGAATGTGTTGATGTGGCTTTGAAAAAGAAGTGCTAGGCCTGGCAACCAAAGACTAGATGGAGAGACATTTCTGTGTATAAATGAAATAGCAATGACAGAATGAGGCAGTGCCATTTTGCAAACCTAATTAAGGATCCATGCAATAGTTATCAATGTCTGCCATCACACACACACACACACACACACACACACACACACACACACCCCCAGACCTTAAGTGTGTCTTATACATCATTACTTATAAAGTACTTTAGCTACCACCCACCCACTCCCCCAAAAAAGTTGAACCTAAATCTCATCAATCCTCTAGACACAACTGTGGAGTCCTAATTAGGGAAAAGAAGTCAGGCTAGTGGGAGCAGAGGAAAGTAAAAAGAAAGAGCAGATAAGCTACAAAACTGCCTTTCTTCATGGTCCAGGACATGCAGCCCTCCTGCACAGATAGTTCATAATCTTCCTGCACCTGACTTATCACCAGACCCTTGGCTAATAGAAAAATGCAAGTTAACTCACTGCCACATTGGCATTATCCGTTCTGCACTTAGCCCCCTCCAGCACGAGCATCATCCTATAAGATCCTCAGCAAGCCTTTGTCTCCTGGCAGTCAGCTCCTCTCTTGCTGATCTGCCTGTTCCACTCTTGCAATATATTTGCATACCTTCTCTAATAAATTTGCTTTTCGTTACCTACGACTAACTGTCTGGATAAATTTCCTCACCTGTGACACCACCTCCAGCCAGCCACTATCCACAATAATAACTACTGATTAAGAAATACAGAGAAGAGAGGAACGTGTTAAATTATAACATGGAGCCAGCAAAATTCCTACTGGAAAATTCTACAGATCAAATGACCCAGGTTTTTCCAACATAAAAATTGGAAGAGAGGGGGATAGAAAGAGAAAGACAGAAAAAGAATCTATTGAAAATATGACTTAAAAGACATCCATCTGAAGCAAATAAAACAAAATGGTCACTTATTAATTCTGTTTGATGACTGCAAGGGTATTACACAGAATTATTCTCCCTACTTCTGTGGCTTAGTTTTCATAATTATATGATGTTTCTGTGGTCAAAAACAAACATAAAAGACCAAATTTTGTTCAAAAAATAACAGAGGGAGGGAAGTGAGTAGAGGCATAAATGGCATTCTAATTTTGTGTATATTGGAAATATTTCACATTAAAAGTTGAAAAACAAACAGAGGAAGAGATGCCGAGCATCCGTGCCCACTTACACAATCCAAGCAGTGGCACTACACAACTAGATTTCTCAGGCTCACCACTGAACTAGGTTCCCCCCGCCACCAGTGGACTCCCATACACGTGACTGCTAGAGGGTAATATTCTGTCCTGATAAGACTGTAACTACCCAGCCTGGAAAGGAATTTGGTTGTTTCTGATCCCTAAGAAAAATATCTCATTTGTCTCTTTTCTATGGTGTTATCAGAAAATGTTTTGCAGCAAATAAATGGCAACACCATAGTGGATGTTAATGAAATTTTAATGAATTTGAGGTGCTGGCACCATATTCCTGCAGAGCTCAGTTTTTTAAAACTGCTGCTTTAATGCTGAAAGCTTACAGAAGAAAGCAGCAACACTAAGGCCAGAATCAAGGTAGCCTCGGCTGCGGAGAAGATTTTTCCCAGCCTAGTAAATTGTTTGGCTTTCGTTTTCTCAGTCTTCTGGAGGCCTGCAAACCCCATGGTCAGATACCCTGTGGTTTCCAGTGCTGAGCAGCTTATGCAGAAGAAAGGATTCCTGTTTCTGCTCTAGTCCTCTGCTGCCTCTTGATATTGAGGGCCCCGGCCTCACTTAAAATGTTTATTGCAGATTGTTCCTTTTTGCCCTTCTAAGTAGTCTGTAAACTCTATTCCAGGCAGGGGCTGGGAGAGTTATTGCCTGTTGATACACTCACCCAAATAAGTGCTGAGTGTTCTTTGCTGCACACATATGGACTTTGGCTCAGGGCCCAGAATACCTGAGTCAATTTCAGAATCCAATTGTTACAGCAGGCTCGTGTTTTTAGAGGCGAAAAAGGTGTGCATCCTAAGATCCGAAAGCTGTCTACATTTACATTCCAGCTTTCTTTTTAATTAAGAAGATCACAAAAATCAATAGAGAATTTACTAGCATAGAGGGCCACACTGGAATGATTTGGGGAAAGCATTTTGCTGCATTGACAGAAGGAGGGCAGGGGAGGTGTTTACCAAACCATCTGTAACTGGCTGGGCGTTTCTCATTTATTTCAGATTCCATTCTCTTACTCATTCCCCATCCCAACCCATCCCATCCTTGGACCCCCTACTCTTCCAGAATGTTAACTATGCCCCATAGCCCTGAAATGAATTTTCCATAAGAGAACGATTTCCTACATTTATAGTGCTAGAACAATTGTATGCATTGTTAGAGACCCCTATATGACTTTGACTTCGTCAGAAGAGAATAGTAACTCTCCATTGACAGCTCCCAGTGACTGAAAGTATAATCAAAGTCAATGCATTATTAATGACTCTTCTTTTTAATGACTCAATCACAGTGTGAAATGCTTTTCAAACATTTTATTTTATATAATTTTTCCACTTGGGAAAGTCTGCCCACAAATTAAGGGAACACAATAGCTGAGTAAAACCAGAAATATTATGCTGGATGTTCTCCAAACAAATTGTCCTTCACAGAGATGGCCAGAAGTTCTGATCAGTTTTCTCCTGACAAGTAGGGGCCAGGTAAAGGATACACCTAGATCCGGTTACCTAAGAACACAGATTGAGAACTGGGCTTTGGAGTCTTAGAGCCCTGATACCTCTGGCTTTATTATATGCTAATGATGTGATCGTAGGCTCCTCTTGAAAAAGCTCTCAGGGTTGGTTTCTTCCTCTGTAAATGAGCCTAATGGTGCCTCTGGAACAGGGGTTGGTGTGAAGAGTATATGAGATAATGCATGTACAGTGTATCTCCCAGGGCCTTGGGTTGTTGACTCCTTATTCTGGTTCCAAGCAACCAGAGTGGAGATAAAAGCAGAGAGAGCAATTTCAGCAGCTGGCTGTTCATACTGCTCTGAGCTTTGTGACAGGTACCAGGTACCAGGAGAGGAAACAGTGGATCGGAGATGGGCAGGGAAGAGATGGAGGCAAAAGAGAGACTGGCTTGCATAGAAGAGTAAGGATTACGTTCAGCATGATTACCTTTGAGATGTAAACACCAAACAACCTCCAAGGGTGAAAGAAGTTCAAGAATTCCAGACACTGGTCAAGTTTATATAGTTGTGTCTGAATGACTTTAAAAATCTTTGAAATTAGTGTGTGTTTGTATTTTTAGTAATTTACTTTTTAAAAATTTGCATTTTAGGTGGGGTCACACCAATGGATTGTTGGTTACATTCTGCATTCTCTTTAACACTTTATTTTAAAATTTAAAAGCGTATTTATGGGACACAATCATGAAAATGGCTACCAGTTACCAAGTGCCTCCTATAGGCCAGGACTTATGTTTTGCACTCTTCACATATGAGCTCATTTAATCTTTCTACAGTCCCGCAATGTGTTATTATCCTCATTTTACTGACAAAGAAGTAGAGGCCCAGAAGGATAGGCAATTTCCTTCAGTTCACACAGCTATTAGATGGCAAAGGTGGGAATTTGAATTTAAGTTTTTCATCCATACATTTCTGTTCTGACTCCAAAACCCATTACATACCACCACCAAAATAATGGATGAGACTATATTTTGATGTTGCTAATAACTGGAATGATAAATTAAGAAACAGAACCACATTTTAACCAGGGTTTGCTGTCTGGTTATTTTTCTAGCACTGTTGCCTCTGAAGCAAAGTCAGGTAAATAATGTATGGGTGTGTGTGTGTGTGTGTGTGTGTGTGTGTGAGAGAGAGAGAGAGAGAGAACTGGTAAATTTCAACTAATTTATTTGTATCATTTCTACTGCTATTTCTAATCCCCAATTTGAAACTATCTTAAGAGTCATTGTCAAGGGATGCAGCTACTTAAAAAATGAAACTGTCAGGGTCATTTAAAATCTCTTAAGCAGAGAACATTTAAGTTTTCTTGTTTCTGGCTACTGGTAACAAATCATCATTAAATCTTAAACAGAGCATAAACAAAGCATGAACAGATTGTGAACACTTCCTAATTCAACAAAGAGAGATGACGTTTTTGCAGACACTGTTAAATGCTGGAACAGACCCCGAGGAAGTCATTTTAAGGCCCTGAGTATTTTCATGTATCTTGGCCTCTCTAAATCAGGTTTTCCCAGAGGAACTGACATTGCCAAAAAATATGCATTTTTGTTTAAAGTTGTCTGGACAAAGATTTATGTTTCTGTGACCATCTGCATTATCACCCATGCAAGGCAAACAATACTGTCCTAATCCAGTCATATGCCTACTGATGCTTTACGTATATTTCACGTACCTATCTGCACAACAGAAGGAAGTAATTGCAAAGATAAGGAAAAGCAAAAGTAGCAGGACCCAGTTTGAGATTCAGTCCTTTGACTGCTGGGTCCAGACATGGATGGGTATGGGAAACCCCCTGGGATCCATTTGAATGAGAGAGAAAACTTATCCAGAGAGAATCCAGATTAGAATGTGCAAGTGTCAGAGCCTGATTCTACTGAGAAGAGAGGAAGCGTTGAGTAGAAACAGCTAGCTTTTCTTTGGACAGGTCTTAGATTTATTTGGAGACATCCGTTATGGCTCCTTCTTGCTTTATTTTATGGTTCAATATTCACTTGACATAGTCCATGATACCAATATCCCTCTTAAAATATAGCCCCATCCAAACAGAACTTGATACTTAGGTACAGCCAGAGTATGGTAGCAATTATTGACTTTTTTTTAACTTACAAAATTTACTGTTATTAATGTAGCTTAAGACCTGGGATTTGCTTTTGTGTCCATAGAGAGTTTTAGCTACCTAAAGCCTCCAGGTATTTGTAATTCATATTTAGGCCTTGCAAAGATGCTCATTGTTCTCAAATGATGATTACAAACTTAGCTGCATATTGGAATCACCTGGCAAGTTTCAAAAATAGTTTCCTGTGTTTCATTGCCAGAGAGGGATTTTGCTGGTCCCGAGTGTGGCCTGGGTTTGGGGATTTTTAAAAGACTCCAGATAATGCCAAAGTGCAGGGAAGTTTGGGAACCGCTGTTCTAATCTTTCAATTCAAAGTGTGGTCCATGGCACTGGCATCACTTGGGAGCTTGCTAGAAATTCAGATGCTTGAGCTCTACCCAGACCTACTAAACTAGACTCTGAATTTTAACAGGCTAGCCAGGTGATTCATGTGCATATTGAAGAAATATTAACATAATCATGATTGCAAGACTTTTAAATTTTATTAAATTCCGCTTCTTTTCTTCAGCATCAGGAAGCAACTACAGCCTCATCAATGAGTCTTAAACTACACATGAAGCAATTGGGTTGGGTGCCCTCAAGTGGGTAGGGTAAAGGCTAGTTAGTAACAAACCTGGTGTCAGACATTCAGGCTAATTCTGGATCAAGGTGAACACAGGAATCAGAAAAAGATTAAAATATAGTGTTAGCTCTGTGCTTGCAAAGCTGGGCTGGGAAATGCAAGTAATTTGGACTGAAGACCAAGAGGGACTGGACTGTTCCTCTGTCCTCTGGTTTCCCCTGTCTCAAGTAGCTAGTTTTCTTGAGAGCAGAGGCCTCTCCTATGGTGTGGGGAGGTCCTGCCTGCACTTTGATGAGCTTACCCCCCATGGCAGCACTGGCAGAGAGGAGAATGTGTTCTACTTAAGAACAACTTCAGAGGAGGGACAGCAAGCAAGGTGGCAGCTAGTTATACAAGTGCACTTGCTGCCTTTCTGGCCCACTGAGTCATTCCTTCCATTGGGAGGGTGGGCCTGTAGTTTCCTGGCAGCTGTTGCTCTTCTGGGGGCCACAGTGGAAATGTAAGAAGAGGATGTGAGTCTTTTACCTCATCCCTTTTCATTAACTGGGACCAGGAAGCAAACCCTGACAAACCTGCCCAGGAGGACTGGTCAAGGCCTCAGAGGAGGCATGAGACAGAAGAGCGAGCCAGCATAGGACCTGGTTGATGGGTCCAGAGAATCAGAGAAAGCAGCTCAAAGAGCAGCTGGGCTCGTGGTCACCAACTTGCATTGTCACCAAATGATGTTAGCTTCCTAGTGTCTTCTTTTACTCAGAGTTGAGATTTCCTTTGGTTTCTTAAATTTCAGACAGGTCACTGATGGGTTTTAAGAAGAATACCTAGGCAAAACCATTCAGGACATAGGCATAGGCAAGGACTTCATGACTAAAATACCAAAAGCATTGTCAACAAAAGCCAAAATAGACAAATGGAACCTAACTAAACTCCAGAGCATCTGTACAGCAAAAGAAACCATCATTAGAGTGAACCGGCAACCAACAGAATGGGAAAAAATTTTTGCAATCTACCCATCTGACAAAGGGCCAATATCCAGAATCTATAAAGAACAAAAAGAGATTTACAAGAAAAAACAAACAAACCCATCCAAAAGTGGGAGAAAGATATGAACAGACACTTTTCAAAAGAAGACATATATGAGGTCAGCAAACATGAAAAAATGCTCATCATCACTGTTTATTAGAGAAATGCAAATCAAAACCACATTGAGATGCCACCTCACACCAGTTAGAATGGCGATCATTAAAAAATCTGGAGACAACAGATGCTGGAGAGGATGTGGAGAAATAGGAACACTTTTACACTGTTGGCGGGAGTGTAAACTAGTTCAACCATTGTGGAAGATAGTGTGGCGATTCCTCAAGGATCTATAAATGGAAATTCCATTTGACCCAGCAATCCCATTACTGGGTATATACCCAAAGGATTATAAATCATTCTGTTATAAAGACACATGCATATGTATGTTCATAGCAGCACTGTTTACAATAGCAAAGACCTGGAACCAACCCAAATGCCCATCAGTGATAGACTGGACAAGGAAAATGTGGCACATATACACCATGGAATACTATGCAGCCATAAGAAATGATGAATTTGTGTTCTTTGTAGGGACATGGATGAATCTGGAAACTATCATTCTCAGCAAACTGACACAAGAACAGAAAATCAAACACCACATGTTCTCACTCATAGGTGGGTGTTGAACAATGATAACACATGGACAAAGGGAGGGGAGTATCACACACTGGGGTCTGTTGAGGGGAGCCAAGGGCGGAATAGCAGGGAGGGGTGGGGAGGTCAGGGAGGGATAACATGGGGAGAAATGCCAGATGTGAGTGATGGGGGATGGAGTCAGCAAACCGCATTGCCATGTGTGTACCTATGCAACAATCCTGCATGATCTACACATGTACCCCAGAACCTAAAGTACAATTTTAAAAAAAAAGAATCTTACTTATCAATGGGTGGAAGTTAGTAAGGTGGTAGATGGCTTTAAAAAAATTTTTTTTTTTTGTAGAGACAAGGCTCTTGAAGTGCCCAGGCTGCTCTTGGACTTCTGGCCTGAAGAAATCCTCCTACCTCAGCCTATGAAAGTGTCAGGATTACAGGCATGAGCCAATGCACCCAGCCTAAAATTATATCTCTTAAAGAAGTGATTTGTCTTTCAGAGATACTAGACAGGGGCCAGGAGAGAAAGGACAATAGGCAGCTATTCAGCTTTCCCCTTCCATCAGTTCTGGAACTTGGTCTTTCTCTCGCATCTCATTCTTCACTCTAACTTTCAGATGTGCAAAGGATGTCTTAAACTCAACAAGACAGAAAAACACAAAATTGCAAACAGCACCCTCCATATAAAACACACAAACATAACAAGCACAAGAAAACTCAATCCTAGCTCCTCTTTCTCCAGCCAAACTGACAATCTGCTTGTTGGCAGATGTCCTCTGAAGTGTGGCCGGGGCTCACTGGCACCTCTTCCTCACCACAGCCCTCCCTGCTCATTGGCTCCCAGCATCGGGCCCCTCCTGAACGGCTCAACTGAAACCTGTCTCCCAGAGGGCACATGTGGCATCCTCGTTGCCAAATCCAAAGCCTTTTCTTAGCTCCCGCTCCACTTAATGCCTTTCTAAGGTCATTCCTTTGACATTGTTGACTATATTTCATTTCTTTTTCTTCTGGTGATCAAATGCATGAGCTTAAGAATCAGACAGATCTGAACATAAATCCTAACTAATGCTAGTAGTAATGTGACCCTAGGCAGATAAAATACACATACTCACACACACAACATATACACAGATGTGTATCTTATATTTTGCTCTATAGCAATGGAATCATATGTTTTACTCTTGTCTGCTTTTTGTCTTACTCACTTAACAGTACATTGTGGAGATCCTTTCAAAAGAGTTGGTGTAGAACTCATTCATTCTTAAATATTGTGGATGTGTCACAAATTATTCAACCATTCCTCTACTAATAGATATTCCATTTGTTTCAGACATTTTTTTACCCGGGGTTGGTGATTTCATCTTCTGGGGTCAATTCCCAGTTGAGGGATGGCTGGATCAAAGGACACATGTATATTTAATTTACATTTCATGGGTATATTTAATTTTAATAGATGTTGCCAGATGGCCTTCTAAAAAAGCTGTACCATTTCACATTCCACTAGCAGTATATGAGTAGCTCTTCCTCAAAGGATTATAGTCCTGTTTAAGTTTTTACAAACCTGGTGCATTTCCTCAACTACCATAGAAGTTGACCGTGTTTACAAATGCTTATTAGCCTTATTTGTATGTTATGTTTTGCGAACCTACTATTTATATCCTTATTCAAGTTACTTAACCTCTCTAAGCTTCAGTCCCTTCACAAGGTTATTATGAGAATTAAATAAAATATTTATGTGAAGGCTTTGCCCAAAGCCTGGCACAAATGACATGCTTGATAAACAGTAGCCGCGGTAATTGTTTTAAATCTCCTTTTCCTCATTTAGTTAATCTTCATACCTTGAAACGGGTATCTGTAGGCATTTTCCAACATTTTGTTAAACTTGTTTCTCTTGGACATTTTACATTCTTCCTGAACAATCTCATCACTTCTATAATTTTAATTTTGCAATCTGTATTCTGTTAAAAGGCCAGTTTGAACCTCTAATCCTGACTTGTCTTTTAAAAGCAGAATTGGCTCTTTCAATACCTTGCTGGACCCCACAGATCTATCTTACCACCTCTTCCCTGCCCCAGCGGCAAACTCTATCTCACAGGAGCACAGCATTCCCATCCGTGCTACTGTGTTCCTAAAGGCATCTTTCCTCCAAAACCTTTGGGCTTGAGATCTTAAAGTCATCACGACGCCTTGCCCTAGACGTTCATTTCCGTAGCAAAGCTCCATAAATCCTCTCTACAATGGCTCTTACAGCCACCCTCTCTTTCTTAATCCCGTTGTTTTCACTATAGTTCACTCCATCAACAACAATCGAAATAGCTAACTAACCAGTTTTTCCTCTGCCAGCTTCTCATTTTTTCGATCTATTTGTTACATTCCAAGGGAAATCTTCTAAAACAATAACAAAATCATGTCACACACTCAGAACCATTTATCAGCTTCTTCTATTTCAAAGTAACATTCTCACTGGCCTTGGAGAACACTGCCCCAATTCCTTTATGTACCCTATTTTTTTCATCACCCCATTTCTTTCATTTCTACCGAAACACCAGTTCTGATCACTCACAAGTGTTTTTTGTTCTTCTAGTTTATCAGTCTACGATGCCTATTCCTTCTCCACCTGTTGGAACTTTATTTTTCAAAGCCTCTCCCTCTGAGATCTTCTGCATTTACTCAGCTAGAATGAATCAACTACTCTAGCAGTTTCCTGTAAGCATCCCCCGATTTACTTATTCTGTAATATTTATTATTGTAGTAGGTAATTTTCACGATTCTTCTTGGCCTTTCCTCACCACAGCTTTTTGAAGGCCAGAATTTACTTCTCGTTCCTTATTATATTTTCTTTTCTGTGTTTCCCAGTCTGTTTCTTATCTGGTAACTTAGAAGTGTTCTTTTCTTTCTTTCTTTATTTAAATTTGGAATAATTCATGACTGGAGTTAAAGATTGGGAAAAACTGAATCCGGAGAAAGAAAGCCCCACCAAGGAGCCAGTTGTCTTGGATTTTCAGAGGTAGCAATGGGACCATGGGACTGGCAGCAGTGGTGGCCATGGGACTGGTCCATCCCATAGTTGCCTTTTATTTGCTTCATATACAGTAATATGTGAACATATGTTTTATAAATTGGCCAACATTTACTAATATGGGTGTTTTATATAAGCATCTGGCTTCTCTTGAAAGAAGGAACATCAGTAAGAGTGGATTGGCTTTCCTGGATGGTACATGGATGGAGATGAGCAATTGAAGCCTTCCTTGGGCTGGCACAGGCTCTCATCCTTGCTGCAGCCCCCATCTACATCTATACCCATGGGCATCACCTGCATGGCACCTACAGGCATCGGAGTCCCTAATCATAGCACTAACTCCATGTGTGACCCTGGCTGGTCAGTTGATCCTTGGGCCCTGTGTTCTCATCTGTTCATACTTTATAATTACACAACTTTAGTTTATCAAGTGTCGCTTTTTTTTTTGTTTTTTTACCCATGGACCTCATGTTTAAAATACTTTATCCATGAAACAGTGCACCTATTGAACATAATTATGTTGTTCCACTGACACTGTCCTCTTTTTCCAAACTGATTCAGATTTTAAACAAAAGTCCAGAATTATCTGGGTTATAATCATATTATGAGATCCCATAATTTTTATCCTGTTTATTTTGCTAACTAAGCAACAGCTAAGAAAGCACACAAATGCTTAAGCAGTGTTTGTTGCTATTGTTTACTGAGTTTTTTTAGTTCATTCCTGTCTGCCTCAAGCACAAGTCCAGTCAGTTACTGTGACGCCCTGACATGGGCCTCTGGAATCAGTGGCTGAGTCTGTCAGGTCTGATAATTCCTGTGATACCATTAGGAGCCAGTCAGAGCTATTACAATGCGGAATTGATAAAATTGTGTGTGTGTGTGTGTGTGTGTGTGTGTGTGCGCGTGCGTTTCTATATAAGGAGACTTGCAGTAGTCTGTGTGGTAGCCTTATTGTGAATGTATGGATAATACTTATTGAAATAGCCAAATAAACAACTATAGACAGTAACGTATAAGGTAAAATTTGAACACCTTCCACACTCAATCTCATTCCCAGTTATTTCTTAATTGTTTTGAATATAATTGTCTAATCCTTTTCTTTCCCTTGTGTGCATTTTTAAAAATTATGAACATACTATAAATTCTTTCTTTCGATTTGTTCTCCCATTACTTCACAATGCGAATTGGATATCCTTTCATTCCAGGACATTTTCACCTGCCCCATTCTTCTTAATTGCTTCCTATCTTTCCAATGAAGGCGAGTATCATGAAGTATTTAGCTAGTGTCCTGCTGATAGACATTTAGTTTCCAATCCGCTTTCTAATTTAATGATCAATTTTCTTGATGAAGAAGGTGAAGGTAAAATAGTTATTGCATAACAGTGTTTCTGGCCAAAATGTTGACTACTGATAGGTATTTGAAAGTCAACTCCTTGTATTCTTGCAATGTTCTCTAACAACTGAATTATTCTGTAGTTACCTTTTCCATAAATGAGAATCTGGACTTAGTATCAACTACACTTTTTATTAAATAAGTGCTCAGAACGTAAGTTTAAAATAAATTACGTTCTGAGCACTTATTATGTGCTGTGCCCATGCTAAATACTTTACGTACATTATCCCATTTAATTCTCCCAGTAGTCCTAAAGGCAAATACTGTAACATTATGTCCATTTTACAGAAATACAGACAACTAATTTGCCCAAAGTATCATAGGTGTTAAAGGGGCAGAATTTGAAAACACACAAACCCTAGGGAGAAGTTATGCCCTTAACTTTGATTGATGAGGACACAAGACACCACTCTCAGGATCTATTTTCTTCCCTGAGTCCTCATGTATGTGAAACTTTAACAACGGAGTGAGGAAGAAAAGAAAGGGCTTTCCTATGTGCTAGGCTAAGAGTATAATCAGGGCCAGACTGTTCCTAAAAACAGGGTTGTAGGAGCAGCAAAGTAAAAGCCTATTTCTGTTACAACTTTGGAGTCCCCTACTTCAAATCAGAAGCTTTTATTAGTCCATGTTGTGTTGCCCTAAAGGAATACCTGAGACTGGATAATTTATTAAAAAAAAAAGGTTTACTTAACTGATGGTTCTTCTGCATGGCATGTCCACTCATGGCAACAGCATCTGCTTAGCTTCTGGAGATGCCTCAGAAAAATTAAACATATGGCATAAGGCAGAGGGGAGCAAGCATGTCACATAGTGAGGGAGGGAGCAAAGAGAAACAGGGATCATTTTTAAACAACTAGGAAAGGGCACCAACCCATTCATAAGGCACTCACCCCCATGACCCAAGCACCTCCCACCCAGTAGGCCTCCACTCTAATACTGGGGATAACATTTCAACATGAGATTTGGAGAGCAAACCTTCAAACTACATCAAAGCTCTACAACAAAGCTCTATACTGATCTCTTGAGAACAAATTTGTGGTTGCTGCAGAAACGCAGGCTATATAGTAGGGAAAGCCTTGGACTCTGAAGCTATAGATTTGCTATGAACCAGCTATGACCATGGTTTCCTCCAGAGAATGAGGCTTGGATCTCTTGGTCTCTAAGGGGCATTTTTATTTGGAAATAATTTCAGACTTACAGAAATTCAAAAATGGGGCAAATAATTCCCACTTCCATTTACCTTCCACACGGAATCCTCATATGTTAACATTGTTCCATGTTTGTTACATTGTTATCTCTCCTCTCTCGTTACACACACGCGCACACACACACACACACACAGACATATATGTTTAAGTTTAATAAATGTTATCATATCATTATTTCCATTTCTCAACTTTTGGGGAATAAGATAAGGAATAAGATATGAATACAATGCCCTTTACTCCTAAATATTTCATTGTATATTGAGAAACAGAGATATTGTCTTATATAACTACCGTATAATGATTAACATGAATAATAGTAATCTTATCTAATTTATACACCTTGTTCAAATTTTGCCAGTTGTCTTACTAATGCCCTTTAAAGTAAAAAGATTTTCTTTATGTCTGGTCTAGGATCCAATACAAGGTAACTTACTACATTTTGTTGTCATTTTTTTTAGTCTTCTAAAATATGGAAAAGTTCCTCACAAAAAGTCTGTCTTATGTGACTTTGACATTTTTGAAATGTAAAAGCCAGTTATTTTCTAGATTATCCTTAATTTTGATCTGCTCAATTTTTTCTTATGGTTAGATTCAGGCTATGCATTTTTGCAAGGAATATCACAGAGCAGTGTTGTGTTCTTCTTGGTGTATGACATAAGGAGGCACCTAATGGATGTTTATTTATCTAATTGCAGGTAATGGTAAGTTTCAAGACTTGATTAGGATGGTATCTGCTAAATTTCTTTCTTATAAACCTATTATTTTTGTAATTAATGTATATCTTTGGAGAGATACTGCAGAGAGACAGTATCTACAAATATCCTGTTTGTCATCAAATTTTTTAACCAATTAGCAATGAATGATGATTCTTACATGCAACATTATTTCTAAGTTGCTTATAAAACAAGTGCTGAGACTCTTCCTTTAAAACTTTTACTTACAAAGAGCTTACTGAATAATAATAATAAAAATTTAGGCACTTCAGTACCATGTAGTAAGTTCATCAGTCAAATTGGATTAGCCATATTTAACTTTGCAAGGTGTAATCATGCATAGCATTTACTAATGAGATTAAGAGTAAATATATAGAAAGGATATAGCTCTTAAAACACTATTTCTTTGAATAGACTTGATTGGAAATTTTGCTTTGTGAAAAACTACTCAAATTTCCAATGTTAAATATGAAGGTCATTCATGTTGAAATTTACACTCTTGTAATGGCTGATTTATAGTTGAGGTCTACTTATTTGCCAAATACCAAACATTTAGATTCAAGGAAGAAGGCCAACTGAATTTCATGATTGTTCTCAAGGAGACAAATAAAAGAAATATAGACATTCAGCACTTCTTGGCTAAAAAATTGACCCTAGGGATTAACTTTCCACAGCACACATAGCCTGTGCTCTCTTCAGCCCTGGTTTTATGGACCTTACTCAGAGCTCAGCAACTCCACTGAAGTCTTCAGGAAACCACTGAGTCATTTGCATCAGACTGGCTTTATTAGCCTTCCTTGTACTTTGCTGTTCTCCCAAAGCATGGAAAGTTTTAATTTAAAGAATCATTCTTTAATTCATGAGCAGCTTTTCACCTCCCCCTTTGGATTTTGGGTCTGTCACTTTTCTCTTCTATACAAAGCAATGTGGTAACAGCCATACTCATTAAAACTGGTCCATATCTCTACACATTTAGCTGTTATCATTCCTACCGTATAAACAGATGGAAAACTGCAGGAGATAACTTGTGTGCACTGGAAGCCTTTTCTCACTGAGAGTGTGAAGTTATTTTTCATACAAACTCATGTGTTCAACAACCCGTTGAGAAAAATCTTTTAGGTTAAATGTGAAGCCAAAAGTAATGCAGAATTTCTAGAATTTGCTTCATTGATTTTGTCAAGTTACACATCTCTGAGGGAAAGGGGGTGGCCCTTATCTTTTCCTCCAGTTCCTCTCTTTATTCCCTCTTCCCTCTAGCCGGAAAAAGGCAGGACTTTAATTAAGGGAGGACACTGATTGCAGATGATTACCAAACTAATCTTGGCATCACCCTAACTGGCACCTACCAGTTGTGTTGCTGAGTAGGAGAAATTTCTTCCTCTTACTTGCCCTTCTGAAGCATCTATAGATCTGGCAATCTGCCTTGTCTTCTTTTAGTGCCAGCAAGTACTAATTAGTTTATTATTTGATTTACTTCTTAATAAATTGGTGACTTGATCTAAAAAATACTATGTATTTACTTGGTAACAAGAATTAAGCTATAAACTGGAATATATTAACAAATAAGACAGAATCTCTGAGTTGGGAGGAAACAGCATGAAAAAAGTAAAATATTATAATATTCTGTATAGAGTATTATGGGACCATGAGAAAAGAAAAATTGATTCTGTCTGCAAAAATAAGAGAAGGCTTCAAAGAGAAAGTGATATTTGTGCTAGGTATTAAAGAATGAGAAGAGTTCATCAGAATGAGAAGGGGATAAAGATTTTAAGCATGTATTTAGAGGCATATAAAAGTATAGTGTATTCAGACAAAGGGTTAGAGTCAAATGTGGCTCAAGCTTATGCCATTTGGAGACTACTCAAAGCAGCAAGGATAGTTAAGTAGAATGTAGAATCAGAATCAAGACTAACCCAGGTTTCCATTTAATGTGTATGTTTTACTAGCCTAGTATGGCCAGGTTAATTTATTTAATCTTCCTGACCCAGTATTATCTCATCTGTAAAATAAAGATAATGCTCATTTCTCAGGGTCATTGTAAAGATTAATAGGAATGTTTATAAGGTGCTTGGCACAAAGCCTAGGAAAGAGTGATTATTTATTTATTTACTGTTCTTTTGTCTCTTCCCCTACCAGTTAGAAAGATTAGAATGATAAGGCTAGAAGTAGAATTTGGGCCCAATGTTGAAAGCCTTGCTCTGAAGTATGGATTTCATGCTGTCTGATCAGCTTTCTTTCAACAAATTACATTTGCTTTAAGCTCCAAAATTCTACTCATTTGGTTTCACTCCAACTCAAACAAATTCCATTTCCTTGAGAGCTGCCAGTCATGACTAAGTGCATATCTGATATCTAAATAAAGTGGTTCACTGGAAAGCATGACTATAGTAAAAAAGAGAATGGTACAAATCAGAAAAGAAAGAATCTTCTACAACAGCTTAAGAAGTGTTAATCAGCATTCAGGAAGTTAGGGCTGAGAAAATACATACTGCCACACACAAGCATGAACTTAAAGACCAAAACTGTGTTAGACAGATTGAGTTAGATCCTCAGTGATTCCAAGATCTTGCAGAAATCAGATAAGGCAAAGGTGAAATCCAGTCAAGCAGAGAAAGAGCTTGGGGAGTGACTTTTCCTTTTACACCACACTCAGACAACATAAAGGAAATTTCATCTAAACAGGAAGATCAACTATGGCTAGCACTATATCCCAAGAGAACCTACATGTAGTTTAAGTGATCAAAGGCATTCAGGGGAAATATTAGAATATTTTAATAAAGAATGATCAATAAATAGTGGCTGGAATTGTTTCACTTTCCCTGTATTTTACTGCACAATAAGCCTCCAGAGGAGAAATACATTTTCAGAGAAGAAAGGGGGTAATAGAATAGTAGGCTAAAGACTTAGAAGAAAATTATAAGAAATTCAGGTAGTAAACAAAATCTGTATTTTAAATTGTTTTCTTATGCATATTTTAGGATACATGATAAAAACTCTTCAATAATGGTTAACCGATAGTATTAATGATGTAAAAAAATGGCATAATTATAAAAACGTGCAGATAATAGTAATATTTATAGCAAAAACAAAACAGCAATAACAAAAAACCCATTTCAGATAATAACAGGAAAATAGTTAATTACTATTCTCTCATTTGGTAGAATTTCATGCTGCTATTTAATGTTTTGCAGAGCTACCATTTGACCCAGCAATTCCATTACTGGATATATATCCGAAAGGAAGCAACTAGTTCTGCCAACATGACACATGCACTTACATGTTTGTAACAGCACTATTCACAATAGTAAAGACATAAAACCAACCTAGGCACCCATCATTGGTGGCTTGGATAAAGAAAACATGGTATGTATATACCATAGAATACTATGGAGCCACAAAAGAGAACAAAATCATGTCCTTTGCAACAACATGGATGGAACTGGAAGTGATTATCCTAAGCATATTAGTTAGTTACAGAAAGCCAAATATTGCATGTCCTCACTTATAAGTGGGAGCTAAATATTGCATACTTATAGACATAAAGATGACACAGTAGACATTGGGGACTACTAGAGTGGGGAGGGAAAAAGGGGGACAAGAGTTGAAAAACTGTTGGGTACTCTGCTCAGTACCTGGTGATTGGATCATTTGTTTCTCAAACCTCAGTGTCATGCAATATACTCAGGCAATAGACTTGTACATGTATCCCCTAAATCCAAAAAAAAAAAAAAATTTGAAAACAAAAACAAAATGAAATAAAAAAAATTGTTTTAGAAAGTAATATTTTAGTAGCCAAAGAAAATATAATCAAATAATCTAAGTAAACAAAACAATAATTAAAGAGATATAAAATGAATGCATATAAATGAAAAACATGCATTGTAGAAAATGTAACAAAGTTCCAGGAAAAGTGTCAGCCTAGAAAGACTATCTTTGAACTATTCATTAAAAGTACTTACAGGAATTTATCCTATATACATACTTTCACATGGTCATAAAAACACATATGCACACTCACAGTTTTGAGAAGAATGGGAAGATTTGAACACTGAATATTTGACATTTAGTAATTGTTAACTTGTTTAGAAGTGATCATGCTATTTGGTTTTGATTATTAAGGTTCTTTTTAGGGATGTAATCAGACACATTTATACATAAAATAATATGATGACTGGGATTTGCTTCAGAATAACCCAGTGTTCTAAGAGCTTGGGAAGAGGCTGGTAAGTTCATAGATCAGATGAATCCCTCCTGGTATTCTCACCTTCTCTGGGGGTTTCCTTCTCATTTCTCTTAGTTAGCAAGTCAAGGAATCAGGTGTGTGTTGTTGCTTGCTGTACTCCTGCCTACTACCACCTCTTCCGCTGGGTATAGTGGGGTGGGGAGGCTTTGAAAGAGATAAATGAATGTCAGTCTCTATGTAAGATACTTTAAAGTTCAAATTACTGAATGTGGCATTTTTCCAACCAAAACTGCATATAAGCAAACTAATACATTTTAAAATATTAATTTGCAAAAATGTTTTTTATTTCATGACTAAAACTCTTCTGCAAATCTGTCCCATAATTGTGTTACTGTTTTCTTCTCACTCATTCCACTTATTTTGTGGATCTAATGAGATGATATTTGTGATGCATTAGTTAGGTTGGTAATAATGGGTAGCTCATCATGGAAATAATAAATATCTAGGACAAAGGTAAAATATCATTAGGACTAGTAAGTTTTACTCAGTGCCCTGTCAAAATTGACATGGCGAGTGATGTCAGCAAAAATGACGGAAAAAGTAGTTTCAAGGGCCTATTTCTTTTGGAAACTGAGAAATCAAGTAAAAAATGTCAGAATCAACCTTGTCAGTACTCTGAAAAACAGTCAAATGTTTATAGTAACCAAGTAAATGCTGAACTAAAAAAAAAAAAAAAAAAGGCAACTTTAAAAATGAGTGGACAGGCACAGTGGCTCATGCCTGTAATTTCGGCACTTTGGGAGGCTGAGCTGGGAGAATAGTTTAAAGTCAGGAGTTTGAGATCAGCCTGGGCAACATGGCAAGACACCACCTTTACTTAAAAAAATAAAAATAAGTGTTTAAAAATGATAGAAAAACTTCAAAGAACTTTTACATACCCTTTCTCTACTCCCCTACCCAGCTTGGTAGAGTTCTTGCAGCCCAGGTTCCCAGTGTGAGACCCTGCCCCTGATTCTGTAAGGAGAAAGCAAGACTTTATCTATTCAAACAAATCTTGGGGCTGCCTGAGGGACTGTTGTAAATTGTTTTGTTTTGCCTAAACTTGAACTCATTCAGCATGAAAAAACAGTGGGTATTTCTTGAAAATAGTATAAGGTCAACTAACAACCTGCAACCACCTGGGGCAAAAGATTGCAGTTGAGACAAATGATGAAGAAGTGAAATCCTGGGAGGAAAAGCTGGAAAGATTGTTTATCTGGGAAACTAAGTCATTCAAAAATGTCTGTGTGTACTAGAAAGATTAAAAACCACATGCACACCCAGGGCGGAACACGTGCTAGAAAAGACATGAGTAGACCTTGAGCAATCAGCTTGGGCTGATTGCTAGGCCAATGCAAGCAGGAAGCAAAAGTTAAGGCAGAATTTTAAATAGCATGGCCAAGGAATCAAGGAGTGTCTTAACACAGAACTAATTTCACCAAATGATTTCAATAAAAGATTCAAGTAGGTAGAAGAAAGAATCAGCAAACTGGAAGTGGGTCAATTGAAATGATGTCATTTGAAAATCAGAGAGAAATAAGAGGAAAAATGAACAAAGCCTAAAAAACCTACATGACACCATCAAGCATATCATCATGTACATGATGGGGATTACAGAAAAGTAGGAGAGAGAAAAAGAAGCAAAAGAATATCCAAAGAAATAATGGCCAAAGCTCTCCATATTTGATAAGATATAAAGATCTACATATACAAGAAGCTCAGTGAATTCCTAGAAGGATAAACACAAAGAAACTCACAGTGAGATACATTATAACCAAACTGTTAAAAACCAGAAACAAGGATAAACTCTGAGAAGCAACAAGGGAGCAGTGACTTGTGTTCAAGAGATGCTCAACAAGATTAAAAGCAGATTTCTTATTCCATGGAAGCCAGAGAATGCAAGATGATATATTTAAAGTGCTGAAATGAAAAGACAGAGACAACAACAAACTATCAACCAAGAATTCTATATCTGACAAAATTATCCCTCAAAAATGAAGAAATTAAGATATTTCCAGCTGGGCAAAAACCGAGGAACTTAATAGTAGACCTGCCCTATAGGAAATGTTAAACAGAATTCTTCAGGCTAAAATGACAGTCAGTTGAAGTCATATGAAGAAATAATCAGCTCTGATGAAGCTAAATGCATAGGTAAATATAGAAGCCAATGTTATTATATCTTTGGTTTATAATTCCTTTTTTGATTTCTTATATGATTTAAAAGGCAAATGCATAAAAATTATAAATATATCATTAATGGGCTCACAGTGGATAAAGATGTAATTTGTAACAATAAGAACATAAAGCGGGCAAAATCTGCATTTGGATAGTCTTTTTTATCTGCTGTTGAATCTAAATTAATGTGAATTCCAAATAGATTGTTGTAAATTAAGGATACTAATAATTTCCACAGTAACCACTATGAAAATACCTTTAAAAAACACACAAAAATAAATAAGGAAGGGGTAACAAAGGCAACTTTTTTAAAAAAGCAAAAAGCAGTTAACCTGAAAAGAAAGCAATAATGAAGGAAATAAGGTACACAAAAGTAAAACATATATAGAAAACAAATAGCAAAATGACAGAATTAAGACCTTTTTTATCAGTAATTATTTTAAATGTTCACAGATAAAACTTTCCCAAAGGCAGAAATAGTCAGACAGATAAAAACACATGATTCCAGAGACTTACTTTAGATCTAAAGATAAATATGGGTTCAAAGCAAAAATATGCATAAAGATATTCAATGCAAGTAGTAACCGAAAGAAAGCTGGAGTGGCCATACTAATATCAGACAAAATGACCTTTTGGTCAAAAGCTGTTAAAAGAAAGAAGGATATTATATATCATTAAAAGAGTCAATTTTTAAGAAGCCATAGCATTGATAAACATGCAGGCAACAAACAACAGAGCCAAAGATTTGAAGCAAATACTGACAGGCTTGAAGGGAGAAATAGATACAGTAATTGTTAGAGATTTAAATATCCCACTTTCAATAATGGATAGAACACTTAAATAGAGACCAAGAAGGACATAGAGAACTTGAACAACACTATACACAAACTAGACCTAACAGACATTTTGAACACTCCATTCCACAACACCTGAATACACATTCTTCTCAATGTCTTCTGGGCCTGTTTCCAGAATAGACCATAGGGTAGGCCACAAGAACAATTCTCAACTAAGTTGAAAAGACCAAAATCATATAAGTGATCTTCTCTGACCACAATGACATGAAGCTAGAAACAATAACAGAAAGGAACTAGAAAGTCCACAAATTTGTGAAAATTAAATTAAATTAAATTAAATTAAATTAAACACTCTTAAATATCAGTAGACCAAAAAAGAAATCACTAGGGTAAGTTGCAAAATTCATAAACATGAATGAAAATGAAAACACATATACACAAATGGGAATATGGGATGCAGAAAAACCAGTTTTTAGAGGGAGACTTACAGCTGCAAATGCCTACATTAAAAATAAAGATCTCAAATCAATAATGCAATTTTAAGAAACTAGAAAATAATAAGCAAACTAAACCCAAGGCTTGTAACAGCCTGGTACCAAAACAGATATATAGACCAATAGAACAGAACAGAGGCCTCAGAAATCACACCACACTTCTGCAACCATCTGATCTTTGACAAACCTGACAAAAACAAGCAATGGGGAAAGGATTCCCTATTTAATAAATGTTGTTGGGAAAACTGGCTAGCCATATGCAGAAAACTGAAACTGAACCCCTTCCTTATACCTTATACAAAAATTAACTCAAGATAGATTAAAGACTTAAACATAAGACCTAAAACCATAAAAACCCTAGAAGAAAACCTAGCCAATACCATTCAGGACATAGGCATGGGCATAGACTTGATGACAAAAACACCAAAAGCAATGGCAACAAAAGCCAAAATTGATAAATGGGATCTAATTAAACTAAAGAGCTTCTGCCCAGCAAAAGAAACTATCATTAGAGTGAACAGGCAACCTACAGAATAGGAGAACATTTTTGCAATCTATCCATCTGACAAAAGGCTAATATCCAGAATCTACGAAGAACTTAAACAAATTTACAAGAAAAAACAACCCCATCAAAAAGTGGGCAAAGGATATGAACAGACATTTGTCAAATGATGACATTTATGTGGCCAATAAGCATATGGTAAAAGCTGATCATCACTGGTCATTAGAAAAACGCAAGTCAAAACTACAATGAGATGCCATCTCATGCCAGTTAGAATGGCAACCATTAGGAGTCAGGAAACAACAGATGCTGGAAAGGATGTGGAGAAATAGAAATGCTTTTACACTGTTGATGGGAATGTAAATTAGTTCAACCATTGTGAAAGAGTGTGGCAATACCTTAAGGATCTAGAACCAGAAATACCATTTGACCCAGCAATCCCATTACCGCGTATATACTCAAAGGATTATAAATCATTCTACTATAAAAATACATGCACGTATATGTTTATTGCAGCATTGTTCACAATAGCAAAGACTCGGAACCAACCTAAATGCCCATCAATGACAGACAGAATAAAGAAAATGTGGCACATGTATACCCTGGAATACTATGCAACCATAGAGAAGAATGAGTTCATGTCCTTTGCAGGGACATGGATGAAGCTGGAAACCATCATTCTCTGCAAACTAACATAGGAACAGAAAATCAGACACCACATGTTCTCACTCATACTTGGGAGTTGAACAATGAGAACACATGGACACAGGGAGGGGAACATCACACATGGGGGCCTGTCAAGGGTTGGGGGGTCTAGGGGAGGGATAGCATTCGGAGAAATGCCTAATGTAGATGACGGGTTGATGGGTGCAGCAAACCACCATGGCACGTGTATATCTACGTAACAAACCCGAATGTTCTTCACATATGTCCCAGAACTTAAAGTATAATAATAAAAAAACTATTAAAAAAAATTAGAAAAAGTTAAGTACAATTTGAACCAATAAATTTAAAAACTTTTAAAATTAAAAAAAGGAAATAATTATTAGAGTAGAGATAAATGAACCAGAAAATAGAAAAACATTAGAGTAAACCTGGAGAACCTTGACTAATTTCCCTGACTACATGAAAGTGGTAACATTTCCATAGACCTTCTACAATAAAAATATCATAAGAGAATATTTGAACCATTGTATGCTAACAAATTACAGAACAGAGATGAAATTGACAAGTCCCTAGAAACATACGAAGTAGTAAAACTGACTCAAGAAGAAACTAGTTTCTGCACTGAAACAGAGCTAATAAGATATCTATATCTTATTTATCCATCCATCGAATCCATCTAATCTATATCTATCATGTCTATCTATCTATCTATCATCTATCTATCTATCTATCTATCTATCTAATCATCTATCATCTGTCAAGATATTTATTATAAAGAATTGGTTCACTTGATACTGGAGGCTGAAAATATCCAAGATCTGGAGAACCAAGAGAGTTGAGAGTACAAGTTCCAGTCCAAACACTGACAACCTTCAGATGCAAAAACAGCCAGTGTTTCACTTTGAGTCCAAAGGCAGAAAAATACCAATATTTCAGCTCAAATTATTCAAGCAGAAGTGTTTCATTTTGTTTACTCTTTCTGTACTGTTGAAGTTTTCAGTCGATTGGTTGAGGCCCAAACACATTAGGGAGGAAGGACAGTCTGCTTTACTCAGTCTACTGATTAAAATGTTAATCTCGTCCAGAGAAACTGTCACAAAACCAGAATAATGTTTGGCCAGATATCTGGGACCAGCCAAGCCGATACATAAAATTATCCATCATCAGAGATATAGTTAATACAACTAAAAGTTGGATTTTTGAAAAGATCAACAAAATGGACAAATCTTTACTAAGCCAAAGAAAATATAGAAGTTGCACTTAACTAAAATCAGAAATGAAGGTGGTAACATTTCTATAGATCTTCTACTATGAAAAGATCATAAGAGAATATTTAAACTATTGTGTGCTAACAAATTACAGAATGTAGATGAAATTAACAAATCCCTAAAAACATACAAAATAGCAAAACTGGCTCAAGAAGAAACAAAATTTGAACAGGTTTACACAACAAGAAATTATATCAGTAATTAAACACCTTCCAACAAAGAAAAGCCTAAGACTAGATGGTTTTACTTGTGAATCTACACAACATGTAAGGAATTAACTCCAATCCTTCTCAAACTTTTCAAAAAAATAGAAGAGGGAACATTTTCTAACTCATTCTATGAGGCCAGCTTACCCTGATACTAAAGCCAGACAGAGACATCATGAGAAAAGAAAATTATGGACCCAAATCCCTTATGATTATAGATGAAGTCCTCAAAAAATACTAGCAAACTCAATTTAATAGCATATTAAAAGGATTATACACCATGACTAAATGAGATTTATCACAGAAATGCAAGAGTCATTCAATAAGATAAGAACAATCAATGTAATGCACCACATTAATAGAACAAAGGAAAAACATAATTATCTCAATCAGTACAGAAAAAGAATTTCACACAATTCGAAACCTTTCATGAGAAAACACTCAAAAACTAGAACTAGGAGAAACTTTCTCAATACAATAAAGGGCATTTATGAAAAAGTGATGATTAATATGATGGTCAATGGTGAAAGGCTGAAATCTTTCTCTTTAAAATCAAGAACAAGACGTGGATGCTTGCTTTCAATATTGCTGCTCTACATCGTTCTGAAAGTTCCAGACAGAGCATGTAAGCAAGAAAAGAATAAGGAGTATTACAATTGGAAAGGAAGAAGTGAAACTATCTCTAATTGTAGATAACATGATTCTCTATGTTAAAAATTCCAAAAATCCACAAAAAGAGAAAACTGCTGGTATTAGTAAACAAAGTCAGCAAAGTTGCAGGGTACACTATCAATACACAAAAGTCAGTTGTTTCTATATACCAGTAATGGACATTCTGAAAAGAAAACTAAGAAAACACTTTTCTTTAAAATAAGAGCCAGAAGAATAAAATATACAGGAATAAATTTAAATAATAAATGAATTATACACTTAAAACAATAAAACATTGCTGAATGTAATCAAAGAAGATATAAATAAATGGAAGGCATCTAATGTTTATAAATTAGAAGACTTTAAATTGCTAAGATGGCAGAAATACCCAATGCTATGTGTACATTCCATGAAATCCCTCTTAAAATTCCAATTGTCCTTTTTTGCAGAAATGAGAACGTCACGTACTAGGATGGTGTTAATCCAAAAACTGAAAATAGCAAGTGTTGGTGAAGATGTGGAGAAATTAAAACCTTTATGCAATGCTAATGAGAATGTAAAATGGTACAGCCTCTGTAGAAACATTTTGGCAGTTTCTCAAAAGGCATCATGTGGAACTATATCATGCCCAAGAATTTTCACTTCTAGATAAATATCCCAAAGAGTGAACAACAGGCACTCAATCAGTACATGTATATTGAAGCACTATGCACAATAGACAAACTGTGAAAATGCATAAATGGAGAAGAAAAATTGTGGTATACAACAGAATATTTTTTAGCCATAAAAAGGAATGAAATACTGATACATGCTGTCCTGTGGGTGAACCTCAAAAATGTTATGCTAAGTGAATGAAGCCAGACACAATGGGTCCCATATTGTATGATCTCAATTATATGAAATATCTTGAATTGGTAAATCCATAGTGACAGAAATTAGTTTTTTCATTGTCAGGGGGCCTGGTGTGGTGGCTCACGCTTGTAATCCTAGCACTTTGGGAGGCCAAGACAGGCGGATCACCTGAGGTCAGGTGTTTGAGACCAGCCTGGCCACTATGGTGAAACCCTGTCTCTACTAAAAATATAAAAAATTAGCTGGACATGGTGGCACAAGCCTGTAATCCCAGCTACTTGGAAGGCTGAGGCAGGGGAATCGCTTGAACCTGGGAGATGGGGGTTGCGGCGAGCCGAGATTGCACCACTGCACTCCAGCCTGACAACAGGGCAAGACTCCATCTCAGAAGAAAAAAGAAAAAAAAATTATCAGGGGCTAGAGGAGGGGGAAATGGCTAATGGTTACTTATTGAATATGGAATTGCCTTCGGGGCGACGAAAATGTTTTGGAACTAGATGGATGTTCACATAGTTGCACAACATTTTGAATATACTAAATGCCATTGAATCCTTTGCTCAAAATGGTTAATTCACGTTCTTGAATTTGTCTGAATTAAAACAAAATTAAACACAACACATGTCTTCTTTGGTTCAGATTCTGTTTACGAGACTATTTGGTGAGAGGAAATAGATTCTTACAGTCTGACAGACCTGGGCTCAAATTCTTCATTTATTCATTTCATCCATTCGATAAGATAAAAATATCACCACCACAAATTGTTGTAGGGATTAAATGAGATAAACAGATGCATTAATGAAGGGTAAGTAATACCAGCTTCAATAGCAAACAAATCTCCAACTATACACATCTTAACACAATAAATATTTCTTTCTTTCTAATACAGCAGTCTTTCGTGGGTATTCATGAGTAGGGAACGTTTTCTATGGTCATCAGGCACTCACTCCTTAGGTCCCTGAAGTACTGGTCTCCTATCAACCAGCAAGCAGAGAAAGGCATGATAGATCACTTCTAGAAAGTTTTTATGGTACTTGATAGTAGAGTACATCATTTCTTTCCAAACTCCACTGATGGTAACTCAGTGTCATTGCCCTGCCTACCCACAGCAGAGGCTGAGACAGGTAGACTGTGTTTACTCTGCATGTCTCGGCCATGGGAAAGTTAGCTGATAGGGCTTCCAGGCAGACAGTGAGCAGAATTCTTTCTGGACTCTGTTCCTGCTTGTTCTTTTTTTCTTTTGTGCTTTGGAACGTTCCTTGTCTTTGGTCCAATTTAGTTTCCCCATGTCTAACTTGGATTTGCCCTTCCTTCACAGCTTGCTCACCTTTTGCTTCTAACTGACTGGGTCTTCGTGTTTTGATTTTGCCTTCTCAACAAACTATTTCTAGTCATTAACTCAGTAGCTTCACTGAGCAGGCCCGTAAAACCCCTTTTGCCATTTTTCACTTCTCAGTCATATCTTGAAGACTTACAACTTAAACATATTAATTTATGCACGGTATGATTGTTAAAATTTCTCTATTCCTACATCTTGTAATTAGCTTAGCTGATTTTTAAAACAAATCCTCTAAGAATTATTTTTATGAAGTCCATCTGGTAAAACAAATCAATCTCCCAGGAATGTTAATCAGACTAATTGCTAATTAGATGTCCTCCTTGATTCTATTATACATTGGAAAGTGTTTGTCATATACATTAATTTTGCAAAGATAGTGAGAAAACATTCTTTTTTTTTCCCTGCAAGAGAATATGTGAATCTATTTGCATATATGACATACGTGTGTGGTGGTACACTTTTCCATTTTTTAAGTGCTTCAGTTGGTGTTAGATCAGGTCACTATACAATCTTTAAACTTGAGGGGTTGAAATTTATTCTAAGCTATTGTTAGTGTCTCAGCTTCATTATTCTTCAAATGGTTTTATGGTTCATGGAGCTTTGGAAATACCTTTTAAATATACAAAAAAAAATTGCCAATGGATTCAGCTCAATCAAACATGGCAAATGGATTATAATTTTATATACCAATGGTCTGATAGGAACTACCTGGAGTGTATTGTAGAGAAGGCCTGGCTGGGAAGGGGATATTTACCATGCACTCACTGTGCTCCTCTGTAATGGACTGAGTAGTGAGTCACGAAAATGCAGCCACAAATAGTAAAAAGTCATTTTTGCTGACAGGGAAAATGTGAGCCTCAAAACAAGATAAAATTAATTAGAATCAGACAAACTTTAGGGGAAACCCTAGTTCTTTACTGAAATCTCTTTGTGCCAAGATAGTTAAGTGAAAGAATGGGTGAAAGCCAAAATTCATACGCTCCCCTTCAACTATTTAGCCTGAGGTAATTATTCACTTATGGAAAGAAGTGAGCATTTTTGGTCAAAGTAACTTAGATTTTATGAGTGATTTCTTCCTATGGTTTTATAGGCATTTGTATAGAGTACCAATGACATTCTCTGTGAATTTGTCTTCTATTTAGTGGTGGATTGGTTTCACAGTTGTGTGAGACCTCCGGGATCTTCCTTTTAAACTCTTTTGTTGTGGATTCTCCTTTTATAATAAAAGCATGAAAAATGTCTGCTTATTAGAAATGTGAGCTTGGAATCCGTGAAACGTATTTCTAAGAGATGAAATGTGGTATCAAGGAAAGAATTTTGTCTGGAAAGTCAAATCTGAATTCTGGCCCTGCCTCTCTGTCACAGAGCCCTGGGATTGTGGCTAAGTTGTTCCATGGTCTCAACGACCTCAACTATGAAATAAGAGCTTGGGGTTCAGTTTTTAGTTAGAATAATTTTATATGTTGAAGTTGACTTTCTGCCATTCTGCACTGGTATGTTGCTTCATTTGCCTTTGCCGCTTATTGAGCACAAGGGGGCAGTAATTGGCAGACTGCCCCTTTTATTTCTTCTTGACAAACAGCCAGATTCTTTGGCAGCTGGGAATAGTTATTCTTGACCATCTTGCCATCATTGACAGATGCATTTGACAGGACCGTCGGCTTGCAATAGCATTCCACTCTAAAAAGTAAAGTCTATAATACTTAAAGAAAAAAAAAAACATATGATATTCAACTTTTTCAAAAAAGATACGTATAATATGCTTTATCTGTCAATGTAAAAATGGCCAAAAACTTTTCAGACATATTTGATTTTACGTTCCCTGAAGGCTTCATTTTTGTAAGGATTATTAAAAATTACAGAGAAAAAAACCCGTAAGCACTTTCAGTCCAATGGGTCTAAAATGGAATTAATTTTGTTCCCACCGATGCTGTTTCTTTGCAGATATTCCTTATCTTGCTGAATGATGCCACCATTTAGCCTCTGGCCCAAGCCATAAACCTGTGAGTTGTCCCCCTTAGCTTTCCCTTTCCCACACGTCTCCATCATCTCGCATTCTCTCTAACTGGATCAATCTGGTTGATTCTACTTCCTGTGCATTTTTATTATTTTTCCCTTCCTCTCAATGGGAAGCTTTTGTGACTCTAGTTCATACTCTCATCTTGGTCACTGTCAGTGTCCCTCAGTTGTATCACCGATGTCTAATCCCATCACACTCCCTCCTTCACCCCCACCCCCAGGCTATACTTGAACAGGTAGAGCAGGGAATGAAATGTAGGCCTCATGTAGCCAAGTTGTAGCCCTTTCCAGTTCATCCCTTTGACTTTATCTTAAATAATACCTGAATAGGATTTGTTTTGTTTTTGTGATGCTCATGCTTGTGCTTCTTCTGTTCAATGTGATCAGGAACAAGATCTCTACAATGGATTGGACCAATGCTCCAGGAAATAATCACCCCATTTTTTTATTTTAGTTTGGTTTAGCTGCTCTAGAATAACATCAAGCAATGTGCTATGAAACAGAAATATGTCTTGAGAAATAGTTCTCTCTCTCTCTTTCTCTCTTTCTCAGTTTAAAAAGGCTTTGATTTTTTATTCCTTTAGACAAGTATGCTTTTTCACATATTCTGAGATCTCATGAAGCCTATCACCAAAGATTTAGGTATAACCTGAATTCTTCCCCTTCAGCTCAGTTTTTGATTATATTCAAGCTCGTCCCCATTCTCAAGAAGCTTACATCTCATCTCCTCTCTGAAACCCATATACAATACTCCAGTTCAGTAATTTTGCTGTGAACTCCTAATGTTCTTCTTGTTTATATGTACCAGGCAGCTAATGCCTGTTTTGCATGAGCTTTCTCTGTATGTATCGTGATTTGCCAGCAACACCATCAACTCTTCGATGGCATAGACTCTGCCTCTACTCGCTAAGCTCTCAGATTCCCTTGTTTAATTGATGGCCTCGATAGCAAATTCTTGAAATGGAAGTAACGTTCTCCTTAGCCTCTACCTTTTTGTGTCATCATGTTAGCTGACCTTAATCAGGGCATTCAAAATACATAAATAGAGACTGATGCCTTCGAAGGAGATCTTTTTTGTCTTTGGAATTTTTAATAAATCCCACTGTCAAAGTCATTAACCACAAGGGAAGTAGAAAAGGTGGTGTTGGTCTTTAGCACAATTAAAGAATCTATTAGCTAAATCCCTGGCAGGTCAAATACGAAGGCAATATAGGTAAGTCTTCTTACACTCTGAAAATAAGGATTAGATATTTACAAGTTTACAGAGCTTGACTTTTCTTGCAAAGAGTATTCAAACTGTCTTGAAAGAATTCTTTCTGTTTCTATTTAAAAGGGCATTCATAGGGCCTCCTTCCATAGGTAGACAAATGTTCATCTTTGGACTTACTGATAAAAATGTTGGCCTTTCTGAGGTAGTAGCAGAGACAGGGTAGACAGAAATGAACGCTACTGTATCCTCACCACCTGACAATAGAAGTCTAATGATGTAAGAGTATGATAACACAATCTTTCACCCCATTGGTCCTCGTTGTCAATAGCTCTGGATAGCTAGGAATGTATTTACTTTCTCCTTTGGCCAGGGTTCATTATTTGTACCTTGCAAATCTGAACATTTGGCCAGTCTATGACCTTTTGAGGTACAAGGAAATGGATTTTTAGTTAAGAATATTTACAAAATGAAAATTGCAAAACCTTGTCACAGCTAAGTCTTAAAACACATCTGTGTTTGTTCACGGCTTGTAGCATTTGAGGCTCCCTATCATGTTAAATCCTTCCTTTTTATTTTAAAGTTTGCCTTCTCATACGCCTTTGTTCTCCTTTATATTTGAGATGATGGTCTAGGTTTTCAGGCAGCTCTGGGAAGGCAGGTGTTAAATTTTAAGCTAGTGTGGTAACCTCCATGTTGAAATATGCCACTATTTAACAGATGACTGCTGTGCTGTGGACAGCAGTGCCCCAGGAGGGAGGAGGTGTTTGTTCCAGAATCTAATCAAGCTATGGCCTGTCTGCCTTCTAACTTATGCAGTGTAATCACTTGTATCATTCATGGCATGTCTTCCATTAATCAGAGCTAGTGCAGGTACCAAGGGAACAGGGGTTCCATTAGCATGACATATGGTGGCCTTCCCAAAGTTTTGGATGTTTTGGAAGAGGATTGCAGGGTTTGTACCAATCACACAAGAGCTGCTTAATGACTTAGATATTAGTAAACTTTTTCCAAGGCAGTTAATATCTTTCCCATTTCCTCTTAGTAATTGTAGTTAAGTTCTTGATGTCCTCTGTGACATTTTTATATCCATCACCTTCAGGTCCAAACTGTTTGATTTTCTGCTTCATCTTGGACTCCTGTTTATATTATCTGCTTCTAGAGAACAAGTATATAAAAAAGAAGGTATCTTTTCTTAATTGCAAAAGTGATTAATGGGTTAGGCCATCAGGACTGTTTTTCATATTTTCATAGATGCTGAAAATACATTTAGATTCGTTTTCAGAACAAAATGAGAAAGTTTTTTTGGGAAAAAAAATGTTGTAAGTTTGGTCACTTTGGAGATTTCTTCATAAATACTCATCTTGATCATGGAATTTTTCTTTTCTTTTTTTTAATTTATTTTTATTTTTATTTTATTATTATATATATATATTTTTTGAGACAGAGTCTTGCTTTGTCGCCAGGTGCCAGGCTGGAGTGCAGTGGTGCGATCTCGGCTCACTGCAACCTCCACCTCCCGGGTTCAAGCAATTCTCCTGCCTCAGCTTCCCAGGTAGCTGGGACTACAGGCACGTGCCACCATGCCCAGCTAATTTTTTTGTATTTTTAGTAGAGACGGGGTTTCACCATGTTGGCCAGGATGGTCTCGATCTCTTGACCTCGTGATCCATCCGCCTCGGCCTCCCGAAGTGCTGGGACTACAGGCTTGAGCCACCATGTCTGGCCTGGAATTTTTCTTTACTTGTCTCAATAGCAATGTTGTTTCCTTTAAAATTGAAATTTGTAATAAGCTTAAATATTCCAGCTTTATATACAGCCCTCTCTACTCCCCAGGCATTCAAACATATGTTAAAACATATCTGAAATAATGCTAAAGCATTAAATTTTTGACCCTATTGGATTAGCTAAGATGTTTTATCTGTTTCACACAATTTTAAATTTTAAAAATATAAAGATCTTATATTATTTAAAATTTATTAACAACTTGTACATTTCCTTCTGACAAGTCTCCATATATTCTTAAGGATACATTCCCTATAACTATTTTTTAAAGTAAATAATATGTGCTTCTGTCTATCTTGGATATCACCCATCTATCCTGGAAGAAAATCATTGAGCTCCAGAACTGAATATTGTACTCACATTTGAAGAAGACAAGGATAGGGCTCAAGATAAAAAGCAAGAGAGAGGTGTGTGCATTGCAAAGATGAGGGAAACTTCTCCCGCCTGTGTCCCCACCTCCCAGACCAAGCATGAGCAGAAATAGCCACAGGTGGCTAGAGAAGGGAGATCAGAAGGCATCCAGGAGCACACGGCAAGGCGGGAGCTATTCCACACTGCCAGGTGAGGGAAGCGGTTAAACTGCTGGAAAGCAAGTCAGAAATACAGTGAAGTCCCAAAATAATGTGACAGCAACAACATGACTTTCGCTATTGTAGGTGTCAAAAATATCTTCACCTCACTGATCATAGGTCCATGGCTGAGGCCCCAACAATAAAATACAAATTAAGAAGAGAAATGCATACGAATTTATTTAATATACCTTTTACATAACACAGAAACCTTCATAAGGAAATGAAGGCCTGAAGAAATGTTGTATTCTTCCGCTAGGTTTGACAAACAGTGGACACTCATGGTGATGTATAATTGGAGGGAAAAAGGTTTTAATCTAATAAAAATAAACTGGGAGACACTTAGAAAGGCCTATTTGTTCACATTATTTTCTGTGTCCTTGTGTCTTCTGAGATAAGAATGTTCCTTTTTTCTGAATACAGAGCGTGCACCTCTCACATGAGGGTCTATGACTTCATAAAGTGGGGGAAAAGGTGGAGTGACCCCTTATTTGTCCATTCTCTTGCTGCTAATAAAAACATATCTGATGCTGGGTAATTTATAAAGGAAAGAGATTTAACTGACTCACAGTTTAGCATGGTGGGGAGACCTCAAGAAACTTACAATCATGGTGGAAGGGGAAGCAAACACACCCTTCTTCACATGGTACCAGCAAGGAGAAGTGCCAAGCAAAAGAGGGAAAAGCCCCTTATAAAGCCATTAGATCTCATGAGAACTCAGTCACTATCCTGAGAATAGCTCCCATGATTAAATTACCTCCCACCAGGTCCCTCCTATGACACATGGGGGTTATGGTAACTACGATTCAAGATGAGATTTGAGTGGCAACACAAACTCTATCACCTCTACTTCTGCTGTTTACTCAAATGCCAACATGCCATATTTTGGGGTAGTGTGTCCTGAACCCCATCACTATCATGTGATTGACCATTGGGTTATATTTTCTATCCATCCCCTCCTCTCAACCTGAGATAGCTAAAGTTCATTAAAATAGTTTTTTGCCTCTACTGTATGTCAGGGACTGGTCTAGGTACCTGACATATCAGCAAATGAAACAGAGTTATCACTATCCTTGTGGAGTTTATAGAAAAAAAATAGTAAACGTAACAAATAATTAAATTATAGAGTATGTTAAAATTTGTAAGTAGGATATATTGTTTTAAAACTGAAGATGAGAAGGATGAAAAGGGCCAAATAATTGGGGCCAAGGGCCAAGGTGGGGATGTCAGTGCACAGTGTTTAATGGGGTGGTTGGTTAGGACAGGCCTCATTAGGAAGGTAGTAGTTTAGATACACTCTTGAAATATGTTAGGGAATTGACAAGCAGATACCATAGGGAAGAGCATTCCAGGAAGTTGGAACAGTAACAATGAAGACTCAGCAAGGAGGCCCGTGTGGCTGGACACTGTGGGCCAGAGGGAGAGAGGACGGGATGAGGTCAGAGGCACAATACCAGATCCGATCACGTAAGTGATCCTGCAGTGACCTTGACTTTTACTGAGGGAAACAAAGCAGTTTTAGTATTTTCAGCAGAGGAGATGAACACTCTGATTTATGTTTTCAAAAGGATCCTCCTGGCAGTTGAATGAGAATAGACATAGACAGTTTTTTGACATCATTGCAACTTGTCTGGAGTTCTCATTAAGGCACAAGACCTAGAATTGTCCCCATAAATATTTAAATCAGAGTGACAAAACATTACCTGGTGGTGTCAAATCACAACCTGGACAGAAATGAATTGCTTGACACTGCTAAACCCGGGGGTTTCCCTGCTGGCGATATCAGTGGACTTACCCTGGTAATTTTCTTAATCTTACATTAACACACCACATTACATGCAATTGAATTCCTTAGATGCCATTTATTAGTTTACAGCAGTTTTACTGAATGTATCGAAAACCTTAAAGATGTTCTTATTCTTTGACATAGCAATTATACTCGTAGAAATTTCCTTAAAGAGAATTCTTAAAACTCAGAAAAAATAACAAAAGATATTTACCAAAGTATAATAGTATATAATAGTGTGTGTATACATATGTATATGTAAAATAGTGATAAATTAGAAATGATCTAAATATATAGCAATAAAGAAATGATGAAACTACTATAGTGTATTTATAAGGTAAAACACTATGCACCATTGAAAACAATGTTAATGATTGAAAATTTTCATGAAATAATGCAAATAAAAGTAGGAAACAAAAAAACACAGAAAAAATCTACAAGGAAATGCACAGATGTTAGCTGAGTCTATTCAATTGTGTAAAAGATTTTTCTTTATTTTTTTTGTATTTACCCTTCTATCCCCCATTTTCTTTTTTTTAAATTTTTTATATTTTTTTCGAGACAAAGACTTGTTCTGTCGCCAGGCACCAGGCTGGAGTACAGTGGCGCAATCTCAGCTCACCGCAATCTCCGCCTCCCGGGTTCAAGCAATTCTCCTGCCTCACCTCCCAAGTAGCTGGGACTACAGGCGCACGCCACCACACCCAGCTAATTTTTGTATTTTTTAGTAGAGACGGGGTTTCACCATGTTGGCCAGGATGGTCTTGATCTCTTGACCTCATGATCTGCCCACCTTGGCCTCCCAAAGTGCTGGGATAACAGGCGTGAGCCACCGTGCCCGGCCCTATCCCCCATTTTCAAATTATTTTATAGAGTTTTTTTCCAGAAGATACCATAATGAAAAAGCTTAGAGATGATCCCAATGTCAAGTTCAGCGTACATGATGGAGACCCTTTGGGCTTGTGCAGGGTGGGGGTGGTGTATCTGTAGGTGATTTAGGGTGCTGTTTGGAATCTGGAGATCTCAGTCTATGTGAATACATTGCTGATCTGGCACTTAAGTAGGTTGTACTTTCCCAGGTGGTTCAGCTTGAAATAAATGATCATATCCTTTAAAAATAATATCAGCCAGGTGCAGTAGCTCACATCTGTAATCCCAGCACTTTGGAAGGCAGAGGTGAGAGGACCATTTGAACCCAGGAGTTCACGACCAGCTTGGGTAGCATAGCAAGACCCTGTTCTTTACACAGAAAAAGTAAAATAAATGAAAATAAAAGTAATATCAAATCAATGAAAAGACGATATTTTAAAACAAAATCTGGAAGTGAATGCACAGATAACTGAAGAAATACACATTTTTCTCCCTGAGAGTTTAGCTTGTATGCTAGTGGTTCTCAAACAGATCCTAAAACTTGTTAGCAATGCAAATAATTTTAAGACTCTATCCCAAACCTACTGAAACAGAAACTCTGACGGCAGGGTCCAGCAATCTGTTGATGGGGCTCAGGACATGCTACCCCAAAATACAGCACCCTTAGCATTTGAGAACATAGCAGAGGTAGGATAATCACTCTTCTTCCTCTCCCTTGTAAAATTATAAGACCTTCATTTGAGAGGTGCCCTCCCTATACCCAGAAGAATCATCATCATCTCTGAGTTTACAGGGACACAGAAGAATCTGAGCAAACAAACCTTGCTAAGTTTCCAAGTTTATCGCCTCCTTTGTCCAGTTGTCCTTCTCCAGGATGGTCCACTCTTCAAACCTAAGCATAAAAGTACACAAGCTTATCTGTTTCTTTGGGTCTTCATTTTCTCATGCAGTCTCCTATGTCATGTAAAACATATATTAAATAAATCTGCATTTATTCAATGTCTTCTTTATATTGAGCCTCTGCCATGAACTGAGCAATGGGCAAGGAAAATAAATCTTTTCCTCCCCTACGCCGTGTTTAGCAAGCCCTCCCGGTGATTGTCAGGCATGGCTCTAAGTTTGACAAGCATGGCTTGGTGTTGAGTGTCCAGAAGTGACAGACTTTTTAGACTCTAGGCTCAGCGGGCAGCCCTGGCTGCAGAGGGTCCTTCCATGAAAACGGATGGAAAATGCAGAAGGGCTTCTCCCCATCAGAAGGAGAATTGAGTCCCAGTCAAGGTGTAGATTAGTGGTTGGGCATGTAGAGGAGAACATTTCCAGGGCAACAAAAAATGTAGGACCACTTCCTATTTCAAGTTACATTTCTAGTAACCCAAACTGATGTTAGATGATCACGGCAAGAAAAACAAAAAAAGTACCAAAGTTAATTCAGGAACCTGCCACATGGTGAGGGGTGGTGTCATCAGTATCACAGGTAGAATGGAAGACTTCCTTTGCACTTCTGACTAATGGATTAAAGTGACAAAATTCAAACCGGGATGTTAAATCATCCTCTATAACATTGTTGAGTCACTAGGTTTTATAAGCTCAGAAGGCATCTCAAGTTTAGAGTCCAAGAGTAAAATTGCTCTTCTCAGCAAGGTTCTTTCTGCCCTGAAGTAATTTCTCAGATGGATCCATGTATCTTCTGCCCCTGGCTATCTCTTACCTGTGGTTGGCAAAAAAGCCTCTACATGCACTGCTGTCATTATTTTTTTGTTTGAATGCAGGCAAGAATACTTCAGCTTTGATGCTTTATGAAAAGAGAAATTGTGACATCTCCTTAATATGAAAAACAAGACAAGGTTTTTAATATTTAATTATCTAAGCCAGATGCAGTAACGCATGAGAAAGTGTTCATAAGTCTGGGACAGGGGATGCATTTGATTTACTTTTCTACAACTTTCCAAGTGTATTTTCATTATTTTACAGAAGCTTATGTGAATAACTGATAAAATCTACTTGTTAAAAAATTAAGTGGATTTGTAATACAAAGAATCCTTTCTACACATAGTAATATTTGTTCATTACAGATTTTATCTTTAATTTTTAAGCTTCTGTTATTTTGAAACTGGTGAGGTCTACTTGGTCGAATTATTAATGAACCACATGCCAACCAAAGTTGGTGTGATTCTTTCATAAATCAGAGTACGGTACTTACACATTTATAATGCATGTCGGTTTTTTTTCTAGAAGATACTATGTGTGAAAATGTATTAATTTAAAAGAAATCGCTAACTTCAAGGAGATGCCTTGGAAATTTTATCTTAAAAATTAAAAAAGAAATGAAAAGAACTGAGCTTTAGACAATTCAAGCCCAGTCCCCAAAACATAAGCTCTAAACCATGTAAAACTTTATTTGGTCAGTTGTTCAAAATAGTACCAACTAGGACCATCCTCTCAACCAGACTTTCTTCTGTTCTCTTACAACTTATCTTCTCATGCATTTTCAAGAACTTGCTTTATGAATATTGTTTCCTGAACTTTCTGAGAATATCAGATTGCAAATACATGTCCATACATGTATGCATATGTGCAAACACACACACACACACACACACACACACACATAAAACTTCTCTAGGGTAATTTTCAGATGGCAAAACAAAGCAACTTTTCCTCTGCTCTTGACTCTATACATAATTTTTTTTAAAGTGTGTTATTGCTGCAATAGTCATTAAAAAGAAAATAGTATTTCTCGACCTGAAAGGGCATCTCCCAAGCTCACAGAGGAGTCTTACTTCACTATGAAAAAACAAAATTAAGGTCATAGTTAATAGGTAAAAGCAAAATATAAGGATGAGTTCAAAATACTAAAGAAATAGGTAATGTGTGGGATACTGGAAAAGTTTGAACGGATTGAGTGGCCTCTCCGGTGCTGTTGACATGGGCATACCACTTTTGTCTAGGCTAAGAGAATATGTAAATATTCTTTCAATGTAAAATGCACAAAATTGCATTTACTGGTAAAGTATGCATTATTTAACATAGCTGAATAAATCCATTTAAATCATTTGAGAAGCGCGCATAATAAAATAATGCTTCAGGCTAATCAATCTAAGGCTTCTATTTACTCTGGATCTATAATTCCATATGCTTAGAAGGAAGGTTTTTATGCTCCAAAAAGTTAGGCACGAGTAAAATTTTTCCTAGAGTATGAAACAGGGATTTAAATTTGGACCTCACAGGCCAGCATTACAATTAAAATATATGTGATGAATTAATGTGATTAATTTATAATTGTTTTAGATAAAAATGAGCTTTAAATATGGAATTCCTAATACAAGTTTACAGTATTCACATTGTACTGAGGAAAGAGGCCTTTCAAGAGGGGAATATGACTTGGATATTGCTATTATTTATTTTGGTCTTCTTATGTCAGCTTTTCAGCTATCCTTTGTAGCTGCTTTGATATGTGTCTCTTCTATCGGTTTGTGTAAAGAAGCCATCCCTCCACGACCTTTGTATGAATCATGAGTGCCCTTTTCTCTTGGGTGTATAAGCTGAGACCACAGCTTTCTTTGCATAGGAGCTCAGATCACTTGCCCATGAAGTTAGAATGGAGGAGAAATTACTGGCAGGAAACTCAGAAGTCTGCCTTTAGCAAGGAGGAAGAGGACGCTCAGCTGCTGCTTCTTGGAGCCATTTCTGTTCGTCTGAAAGCTGTAGTGTGTGGTTTGAGGTAGTAAAACCCAATGGGTAAATACTCTTCAGACTTGAGTAATACAGAACTCTTGACTAGTTGGAAGAAATTAGAGTTCTTTCAAGTAGGAAAACAAAGCTATTTACGTAGAGGAATGGATTTCCCAGAGTGCAGTCCTCAGATTGGCATCTTCTACATCAACCTGATCTTCTTAGAGGTCCAAAATTTCCAGCCCCACTCCAAGCTCAGTGCGCGAGAAACTCCAGGTATGGGACAGCAGTTTCCTTTGGCAACCTCTCCAGGTGATTCTGACGCATTCTTATATTTGAAAATCAGATTCTTTAGAGGGTCACTAGCCTCTTTTCTGCCGTCTCTTTCAGTGAAAGAGCATTCAGCCTTTTAAGCTCACTTTCATCTCCTCCTTTCTCCTCCAAAGGGAACTGTTTCCTTGACAGGTAATTAGTTTAGATTTTTGAAATGCAGAATTGAGAGAAAGGGGAGGAGAACTGGATCAGAACTGAGAGAGACATTTTCTCAAGAGTTTGGAGGAGATTAGTGCTGGAAGATGAGCTTCAGGTAGGGGGAAAATAGACATGTAGCCATAGAGTCTGAAGTCATCTGGAGTTTTAATCTTAGCTCTGCCACTGAGAAGCTGCAGGGCTTTGGTCCACTTATGGGGCTTCTCTAGGACTCAGTTTCCTCATCTGTACAATGGAGATAAAGCAACAGTAATTTCCTCAAAGGCATATTAGAGGGCTCAGTTAGTTAATTTATTATGTAGAGTATGGCACGATGTTCAATATCCATTAGGTATCATTGCAGGATGAAGTATATTCTATTCATGGTGTTGAGAAAAAAGGAGCAACAAATCTCAGTGATCGAAAGTTACTTTTTGATTGCTGGACTGGTTGCTTTGCTTAAAAACAATGCTGTTTGAGACCAAACCACATGGATCACTGCTTCAAGAAAACTTCTTAAGGAATATATTTTTCTATGTAAAGCAATGTTAAAAGACATTCACAGTCCAAGACAAATAAAATGCTCTGTTGTTCCAAAGCTATTGCAGGTCCTCAGTTATTCTCTCTGCTCCAACTCTTTGAAAAGCTCTTCCTAAAACGGAGGGATGCAAGTTCTTTGTCCCCTGCTACCTCATTAACAAACTGAAGCTCCTTTGCCTCCTAGTATATGGGTCTTTTATTTTTAAAGCTGACTTCTTAAAGATGTCAAGATGCTTTCTTGTGTACAGGTCTTAAAACATGATTCCTTCAGCACTTGATTGAATATCCAGTGAAAATTTCTGTAGTAACTTTCTAAGTTCTTTTTTTCCTCTATCACAGAGTTCCTTTGGCCAATAAGAAGGGCATTTTGACTCACCAACATAGATTTTTGTTTTTGACCTCTTCTCTCTATTGACAAAATAGTACAAGATTACCTAGTGTGGTGGAAACAGCAAGATATTTGGAGCCAGACAACGTGGTTCTGACTCAACCCCTAATTAGCTTTTTGACTCGGGAAAGTCATTTATCCTCTTGGATCAATTTTCTCACTTGGTTCAGCTTTCAACTGGGACAATAGCACCTCACAGGGATGATGAGACAAAGGGGGAAAAGTGATTTGTTAAAAAAAACTGCAAAGTGCCATTCAAATGTTAGTTATTGAGGGTTAATGATAATTAACATTCACTGAGTACCCATGCAGAGCTGGGCACTATGGAAAGTCTCATATATACATATCTATCTACAAATAGATATAAGATTATTACAATGTATATTATGTTCAATTTGTTAAACTTATGCAGCTAGTAAATTAAACTTAGAAAATGTAACTTTCTTAACCCATGTCTAAACATTTAAACCCCAATTAGAAACATGATCAGCTTTGTGCTGAAAATAAGAGAAAACTCTGACACAATCTGACGAAAACAATAAGGATACTTGCTATCGCTCAGAGCATGAAGTTCAGAGACAGTGGATGCCAGTGTCTTTAACCATATTCATATAGTTGCCACCTTTTATGACAAACATCACAGAAAGCTGTCTGTGTTAGAAATGTCTAAAGCTGGAAAAGGCATCAGCAGTCACAGAGTCTAGACTGTTTTCTAACAGCAGGGAAAATCAGGATTGGAATTTCAAGGAGCTAACTCATGATAGCACCAGGGGGTGGTTCCTTCATCCAGTCCCCAATTGGAAAACAACCCTAGGCCATGGCGGTGACGGGACTAGACAACCACAGTCCATTATGGTGCCATTTAGGAGTCTGCTTAGTGACTTGCTCTTTATAGTTTTTAGATAAATCTAGATTTTGCTTCATTATTCTCTCAACAGAGAGGTTGAGTGCTTCAAACACTGTTGTTATTTCTCAATTCAAAGAGCAGCATGAAAAAGACATGCTATTACTAGGTCACTCCACGTTATTTTTTTTAACCGTCTGTTATATATAATCAGATCTGTATCTTCGTTGTAGAAAGAGTTTTATTTGTCTTCTGTCTGTTAAAATGCCAATAGGTTCTCTATTCTGCTAATGTGATTTTTCTTTTATTGCTGTTCCTGTGAGCCGGGGCACATTTTATTGTTTTAATTCTGTGATTTTAAGTCTGTATACCAAAATAGTAGCCCTACTAGGCATGTAAATATTATAATAAATACAGTAGCAATGCAAAGACAGCCTACAAAATAGTTTGCTATAGAGAAATTTCTGGCTGAGATAATGATTAGTTTCAGAGAGCGTGCATCATTTTCTTGAAATATGTAAATTACTTCCCTCTCAAAATTTTCTTACGTAGAAACACACACACACACACACACACACACTCTCACACACACACATTTAGCAGGTTGAAATGCAGTTCTTGAGTCAGTCATCAGCACAAAGGTTGTTGATGCCAAGCCTGAACACTCAGTACAACTGTGAGTGCAGTTGGTGAGGTCTTCAATGCCCTTCCCTTCTCCTCCCCATTCTTCATACCCAAGGGGTCTATTTGCATTTCCTAGAACATGCCTTACACTTTCTAGCCTCCAGACCTTTTCTCCCAGTTTGTCCTTCACTGAAGACGTCTTCTTCTAGTATCTCCAACTAACTGAATCCCACCCTTTCACCAAGAGAGTTGAAATATACATTTTCTTTACACCTTGGACAAGCCCAGGCCAGCCAAAAGCCCAAAGCCGGTTATCTTTTGCATTTCTTGAGCACAGGGTTGAATATCCCTGTTTCTAAAATTAAACTTTCATCTCAGACATAGTTTGAGAGGAAGGCATTCCTGTTTTGCAAGTCATTGTAATTCCCCCCGCAAGTAGCACTGTGCTTTTAGATGAACCTCAGTAGGTAGAGGCTTAATAAACTGTTTTTTGGATTGATGGTGTGATTAGAAGTAAGAAGACAATTTTGGCTTCACTAAGAAAATTACAAACTAGAATTAATTGTGTGTTTTAATAAAAAAATAATAATAAGATGTGGAATTGATCTTTTGTTTGCTACAAACATGCTTTCCTTTTGAAACCTTTCACAGAGGCTGAGTAACTGTGCTATCTGACTCGTCTTTTGTCTCCACCCTCACATCTCTCTTTCTGCATCACCCTCATGAGGGGCCAAGCTTTCTTTTTAGGTTGTTCTCTTCCTCTTCAATGGCTTTATATATATTTTTTTTCTTAGATGTTTTGGGAAGAATTCAGTTACATTTCAGAAGTCTTGCTTCTTCAGAATTAAACCTTTAACCCTGTGCCTTTTGATCGGCTCTCCAAGTACCTTCGTGGCCTGCAGGGACAATTGTCAGCGTAGCACCTTACTTCCGGTGTGACCCTCTCCTGCCCTTGAACATTCAATTTTTCCTTTTCACCTTAACACTGTTGCTTTTTAAAAAAAGCTGATTTTCAACAGGTCTTTTGACTTGATGATTTCCCATGATATTGTGTGTATGAGAGGGGAGGGTGTATGTGGACTTGTTCTTTACTGGGTTTGTGATTAGCTTGAGAGAGTTTAAGGAGCTAAACACAACTATTTCCTTGAGTATGAGAATTATGATTGACTATAGCTCTATTTTTCTCTACTCTTGTCTTCAACAGTCTTCTCACTTTTTCCGTCTTTCCGAAACGTCTATAACAGTTTTGAGCCTGAACCTTATTCTCAGGCATTCCTATCAATATGGCACTGTTTTGAACTTAGGAGATCATAAAGTCATTAAATAATATGGAAGATTCATCGATGGCCTCGAAGAGCTTTAAAAAATGTACTGAGTATTCTCAAAAATAAAATCAGATCAAGTCAGAATTTTAAGAATTTATTGGGCCAATAAAAGAACAGCTTGTGTTTTGTTTTGTTTGTTTGGTTCGTTTTGATTTTTTCCTGGAGAAAGATTAGTGGCTCCCAGAGAATCTAGGGCAAAAGACTAGGGCCTAATCTAGCAGAGACTTCTTGACATTTACTTGAGAGGAGCATGTAAACGTCAATCAAGCCAGGTTTCACACATTTTTAGGGCTACTTACTTTTTCATTTTTAGGACTTACGTTTTTAGGGCTACTTATTTTTTTTTAAAAAACCTCTGCATAAAGGTTTTATTTATATTTTAATTCACTAATAAAAATTACATATATTTATTGTTTGCAACATGATGTTTTGCAATATCTTTACATAGGCTGGGGGTGGTGACTCATGGCTATAATTCCAGCACATAGGGAACCGGAGGTGGGTGGATCACCTGAGGTCAGGAGTTTGAGACCATCCTGGCCAACATGGCAAAACCCCATCTTTACTAAAAGTACAAAAATTTGCCAGTCGTGTTGGCAGGCGCCTATAATCCCAGCTACTCAGGAGGCTGAGGCAAGAGAATCTCTTGAACCTGGGAGGTGGGAGTTGCAGTGAGCTGAAATTGGGCCATTGCACTCCAGCCTGGGTGACAAGAGTGAGACTCTATCTAAAAAAAAAAAAAAAAAGAGAGAGATCTTTGCATTGTGATGGAATGGCTTAATCAAGCTAGGGAACAGATATGTTACCACACATACTTATTTATTATGGTGAGAATGCTTAAAATTTACTCTCAGTTTTCAAGAATACAACACATTGTTAGTAGCTATAGTCACCATGTTGTAATGTACAATAGGTCAAAAAAGAGAGAAAACAGTTCACAAACTGGGAGACTTTGACATGGAAACATGACATGAGTCTCAGTTTTACGGCAGGTATAGTACAGCTTGTAGACCATACAGAAGGAAGAATTTTGATCTTTTTTATGATTGGTTATCATTTTTTTAAGACCAATAGGGCTGTTTAAGCTCATTTCTCTGTAGTTATATTGGTTTAATTACACTGAATCATGCTGATAAGGATAAAAAGCTTATGTTTGTGTTTTGTTTACATTTCACATTAGCTTTTCAGGGAAATCAGGATGATTTAAGTTTTGGTTATTTGGCTATAGGCAGTTGGCCTTGGAGTAGGTAAATAGTGGCCTTCATTTTTATTTATTTATTTATTTATTAACAGTACCCTCTCTTGATCAGATGAGCTGACCTATTCATCCAGGCAACACTTACTTCTATGTGCCTCTCTCCTCTCTTCTGCTTTCTACGCATAGACACAAAACCCAATTAAACTTTAATATTACAGTATGATTTTGATTCTACCTATCATGATTTATGAGACATTGCTTAGATATACTGTCTTATTTTTTATTCATTCAAATCTCCTTATCCAGCTTATCACTGTGTTTTTCTTCATATGCTGGTGAGTTTCTTTCCCGGAGAATCTAGCCAATTCTTTTGAGGCTTGCTGCTAGCTCCCTCCCAAAGGCCTCCACTTCAAAGTGGTCTGCTGCCATACTGAACCACCAACAATCTTTTTCAAACAACCTGGGATTTGTTTTTTCTCCTTAGGTCTGGGTATCATCAGACCCAGAAGAGCCGATGGAAACTGGCAACCTAAAACAGGGTGCTAAAAAGCATCACTGACATTTACCTGGGCCTTAGTATGTGGCAGGAGTTTTTCTAAGGACTTTCCTTATGTGATTTCATTTAATCAGCTGAATAACTCCATGAGGTATTATTTTTATTATTATTATCCTCATTTTGGAGATGAAGAAACAGGCCTGGGGTAAGTTATTTGCCTAAAGTGTTTTAGTACAAGATGGGGCTTGGATCATGAACACAGAGGATGAGCCTCCAGAATTTCCGTTCTGAAGCAGTCTGCCAAATGGTGCATTATACAAGTATGCACACACCCTTACTGTCAAACCTTGACTGGAAACACAAGCATTATGGTTCATTTTAAAATATAATGTTAATTTTTCAGTTTATAAGCAAAATGTTCACAATTTAGATGATACACTTAGGAATGGTACACTCTGTATATTTGGGACATTTCATCTGGCAGCCACCGAAGCTTGTTAATATCAAAAACTGGCTTCATTGCCTCCTTCAAATAAACCCATTTAATCTATTATAGCTGGGCTCTAGCAAATATGTCATAAGTAGAAATAAATTTTGAGCTAAAGAATATTCACCGTGATTAGAAGTCCCAAAGAAGTATTTTAAGTGTGCGTGTCTATATGTGTGTATGTGTAAATAGGTAGATAGATGGGTACATGATAGGTACCTACTTTGAAAACCTATTTCAGTTACAAAAGCATTTAGTATATGGTGTTAGTAGAATTTATCTATCATAGGTTAGGTGTATTCTGATGCTCAGTTTCTGTTTTTAAAATAATTTGGTAGAAGTAAAAGGATTGGCAGGTGGGTTGCAGCTTTGGCAATTTTCAGTCTAAGAAATCAATCAACAAAGCACCAAACAGCAAAACGTATTACTCATTGACTGGTAAGTCATAAACCTCAGAGGCTGTTGATCATCCTGGATGCTGGCTGCTTGCCTACTGTAGGGCAGATGGAAGAACTGGCTGCTATATCGTTTCTAGCACTTGAAGCCCAGCATGATTGGGGATCCTAAGCACTGCTGGAAAAATATTTCTCTAGTAACTTATCTTGTACTTATCAGTGAATTTGCATAACCCAAGAGAGATCTGTTTTGTTGAGATGGCCTCTGAACAAGTCAAACTCATGTTTCCAGGCCAATTTCTAATACTACACTTGTTATTGGATATTATTTGAACCAGTTTCTGTTTATGGAATACTTAGAAAATCTAATTGGAAATATTCATTTTCTGATCCAAGGATTATTTATTGTACTTTTGCTGGCAAGGCTGAAGGTAAAAGTACGGCTACAAATCATTTGGCCTAATTTTATGATTCAAAACCAAAAAAAGAACATGTCCTGCAATATATTTTCCATTGCAATGTAGTTTTAATAATGCTGTGGTGAGTGGATTATTGACCAACATTTCCTAGTCTTATAGCCACAGAGAGAAATAAGTCATGTAGGAAAGCTAGCCAGGCCTCACCGGCTCACATTATCTTGGGGAAAAAAAAAAAAAAAAAAAAAAGATAAGACACAGGGTTAGGTTTTCTTTCTTTCTTTCTTTCTTTTTTTTTTTTTTTTTCACCAGGCCTCAATATGAGCTATTTCATCCTTTGTCAATTTTTCTTTTTTTTTTTTTTATTTTTTATTTTGAGATGGAGTCTCGCTCTGTTGCTCAGTCTGGAGTGCAGTGGTGCGATCTCGGTTCACTGCAATCTCTGCCTCACAGGTTCCAGCAGTTTTCTGCCTCAGCCTCTTGAGTAGCTGAGACTATAGGCACCCACCACCACGGCTGGTAATTTTTGTATTTTTAATAGACATGGGGTTTTGCCATCTTGGCCAGGCTGGTCTTGAACTCCTGACCTTGTGGTCTACCCTCCTGGACCTCCCAAAGTGTTGAGATTACAGGTGTGAGCCACCAAGCCATCAGCTTTTCTTTTTAACTCTCCTTTGAATAGACTTGACCCACAATGTTGTATTGAATTTTGATGAGACTATAGCAGTACTTCACTTGGGCTTCCTGGATTGGGAGCCCTGGAAGAGATAAAGTAGCAACAGATAGTTACTTGGTGAACAGGAGACACTGAAATTGAAACAAATATTCTAGAGCTCTTTCCTCCAGACTAACTTATCCCCAACTTACTATGGAGCACATGTAGACTTTGGTTTTCCACGCTCTTATGACGCGGTGTCTTTCTTCTCTGATTGTGCCATATAAAAGCTACAAATCATGGCTGTCTACCTTCCACCCCGAGTACACATACATTTTTTTTCCCCTCCATGCTTACTATTCTCCTTCTGGTCACATGGTCTTTCTTTAAAATACAGTTATTTATTTATATACGGTCATTGTTTTGTAAAGATGAGATCTCGTTATGTTGTCCAGGCTGACCTCAAACTCCTTGGTTCAAGCAATCCTCCTGCCTTGGTCATCCAAAAAACATGAGATTATTTTGATTAGAGAGTTGGGGATGAAATGAAGTCTTGAATTTTAAGTTTATAGTATTTGGGCTTCTTCTATAGATGGCTAATTTCATATATTTATGGGAAGAGGGGTTACTTGTTTTATTCTGTAACAATGCATCATAGATGGACCCATTTCACAAAGCAAAAACCCTCACATCCACACTCATTCACATTTTCCTTGGTTCATAAAATGGTTAGAAAATATTGACAAGTAGTTTGCACATTTTGATTGTATGATTTGCTCTTCGGTAACTTTTAGTTTTTTATTATGGTTCGCAAAATAATTAAACACATTCCTATTCATGCAGACACCATTATCAATTCATGTTAGATTCAATAATTTAAAATTAATTAACAAAATAATATTATAATATCTTACAAATTGCTTACATATAGCGTTGTTTTGATAAGTCAAAGACTATCCCATGATAACATGTAGTTAAGTGCAACCGAAAGAAGAATATAAGAAATCTCCAGAGAATTCTGTATACTTATGGTCAAAGTGTTGCCCTGAGGTGACTTTTAAAGAACATCTCCGATTTAAATAATGGTTTTGACATGTGCTAAGGAAAATGTTGGCAACAAATCTGGAGATGAATTGAGGACTTTATTCACTTTACAAAAGTATTTCTTCAACATACAAAAGCATACGCCTCTAAAAGTCTACATTTCAGGTTTCCTTAGTATTGATTAGTAGATACTTGCTGAGAAAAAAAAAAAGAAAGAACTAAAAATAGATACATTTAAAATTAAGGCCTTAAGGCTATGCATGGTGGCTGGTGTTTGTAGTCCCAGCCATTCAGGAAGCCGAGGAGAGGGAATGGCTTGAATTCAAGACATGCCTAGACAATACAGCAACAACCCGTCTTTACAATTTTTATTTGAAAAATTAGCTGGGTGTGGTGGTGTGAACTTGTAGTCTTAGCTATTTGGGAAGCTGAGTCAGGAGGATAATTTAAGCCTAGGAGTTTGAGGCTGCAGTGAGCTCTGATCACACCACTGTACTTCGGCCTGAGCAACAAAGTGAGACCCTGCCTCTGGAAAAAAACCAATAATAACAAAAAGCTAAAATTAAGGCATCAAGAGTGATTGATAGTTTGATATGCCTTTAACCCAAAAGTAAACATTCTATTACATTGTAATGTAAATCTATAGAAACATGTCATATAATTTTAAAAATGTTGGTGAACATGTAGCCTTTTGAGACACGTGTTTTCTGCAAATTAATGCAAGTTGCACAGGTCTAACTACTGACAAATGACCTCCAGAAATTAGAGCAGACATTCTTAATTTAGGGCTTTATGGGTTCCAGGAGTCTAAGCCAATGTCAGACTAGGATCCATCAATTTCTGGATTTAGGACTTGGGGACTGGGGGTGGCAGTAAGGATTGAATCTCTAGGGTCAGCCTCCCTGTCGTAGGAACTTGAGTGATGAAATGAGTAGACATCAGTGGATCTATAAAACTTTAAAATCATGGACAAAAATGTATGTGATGGGGACAAGCCAATAATATGGTTTAAATATTTCTAATCTTTTCTGCTTAGGGAAGATCTTTTATTGACTTCTATTAGGCGACAACCAAGGATACCTGATTGAATTGCAAATACCACAGGACTAAATCACTGTAATATAGTAAAAATGTGACTTAAAACATTAAATAGATTAAGGAGAAAGAAAAGAGTGAAGGTGAGGAGGGGAGTTTTTGGAAGGATGGTACTTTATTGGTGGTAGGGAGATATACCTTATTATGGAAATATTCTCCATCATGCACCCACCTTGACTATCTGTATGAACAGCAGAGGACTCTTTGCTTTAATACTATCTTTTTGCTGTGCAATTTCTACCTCATCACTTTACATCTTCCTCTTGTTGTTTCTTCATTTGTGTTCCTCTTGTTTTGCTACTGACCTCCCTTGGAGGGCTGTTGTAAGGCGTAAATCATTAATGATTATAAAGTGCTTTGGAAGCAAAAAGTATTGCTTCAGTGATAACCCAGATGCACCTAGGAATTGCAGCATGAACAGTACAAAGCAAAAGACATGTTGTCGGAATTCCTTTTGGGGCTCCGGATCAACCAGGCCTTCCGCTCACATCAGGGTGAATTAGGGTCACGAATCTGAAACTATATCTGATACTGTTTGGCTTGTATATGCTCTTGTTACAACATTATTTTGACATTTTTTGTGTTCATTTGTTGGAGAACTTTAAACCCTTTTCTAACCAAAGGAAACCAAAGTGCCTACTTCAAGCATTTTTCAAAGATAGTGTCACTCCGATTGAGGATAACAAATTGATCTACTGAATAAAAATGTTGGAATGGCATGTTTATCTTACTTGTTTGCCAGATATAAGTATTGCAGTGATTCAGAAGTCTTCATTAGAATGCACTGTTTAATACTTTGACACTCAGTGATATCTTCTGTCTCTCTCTGCTGTCTCTCTTTATGAAACCAAATACTGACCTGTCTTTAACCTCCAGTATCGCATACAAGAAAACAGAGACCAATGGAAGTAAATAATCCACCTAGCTAGTGTTAGGGGTAAGACTAGAAACTGGGTATTTCATCTCCCAGTTCAGCACTTCTGCAAATCTTTGTATACTTTGGTCATTTCTAAGAAGATACCAAGTAGCTTTAATCAAACATTCATCCTTCCTAAAAGGACCTGAGATTTTTATTCAAAGATCGCAGAATACCAGTTATTCATAAAGCTGCCTGTCCATGCATTTAGAGCGTGAGAGAGATTAGCTGTAACATCTGTCATGTTGCTACACTCCAAGATTGATTTCTGTCGTCTACTTGGCTTGATGGAAAGTCCCTTCTTCTCTTCCAGTCTACATATCTCCTTTAAATATGACTTTTACAGATTGAGGTGAATACATGATTAGCTACATTTTCCCCCATTCATTTATCTATGTATAGAAAAATGTGGGAAAGGAGCAGGCATCTAAACTCGTGAATTTTCAGTTGCAGAGGTATGCACAGTTCAAAAGAGAAAAAGAGATAGTTCTAGACTAAATTGTTCAGATGATAGTGGAAATTCCCCATTTTACATTCCAAATGCAGATCCAGCCTCAGTGATGAATACCTAAATATAGTTCCCAGGCCTTTTATTTCTTATCTTTCTCCCCTAGGAGCAGCCTCTTCCTCCTTCTTTGGAGGCTCCTCCCTCTACTCGTTTTACTAGTTCATGCTCTATTCTCCTTGATACTATCTAAACTATATACTGTGTTAGGCTGGACCAGCCCAATTGAGAAAGCACAGTGGTACAGAGATGGGAGAAGGCATGACTCGTTTTTGTATGGACAGTTCTGAGTGATTGGTAGAGCCAGAAAAAGCTCTTCTGTGGTATAGGCTTAGGGACAAACTAACACTATGATTGTTAAAAGATTTTAAATAGAGCAATCAGGGGTTTGACTGCTCAAATGTAGCTGCAACAGGGAACAATCTGACCTAAGCTCTGAGGCTCAGTTTGTTTAGTATAGAAATACTTTATTTTAGTGTTCTCTCAGAGAACATCAGCCTTGAGAACCTGTTGTGCCAACCAGACTCACAGAGGACTGATTTCTGAATGTGAGTGCCACTTTATTCAACTGTAATGCCACTAATCTAGTTTTGCAGTCACTGTGGTCCTGCCTATTCATACTTTCTTGGTGTTAATGGATCCAAGATGTAGAATTATGACTAGAAAATAAGTGGTGATAGAAGAAGAATTGGAACTGTTAGTGAGCTATTTAATCTGGCCTGTAAAAGAGCCTAGAAAGTTATTCCTATTCCTCTATGATCGCCCCCTTATGTCTTAGTTGGTCAGGCTGCTGTAACCAACTACCATGAACTGAGTGGCTTATGAACAACAGAAATGTATTTATGAAAGGTCCAGAGGCTGGAAGCCTGAGATTAGGGTGCTGGTATGGTTGAACTCTGGTGAGAGCTCTTTTTTGAGTCACAGACTGCGCACTTCTTATATCTTCACAAAGTGGAGAACAGAGGGATGGAGCGCTTTCTCTGGGGTCTCTTTATAAGAACACTAATTCATGAAAGCTCTATCCTTATGACCTTGTCTAATCTTAGTTACCTCTCGAAGGCCCCACCTTCTAATGGCATCACCTTAGGGGGAGGGTTGCAACATGAATTTTCAAATAACATAGATATTTAGGCTGTAGCACCTTATAATTAACTGGACCATGTGAGTTCATTCATTTAATATGTGTTCACTATGCGTCTGTTATGTGCCAGTCACTGTCCTAGGTTCTTGTATTATCAGTTAACAAAATAAACAGTAATTTCTGACTTAATTGTCTGTATCCAGCCGCCCATGCTGTAAGAGTGTTAGAATATCAGTTCTGTTAGGGATAGGGCCAGCATAGTGGACATTGGGCATACTTCTGGTTAGTTTCATGAATAAACCAAGGCTGGCTCCTGTTGGCCAAATCTGTGCCCTTTGGCATTTCATTTCCAGACTGTAAATCAGTACTATCCAATAGAATATTCAGTGCTAATGGAAATAGACTCTGTGCTGTCCAATGTGGTAGCCACTGGAAATATGTGGCTTTGAGAACTGAAATGTGGTTAATGTGACTGAAGAATTACATTTTAAAGTTTATTTAACTTTAATTAATTGAAATGCAAATTGAAGTAGCTGCACAGGGCTATGACCATTGTATTGGAAGGTGCATCGTGGCTGATCCACAGCTCCCTAGTGTCTATGTGAGATTAGACTCTGCTGCCTCTGAAAAGTTGCTGCTCAGAAGACAGTACAATGGACATCCATTGTTTAGACATCCAGAAACCAGACTGTTCCTATGTCGAGTAGTAGCACTCACTTAAAATAAATAGGAAGTTGCATAGCCAGGTAGGGAGACCTAGATTCCTAGAGATGATGTCAACAGGTGGCCACTTACACAGATGTTTACTGCTTAGGAGATCTTCAAGGGCTCCTAACAGGGGATTTGGGCTGTTTGGGAGGTCTGACAAAAGGCCATATATAATCAGAGGTCATGAGGCCTGGCCAAAGACAGAAATTTTTTTTTTTTTTTTTAACAGGCTGGAGTAGTGGCACAATCATAGCTTACTCACTATAGCCTCAAACTCCGGGGTTCAAGCAATTCTTCAGCCTCAGCCCCCAAAGTGCTGAAATTACAGGCGTGAGCCCAAACATAGATATCTTTAAACACTAGGCTGGGTTTCAGGAGCAGAATTCCTGTTCGTGGAAAGGCTGTTAAGAAGGAGGCAAGACCCCCAACTTTGAGAATGTGACAGGGGTAGATTTTGAGCCCCGGAAACCCATGTAGGCAACTTCCCAGTGACTAGAATTGGGGTACAAGGAAAGACGAAGATTTCCAGGTAAAGGAACTTATTCTCCAAAGTACATAGTGAACAGCAGCAAAGTTCACGTGTTGCGGAGTGAGTGAGCTGAACTAAGCTCTTTCCATTTTTCTTTCATGGAGCTGGCTGGCCTGGGACCTGGAAATCAGATTGCTACATCTGTTGCCAGGGAAGGAATGTGTGTGAGGGGAGAAGGAGGGGCTGACAATGTATTCTCTTTGCCTTTTGAGAGATTTGATGTTTCTCCTCGAGAGTATTTAGTAGAAGAACATCATTTCTTGAAAAGCACTGCAATATAAAGTATATTATAAATCCTGTGAAGGTAGCTTACGCCTTCAGAGGTTAGTAGATTAATTCTCTCCATTTATGATGATTGTCCTAAGCTTTAGTTCATGACACTAACCACAGTGAAGTCCAGCAGAGATGGAATCCTGTGACATGCTGAGTCAGGAGACTCCAAAGGGAGTATATTTAGTCTGAAATCTCTGGGACTGAAAATTTAACATTCAAAGCCAATTGGGCAAAGCTGGCTTGGGTAGCTGAGTGCATGGACAGGTGCTAGAGAGAAACTTCAGTTCAGAAGAGCCCTGAGAAGTAGATTTCAACTCTTTGCTTTCTGCCTTGACAACTTTTTATTGGCCCAGTTCTATGCTAGGTGACTCTGTCCTGAGTCATTGTAAAGGTCTTTCAAGGCTACGGGTAATTTGGAACTTGCAGCTCTCTACGTTCTTCAAATTATTTCTCAAAAGTCTTCTTGCTTAAATGAGTTCTTGTTCTCAATCTACCATTTATATAGCCTTATTGTCCAAGATATTTAATGACCCTTGAATTGAGTACCTTCACATATCAAAGGATTCAATTGGAGTACATGAGTTCCAAGGCATTTTTTTCTGATGAAAAATACCTGTCTCAGTTTTTACTTATTAGGAATGGAAATACAAGCACTTTGTACTCATTTTATACGCCATTGAATAATCACCAGGTTGGTGCAGGTGTGAGGGTGAGTGTCAGAACCCTAGAGAAGTGGTTATGTTTTGGGGAGCCATATTCAGGATCATATAAATTTATATTCGGAAAATGTAAATCCAACCACCTGTACTGAATGCTTGACTACACTTTTCCACAGCACATTTCATCATTTCCTATTAAGTCATGACCACTCCACTTAAAATTGGAACCTGTTTCTTCATGTAATAGCATTCCTTGCCTCTCTTCTCTGTTTTATCCCAGTCTTGATCACTTATAATATAATATAAAATTTACTTCTTTTTAAAAAATTGTCTTATCACTCTTTATTAAAATGCAATCTCCATGCAGAAAGGGATTTTTGTTTATTTACCACTAGTATATCTTCTAACTTAAACTGCTTCTGACACATAATGGGCACACAGTAAGTGTTGAATGAGAGAATGAATCAGTGAGTGAATGAATTTTTTGGCTGATAGGAATATACAACATATAGATTCCAAGACATGAACCTTGTAGATGGCACCCTTTGTGAGAATTTCTCTGGATTTTCCTTGGAAGTATGTCAAAGACTACAAAGTGCTCACCAACTCCATTTTTTCTTCCTCCTTGGCATCCAACCACAGAATCTTTCCATCTACCTCTACATTTGATAACACTATGTGATAGTGTTCTGGCCAATTACATGTGAATGGAAGTGATGGTTACCACTTCCTAGCCTGGCCATGAGAGCCTGACTTCATGATCCTCCATGATTTTCCTCCTTTCTTAGGCTTGAATGAAGCTGAGACCTAGGGCATGCTTACATTTCTATGCTGAAGGTGGGCAGGTACACAAGAAGGAAGGTTCTGAGTTCCTGAGAAGAACCATTCAGCTGGGAGCACTGCCCCCTGCCTCAACATACACAGTTGAATTTTAACATTAGCATTGTTGTAAAAATACAAGAGGTAAACTTGTACTGTATTAAGCCTCTGAAACTTGATGTTTGATCTTTTACAGCAGCAATTAATGTTTCCTTAACCTCCAGCATGAAATTTTCATGTTTATTAAAAGAAGAAATTAAGTTTTAGAAAAAACCCTCCTAAAGAATATGAGTATGTATATTAGTCTGTTCTCATGCTGCTAATAAAAACATACTTAAGACTGAGTAATTTATAAGGGAAAGAGGTTTAATTGACTCACAGTTCCACATGGCTGGGGAGGCCTCACAATCATGGTAGAAGGCAAAGAAGGAGCAAAGTCACATTTTACATGGCAACAGGCAAGAGAGAGCTTGTGCAGGGAAATTCCCACTCATAAAACTGTAAGATCTGGTGAGACTTATTCACTATCATGAGAACAGCACAGGAAAGACCTGCTCCCATGTTTTGGTTACCTCCCATTGGGTAGGTAATTTAATTCCCATGACGTGTGGGAATTATGGGAGCTACAATTCAAGATAAGATTTGGGTGGGGTCACAGCCAAACAATATCATGATGTTACTGATATAATCTCAGTGCCCTGGTCACAGCCCAATGTGTCAGTTTAGGGAAAAAAAATTAACTTTAAAATACAGAGAAAAAAAAAATCTGCTTTTTCTAATCAGTTAACTGATATGCTTTCATTTTTGTTTTTTTAATGGGTTAATTTCCTTCATAGGACAGAAGGATTAGGCTCTGGAGAATTTTAGCATGCACCCAGATAATTTTTTTTAACTTGGTCTTTATATTGCTTTCAGAAACCACCCAGTGCGTTGTGTTATAAGAATGTTTTAAACTCATGGAATGTTTGTGTCAACTCTTTCAAATCAGGTATGCCCTCAATAGAGAAACAAAAATCATAATATTTTTTCAGTGTCTTTGCTAGAAATGTATCCCTTTTGATTTATTTGCTGGAGTTTTTATGTTCCTCTTTGATATAAGGAGTGTAGCCTGTGGGCCATGTGTTACTACCTAGGTAAGCTGGCATACTGTGTTTTTGTAGGGACACTAATCTTTTGCAGTTTTTTTCTCTCCCTTTAAGTTTGAAATTTGTAGTTCTAGCAATATCTTTCTTGGAACACACATCAAGAAAAATTATTGTGAAATAATGGATCTTAATTATGGAGAATGGAGAATGGAATGGTCAAAGTAGAGAAACTTTCAAAGAATCTTTTCTTCTCCTGTAATTTTCTTTGGAGGGGCCTCATCTTAGCTGGAGCGAGATGTTATAAGGCAGTGTCCATTCCCCTGCAGCCATTCCCACCCCCTGCCATCCTGAGGCAGTGTTCCCATTGCTGATAGACGACAGAAAACCGGGACCTCCTTGTCCAAAAACTTTAAGTGTGTTTAAACATGTAAGATTTTCAGGCTGCATTTCAAAAATACATGTGAAGAAAAGTCTAGTGAACCTGAATGTGGTTAACTCGGGGATTTAATTACCTGAGAGAAGAGAGATAGTGAATACCTTTGGCTACCAGAGGCTTGGTATACCTTGCTTTTGGCATCTGTTTTTACGTCATTATAGCTTTGGTTGCTAGTCTTCAATAAGGTTGCAGTGATCATAATGATAATGTTGTTCACAGGTACCCTGTAAGACCTCATTTACATAGGCTAATAGGGCTGGAGAAGCTCAAGTAAAAAGTAATAATGATTAACCGTGTTTCTATTTGACTTTTGATTGTGATCTTCTTTTTTAATTGCAGATGCACTTTTATAAATAGAGTCAACTTTTAGTTCTCACCTGGGTGTAGGTAAATGGAAGGAAGTGATGAGTGGAAGAGGAAAGCCAAATTGATATTAAATATTCCCATAACCTTTAATCACAAATGCAAATTGGTGTTTATTCAGATAGGGAGTTGAAAGTACTTGATGTCATATGGGATCACGTATTAGGATTTGAGCATTATGCAGAGTAATTTGAATTTGTATTCATCAAAATATTGTGAACTAAATTTATTTAATTGTACATTATTCTAGGAACCTCCATTTTAAATCTGTAGGTACATGTGGACAGCATGTTAAAATATTCTTAACATTGTGGTAAAAAATGGTATTCTAGGAACTTCTAAATAGCTTTCGTTGAAACAAGTTAAACTTATTACTGATTCTTGATATCATGGAAAAATTAATGTGTACAATAGTTGAGATTATTATTTTTTACATTTTTCCTTTGAACAAATTAACTGGTAACTTAATTTTTCTTCCCCTATCATCTCCATGCATTAAGTTTCAGGTATTTGTAATAACAGAAAAAAAAAATCCTCATCTGTTTATTAATGTAACATCTAGAATAATGAAAGTAATTTTACCTGTAATATTTAGGTATTTGCCTTCTTGTAAATATTATTATGGAAAGTGTTAACAGAAGTGATTTCTGATGTCGAAACAAGGACTGTTTTTCTATTTTTTGACCTTCTAGGGTGGGGGTGGGGGCAGTGGTACAGGGGGGATGATCATAAGTTAGGGCTAAGTGACCCTTTTACAGTTTCATTATGACACAAGAGGGCACAGCAACACCCCTAAATCTCTAAGGTTGGTTGTTGCCATAGGCTGGCGAGCAGAGAGGAAAAACAACTAGTTTTAAAGATAGGTAAACTAAAGTTTGTTCCATTTTGGCATTTGCAAGCTATATGATTGTGTGAAAATTAATTATTCTTTATAATCTTTATTTTATCCATTTGTATAATCGGAAAAAATATTTTACCAGATTGATGTGATGACTAAGTGAATGAGCATTTCCAGTTACCTGCCTCTGTGTGTTGTTATATATCAGTTCCTGGAGAGTAACACAACCTGACTCCACAGGGGAGGACAATGGAAACCTCCTGTTTGAGATCCTCCCAGGCGCCTTCCTAGGCATCGCTTCGATGGGCTGAGTTTGATCAGTGTCCTTTCCCTCTAAAAAGCCATAGCTGTGAGTATAGTAGCTTTCAGTGAGCTCTGTGAGTCCTACTTGCAAATTATCAACCTCAAGGTGTTTTGGGGGACCTCTCTTTTCAAACATGCAGTTGGTATTAAAAGTGAGGGCCTTCTTGGAGAATGTGCCCACAAACGTTGCTATTTGGCTCACTTTTGGCACAAATGTAAACCAGGGTGCTTCACTGTACCCTCTACTAGGCATGTCATTTTTTTTTTCCCAACTCCACCAACTTTTCTTGGAGAAACCTGCCACAGGCTTAGACAGGACTAATCCCGAATAACATGTAGCTTCAGAACCCAGATACATCTGGTACAACCACGGTGAACATTTCAGTGAAAAAGGTCTAATGTGATTTGGAATATAGGCCCAGAGAAACAGAGACTGTTAGTTGGTGTTGGGTGCCTAAATGAGGAGATCATCTGGCCTGGAAGCTGAGGCTCAAACTGAGGCAGCCATAATGGTCCATGTGCATCAGAGTGTAGAAACACAGAACATGAAGGATAAAAGCAACTTGAAGGGAGAAACAGAACCAGCAGCTGAGGCTTGGCAGGATGAGAGCCTTGTGGAATTGATCACTTTACAGGCCTTGCAAGACCCAGGATTTCTCCCTATGTTTTCTTCTCATAATTCTCCTCTGATTCTCTTCCAAAAACACTCTCTACCTAAGCACAAGTGTGAGGGTTTTCTCATTCCTTGTAACCAAGAGAGTGCTAATGAAGACATTCTGAGTGAGGCTTGTGTTATTTTAAAATTGCTACAAAATAGAATGTGTTAATAAATATATATCAAAATATCAATATGTATTCCAAAGATACCAGGAACAATTTAGAATGCGGGAATTCCTTTTTCTTAAGTAAAACATTTAACTTCAGAAGCATTTAAAGGCATGTAAGAAATACATATTAATACAGCAAGAATATGCCATTTTTAATATTTTTAAATAATACACCGAAATACCGGCAATGCCCTTTGTTAAAGAGGGTGTAGTGAAAACATGCCCTCATGCAGTGTTGGAGATTGTAATATGACACTATTCTTTTGGAAAACAATTCAACAATGTGTTTTAAGCTGTAAGTATAATTATACTTATAGGCCCGGTAATCCAGCTCCTAGGAACGTAAATGTAGACTGTCAAAAAGAAAAAGCCTTAGGCATAAAGACATACAATTTAAATACAAAAATATGAAACTACTTTATTTTCAGAAGGGACTGGTGGAGTAAGTTACTTTCTCTCAAACTGATGGATTATTATGCAGCCATTACATGAGAATTATTAAGATTATATAGCAACAGGAAAAATTGCTTATATTTATGACACAAAATGAAAACTAATGGAGAATATAAAGTTGTATCTGTACCATGATACAATTGCATAGGAGTAATACATACTGGTAATAATTTATCAATTTATGCACCAGTTTTTTACTTTAGGTGCATGTTTTACCTGAGTTTCACAACCACCCTAACAGGTGGCACTAATCTTATTCTATTTTACAAATGAGAAATGCAGACACAGACAGTTTAAGTGACCTGATGTTTCATCGTTTGGACTATTGCTCTGTTTCAACCCAACTGATCTGATGTCAGTGGGATACTGTGATGTAATTCTGATGTTAACCCACAGGAGTTGGCATCAGACTCCACAGGGTAAAGGCTCAGTCCTCCACAGACTCTCTTTAATTCCGATGCCATTTGTACTTTGCCATCTGTACCTGAGCCTGGGAAGGCCACTTGCACTTGTAACCCACTGGTTATAAATATCGAGGTTCCCACAACTCCCTCATGTATGATAATTTGGTAGAACAACCCAGATAACTGCTGCACTTATAATTACAGTTTATTATAAAAAATGCAAATGAGAAATAGCCAAATTAAGAGACATACAGGATAAGGTTGGGTGGAGGGGCCAAGAGCTGCCATGCGCCCTTGCTCTCCTTGTAAAATCCAAGTGCATCTTCCCAGCACACCAATGCTTATTCCACCTCGAAAGCTCCACTGAACCTTAGTGTCCAGAATTCTTATTGAGGTTTCGTTACACAGACATGATTAATTAAATAATTGGCCACATGATTAAACTCAATCTCTAGCCCCTGCCCCTTCTTGGAGAATAGGCTGGTCCAAAGTTTCAACCCTTTAATCATGTGGTTGGCCTTCCTGGTGACCAGCTCCCTGAAATAATCTAGCAGCTCAGCATGAGTGACTTCATTATTAATAGCAACAAAAGCAATCCTATCACTTCAAAATTACAAGGGCTTCAAAAGTTTTATGCCAATAACTGGCGACAAATACCATTTATATTCTCTATTATTCCACAAGTACCTTTTAGGAATTAGGAACATTTATTTTTTATTCTTGTGAAAGCATTAGGCCCCTGTAAATATAAGGATGATCTAAAAAACAAACACACAAACAAAAACACTGGGTTCTAACTCTGTTCCAAACCTTCCCAAGCTCCAGTTCCAGTGATTTATAAGCACTGGTGATCTCACCCTCCTGGGCTCAGTTTTCTCTTCCTTAATGACCCCTTAAATGATACTAGGTGTTTCTACAACTTCTTATCCTCCATCAATCTCTCTCTCTCTCTCTTTTTTTTTTTTTTTTTTTTTTTGAGCACGGCTTACATTATAATTGGATTTAGCCCAAATATCAGGAGTCATTGGGTTCAAACCCTATCTTCATCTTTTGTAACCTGTGTGATCTTGAGTCAGTTACTTAACCTCTTGGTGCCTCAATTTTCTCATCTGTAAAAATGTGAGAATAGTGGTGCCTACTTCACAGTATTGCTGAGAGAATAAAAGGTAATTACTCAGGTAAAGACTATATCACTGATTCTGGCATAAGTATGGTAAGGACTCAATAAATGTTCTCAAAAGTAATTTATACTGTATCAAAATTTTATAGGATTTTAAGTCAAATCTCTGCAGTATAAAAGTTGAATAAATCAAGGGTCTGTAGAACTTCATTCTTGATAAAAGTTTCAGGCATATTAACAATGACATGTAATTTAAAAATAGCCAGGTGCAATGGCTCATGACCGTCGTCCTCCCAACACTGGGAGGCTGAGGCAGGTGGATCGCTTGAGGTCAGGAGTTTGAGATCAGCCTGGCCAACATAGCAAAACCCCATCTCTACTAAAAATACAAAAATTAGCTGGGCATGATGGTGTACGCCTGTAATCCCAGCTCCTCAGGAGGCTGAGGCATGAGAATCACTTGAACTTGGGAGGCAGAGGTTGCAGTGAGCCGAGATTGTGCCACTACACTCCAGCCTGGGTGACAGAGTGAGACTCTGTCTCAAAAAAAAATTTTTTTTTTTTTTGGAAAATACATATATACAAACTTTTGGGTAAGAAAACAATGATAATTTATACTGTAACCTAATACTGTTATTGCAGGTTACCTAAGTTGCTGTGAAGAAGAGTATGTTATGGATGTTTTTGCTGTCATAAAAGAATTACAAACTGAGTTCAGAATATAACAAACTTATTATTGTATATAGGTCAGGAAAGGATAACTTGGAAAATCCTTTATATGAACCTTTATATGAATGGAACATCTGAGCTAGTGACTGTCCAAGTAGTCCAGATGCACGTGTACCTACTTAATGAAGCCATGTCATCAAAGAGTTAGAAAAAGTAGATTTGTCTCAGAACAATTCTAGTTTTATCATTATCTAGCCATGGGACTTTGACTTCTGCAACAAATAAGTTAGAAATAACAGCTAACATAAAATATGTGATTTGTGAACAAATGAGAAAGATTATGCTATATGATGCTGTCCTTAAAATTTAATTATTTCTTCTTTTTCTATTTGCTTGACTATATACTATAAATACAATTCAAAGTTTGTCTTAAAATTTAATTATTTTTTTAAATAACCAAGAGAACAAGAACATGCAGGTTTAATAGAAACTTCATTTAAAGTATTCCTTTTGCTTTTTGAAATTTTGATCTAAAGCAACTAGTGTTTCTTTTATGGCAGGTACACACTTTTTAAATTTTCTTTACTTGTGTCTATGAGATATTAATAATATTTATAATATAGAGATTATCATCATAGTCATCTTAAATACACTATGACCAACATCCAGGTAATTAATAGTAATTCCTACATATATTACATGTTTATCCAGTACATACATTTATAAGGAAAATTACCTTTGTACTTGTATTTCTTCTTACTCATGTTTCTTACAATGTAATACATACACACTTGGCTAAACATATCAGTAATTCTAATAAGCCTAAACACAATATTTTTCTGATGTTAAGTTGATCTATCAAGGTAAAAACGGTAACCACATTCTTACTGTTTATTCATTCTTTCATGTATTCATTCAGCTAATTCAACATGAGTGCTCCACCTTCATGATTTTGAACAAAGCACAATATTAGTTCTGTAAGAAGTTACTGAGCATAGAGATTACTATTTAGCAGGAGAGATACGTAGTATATTTACATGGCTCTAATCAAAGATAGAATGCATTAAAAGATGTAAGTACAAAGTGTTGTAGGAATTTGAACATGAAGGAGACTTAGCGGGCTTAAGTGATCAGTAAAGATATCTTGATTATTGAATTATAAAATGAATGAGTTTTTCAGTGACATTCTGGAACAATCCTAGCTGTTCCTGGACAAGTGTTTGATCACTATTCTTTAAGTTATTAACATTTTGTAACATATTAACACTTGATCAACAAATAAATATATTGACAATCTTTCCAAATTTAATGGCCAAATAAGGAAAGAATTGCTTAACAGTCATGGTTTTGTTCATATAATTATATATATTCTTCTGAAAGAGACACTAATTACTTAAAGGTTATCTCAGCTTGGACTTCTAAAACAAAATACCACAGACTGGGTGACTTAGACAAATTTTATTTCACACAGTTCTGAGGGCTGAGGAGTCCAAGATCAAGATGTCAGCAGATTCAGTTCTTGGTCCTGGCCTTCAGACAGTGGACTTCTCCCTGTGCTCTCCACATGTTGGTGGAGAAGCGTTCTTGTTCCTTTTTTTTACAAGGGCATTAATTCCAACATGAGTGTGCCACCCTCATTATTTAATCTAACCATACTTATGCCCCAAAGACCCTACCTCCAATACTCTCCCATTGGGGATTAGGGCTTCAAGATATGAATTTTGGGGTGACACAAACATTTAGTCCACAGGAAAGGTTAAGGATCATCTGTTCCTCTTCAAAATGCTATTGTTTTGCTGTGAAAATGAAAAAACTTTCTGTTAGATGCCTACAGCAGTGAAAGCTTTATTAGGCTCCACGGCCAGTGACCTGATCTTTGCCTTAGAAAGACTACACAGAATTTGCCCTTAGAATTTAATGGATTCAGCCTTGGAGCCTACATAAACAAGAAACTGCTCATCTTCTCTATTAGTTTCTTTATTATTTACTTGCTCATTCATTCATTCCATTGTATATGCGTTGATGACTTGATCTTATGAATCAGCACCTTCGGCTGAGGAAACTGATTTCTCAGAATGATAGATAATTTGGGACATGTTTTATTTTTGTTTTCTGGGCCATCTAGGAGAACCAGTTATAGTAAATAATATTCTGGAAGCCATAAAACTACCTGTAGTTCCCAAAGTCGTCAGCTTAAGGATAATTTTAAGAAATGGAATCTAAATATTTCTTAGTTGTATCTATATATGTCTTTATTAATTTCTTTCCTGCTCTTGAGACTGAAGATTTTAGGTCAAATTCCAAAGACTATATAAATCATATATATGTTTTTGGTATATGTCTATCATCCCTTTCTCTATATTTGCACATGTAAAACTTATATCCCTTGTCATTAATTAAAAGAGAGCTTTTTAGTTTTTAAACATTTTATTTTGAAATAACTATAAATTCACAGGAAGTTTCAAAAATATGAGAGGTCCTATGTGTTCTTCACCCATTTTCCTTGTCTGATTCATTTTGCATAACTAGATTACTTTACCAACCCAAGGAAATTGACAATGGTAAGATGTGTTTACATAGTTCCATTTGATCACATGGGTAGATTCCTGTAACCACTATTATGCAGAAACAGAACCATTACATTACCACCAATACCTACATCATGCTGCACATTCATAGTCCAACTCACTTCCACCCCCACGATCCCTAACACCCGACAATCACAAATCTATTTACCCTCTGTATAATTTGGCCATTTTGAGAATGTTATATATAAACGGAATCATAAAGGATGTGATTTTTTTTTTATTTTGGCTTTTCTCAACTCAGTTTAATGCCAAAGAGAAACGTCCAAGCTCCTGCACATATCAGTAGCTTGCTCGTTTTATTGCAGAGTAGTCCATAGTATGGATATATCATAGTATTCTTAACCAGTCACCTACTGAGGGACAGTTTGGTTGTTTTCACTTTTTGACTATTAGATGGGAAAGTTACTGTGAACATTCATTTGCAGGTTTTTGCGAAGATGTAAATTTTCATGTATCTGGGATAAATGCTTTATGAACCAGCAATCATGTGATTGCTGTAACATATGCAATGTATGGTTTCTGTAACAAGTTAGAAATAAGAGGTAATCTAAAATACATCACTAGATGAGAAAGATTATAGTATATTATACTATTCTTAAAATGTCAGTTATTTTTATTCTTATGTTATAAATACAATTAAGAGTTAAGATAAACTTTTAATTGTCTTAACTTTTGATTGCTGGTGCATATGATAGGTTCATGATGCATTTTCTAAGAAACTGCCAAACAGTTTTGCAGAGCGCATATATGATTTTACATTCCCATCAGCAATGCACAAAAGGTCCAGTTTCTCTACATCCTTGCCAGCGTTTTCCCCTCTAGCTGTTCTAATAGGTTTGTAGTAATATCTCCTCAATAGTCTTAATTTACATTTCCCTAATAATTACTGATGTTGCGCGTTTTTTTCCATGTGTTTAATTTACCATCCAAATATCCTCTTCAGTGAGATATCTCTTTATATCCTTTGCCTATTTTCTAACTGGGTTGTTTGAATTTTTACTGTTGAGTTTTGACAGTTCTGTTGGGATTCTAGATAAAGGACCTTTGTCATATATATGGTTTGCAAATATTTTCTCTCAGTCGGTGTGTTGTCTCCTCATCTTTTAATAGGGTCTGTCACAGAGCAAAAATTTTGTTTTGATAAAGTTTCACTTACAGATTTTTTTTCTTTTACAGATCATGCTTTTGCTGTCATGTCTCAGAATTTTTCACAAGTTCTATATCCTGATGATTTTCTTCTGTATTTTCTATTAAAAAATTCAGTTTTGTTTTATACTTAAATCTACAGTCTATTTGAATTCACTTTCGTATAGGATGTGCAGTTGGGGTTGAGATTATTTATTCATTTACTTTGCCTGTGGATAGCCAATTGCTGTAGCAACATTTGTTGAAAAGGTTACCCTTACTCCATTGAATTGTTTTTATACTTCTATCAAGAAATCAGTTGGCCATACATGTATGGATCTGCTTTTGGGTTCACTATTCCAATTCATTGATCTTATGTCAGCCCCTCTGCCAATACCACACAGTCTGGATTAATGTAGCTATGTAATAAGATTTAAAATCAAGCAGAGTGATTCCTCCCACTATATTCTACTCTTGCTTCATTGTTTATTCTCATTCCTTCATCATATAAATTTTGGAATAAGGGTTTCTGTAGCTACAAATAATCTTGCTAGAATTTTTATTGGTATTGTGTTAAACTTCTTTGTCATTTAGGAGAAAAATTGATATCATTATTATGTTGATTCTTTTAATATATGAGCATTGTATGCTGCTTCTTTTTTCAGATATTTTTTGATTTTTTTTCATTAGTGTTTTATAGTTTTCAGCACAGAAGTCCTGTGTATATTTTGTTAGGTTTACACTTAATGATGTCATTTTTGGGATGATCATTTTGTATTTTAACTTTTGTTGTCCACATGATCATTGTTAGTGTGCAGAATAAAATTGATTTTTTTTTTTTTTTTGCTGATCTTTTATTTTGTGACTTTGCTGATCTCACTTATCCTAGGAAAAATTTTGAGATTCCTTGGGATTTTCTATACGCCATCATTTCATCTGCAAATAAGGACAGTTTTCTTTCTTTATTATTTTGTGAGATGGAGTCTCGCTCTGTTGCCCAGACTGGAGTGCAGTGGTGTCATCTTCACTCGCTGCAACCTCTGCCACCCGGGTTCAAGCAATTCGTATGCCTCAGCCTTCTGAGTAGCTGGGATCACAGGCATGAGCCACCATACCCAGTGACTTTTTATACTTTTAGTAGAGACAAGAGTTTACCATGTTGACCAGGCTGGTCTAGAACTCCTGGCCTCAGGTGAACCACCCACCCCCGGCCTCCCAAAGTACTGGGATTATCGGCATGAGACGCCGTGCCCAGCCAATTTATTCCTTTTTGATCTGTATGCTTTTTATTGTACATGCCATGAACGGTGAGAACTGGCCCCCTTACCTTATTTCAATCTTAGGGAAAACTATTCAGTCTTTCACCAATAAGCATGATGTTAGCTGTAGGTTTTTTATAGGTATACTGTATCAAGTTGAAGAAGTTGTCCTCTATAGTTTTTTGAGTTTTTTTAAAAAATTATGAATAGATGTCGAATTTTGTCAAATCTTTTCCTGCATCAATTGATATGATCTTGTTTTTTCTTTAGCCCGTTAATATGGTGATTACACTGATTGGTAAATCAGTCTATTAAAAAGAACATTTTTAACGGTTATTCACTTCATTATTAGAAATTAGTCATTCTTGCATAATAAACAACCATTTAATCTGGTGATCAAATGAATTGTTGAATATACAGGAAACATTTTAAAAAGATACGTAAAGCTATAAAATCCGATATAGTGTTGATATGAGAGAAGGAAGTAAAGGAGAGGAGAGGAGAGAGGAGGGGAGGGGAGAGGAGGGGAGGGGAAAGGGGAGGGGAGGGGAGAAGGGAGGGGAGGGGAGGGGAGAAGGGAGGGGAGGGGAGAAGGGAGGGGAGGGGAGGGGAAAGGGGAGAGTAGGGGAGGGGGAGGGAAGGGGAGGGGAGAGGGGAGGGAAGGGGAGGGGAGGAGAGGAGAAGGGAGGGGCAGGGAGGGGAGGAGAAGAGAGGTGCAGGAAAGGAAGGAAGGAAGGAAGAGAGGGAGGGAGGGAGGGAGCCCATTAGGAATTCATGGTAGTACACAGTTAAGTTGATTTACTTTCTATTCAGCCACCTTAATGTCTTCCTGTTATTTCTTCATTTATTTGTTTTCCGATACCACCTCCCACCTCCTTTTTCTTTGTAAAGCTGGGTGTTCCCTGCCTTGAGAATTCCCACAGAATTCAGATGCAGGAGACAAGTGACCATCTGCTTATTTAGTGGTGACACATAAAATTGTATGATGTGCAGGTAGAACCATTCTCTTAAAAAATCTAGGAGTCTCCAGTTCAGCAGTCTGTTAAATAGACAAGAGCAAAGCAAAAGCAAGATGAACAATGAGGGTGAAATAATATCACCATGTAAACCTATGGTGGAAACCTGTGTTGGAAAACAGACATTTAAAACCCATAAGAAAAAGTTTTGAAAGGCACCATGGCAATATATTGCTCTTATAGAAAGTTGCTATGAGTTGGTGGCAGAACTGACCAACTCGGAGGGCTTTCTCACTCCATCAGTTTTTACCAAATGGAAGAAATAAGACAGTGCCCACTGAGACTGATCAGGAAAGCCAGCTGTGCTGTGCATCATTTGATCTGCACTGTATAAACTCCGCTGCGGGCAAATGTTGCCTCCCTCCAGCGCAGACTTGCCTGACATTCTCTGATTGTATTGTTGCAAGAGGTAGAGAAAGAAACATGGACCCACAGACTCATTTGGGAGCAACTAAAGCTCAAATTTAGAGTAATATAAATAAATACCATAGAAATGGAAGGCAAGATGAATGATCATTATTATCCAGTATTTTTATAGCACTTTATATTTTGCAAATGGCTTCACAATCCCGTATAATGAATCTGTTGGGGAAGGGAGACTAGTGGATGCAAATGTTGCAGGCTATAAGGAATAGCAGTTAGGACATCCATTCATTGTGTTCTGCTTACATTTTTATTGCCCGATTTGTTTACATGAACTAACCACTCTCCTTTCTTTATAATGATTTTTTGGAAACTTTGGGTAATTAATAAATAATTTTAATAGATACATTTAGATGTATTTGGTTTTAAATTTCCAGATGTGAGCTTGACTTTATGTGAATATATGACTGCACAGAATACAAGCATGAGAAGTAGATTAAGAATTTTTTTATTCTTCATAAAACAACGACCAACATGGACTTCATGATTGTGCTTCTTATTCTTTAAAGATTTTCAGCCTTTCTTACTATTGCTGGATTCCTCCATCCCCCTTTCTACTTAGGTAAGCACTGGATGCTGCTACAGCCATGTATTTTAAAGGCCTTGTGTGTATTGGCCATCTGTCCAGTTTTCTGTGAGGTAGCTGCACGTTGAAGCCTCTTGCCCTATTGTTCCTGTGAACTTAGCTGTATTCGTCGTCAGCACGTGTGTTTTGGCTTTTTGTATAGACCCAGGTATGCCCCTCTGTCCGTCCCTGTGTAAAGATTGCCTAGTTTATATAGCACCTCGTGTTGGAGAAATGCTTTCCCTTGGTTCTATTACTCTATTTCTTATTGATTATCTCTCCATAAGCCAAATCAAAGTCTTAATCCTCACAGGAGTGGAATTCAAAACTCTCTGGAGATTGATTTGATACCAAATTGATGGCTGAGTTGTGAGTAATATGAATGGTCTCTCAACTCCACTTTTTCATCAGGGCCTTACAAGTATATATATCTGCATGTTATCTCCTCCTTTTCCAATGAGATATTAGACAACTTAGAGCCAGCACATAGTAGGCCTTCCATGACTCTGCTCACCAATGAAGGGAGCCCCTACTGGGATCCTTCTATGAAGTGGAGGTTGCAAAAACATTGCCCTCAAGATTAAACCTAGTGTAAACAATGTGACATGTAATTGTGTGACCTCAAAAATATATTGGATTCAATTATAGTAACTGCAGAACAGGAAAAAAAGAGAAGGCTAAAGTGAGTAATGAGAGAAAAGTTAAAAATCCCAAAGTTTAATTTGTTCACAGCTGCTTTACTATCAAAGGCAGAAAGAAATTCAACTGTGTATTTCTTGGAAAGAATCACATTTTACTCTGATTAAGAATATGCTGAGACTTGCTTTTCAGGTCGACTTTATCATTGTACCACACATCAGTTTTTAAATAACTGTAAAAATGTTCTGTACTTTTAAATTATTCTTTGCGGGGGGGTCAGAAATTTAAGACAGCTGTTTTAAATTAAAGTTAGTATTTTGTAGTGAATATAGTTATATTTCTGAATATTAAAAGAAATCTATGTAAAGATGATATAATAAGGAAAGAAAAAAAAACTTGTTCTTTGTTTAGTAAGCAACAAACTTGGAGCCTCTATATCCAAACTTCAAAATCCTAAGCCTTTTCAATAAAAGTATTGGAAGACAAATATTGTTTGTAATCAGCAAGATCCCCAATCTCATGCTAATTTTTAATTACATCAAAAGAGTTTTTAAATTTGATTTGATAAATTCTGTGTCTTTAAAAAAGGGAAAATTGATTGTATTATTAAAAATTTAACCTGGTTGCAGTTAAAGAAAGACGAAATGGTCTAAAATTGCATCTGCTGAGAAAAACAGTTGAATATATTTCTCTACCTTTAGCTTATTCTAACATGAAGGGAAATAAGGAAAAGTAATTGAAATGCCAGGTCCCAAAGTGATCGTTCGTTTCAAGTGGACAAAAACCTTTACACGCTTTAGACTCAAGAGGGAACTACTCAAGTAACAGAGATATAGAAATGTAAGATGACAACTGACATGTAGCCAAAGGTGCAGGCAGAAGAGAACAGAGAGGGATGATCATTATTTTTTAAATTTCAGCTGTCCCTGGAACACAGTATTCATCTCCCCACTCTTGAACATTTTCCAGCTTGGGCCAACTGTGTGTATCCAGTGAGTTCTTATTTAAGACATTCTGAAGAAAAGTAAGTTATGGAAGCTTCCAGCCTCCTTTTTCTTCAGTAACTGTCCCGCCAGGGTGTTTCTAGAGGCCTCTACCATGCCCTGGGCTTTCTGCTATTAAAGTAATCTGCCAGAAAATTAAGATGATACTTTTCTTCTGGGGAATTAACATTTTGATAGGGACATTAAAAAATGTTTGCATATTGTTAAAATAACATTGACATATTTTTATAAATTAAAAAATCGAAATCATCCATATTCTCAGTATCAAAATTCAACTGTTGCCCTTTCTTTCTGGCTCTTCTTGTTTTTGTAGTGTTATCTGAGCAAAGAAGTAATTGTGAGGTCTACTTTGTTTTTTTAAATAGGTAGGGTCTTATTCTGTTGCTCAGGCTGGAGTAAGTGGTGCAATCACAGTTCACTGCAGCCTCTTAGTCTCCATCAATCCTCCTGCCTCAGCCTCCCAAGTAGCTGGGACTCAGGCACACGCCACCATGCCTGGCTAATTTTTTTTTTTTTTTTGTATATTTTAGTTTCTGTAAAGAAGATGTCTTGTTATGTTACCTAGGCTTGCCTCAAACTCCTGGGCTCAAACGATCCTCTAGCCTTGGCCTCCCAATGTGCTGGGATTACAGGCATGAGCCACCGTGCACAGCCTGAGGTTTATTTTTGAATACAGCATTATTATGTAAATGCCTCCCATGTTGTCATATCCTTCATAACTTTCCTGTTTTGTCTTGACACACTGATCCATTCATTTAATATCTATAATTTATTAGCTGTTTCCTTGTTTGGAGACATTTAACTTCTTTAAATTAAAAAAAAAACTTACAGGTTGTATCAGAAACACTGTTTCTGGTCATTTTTAAAAAATTATTTAATTATAATAAATTATCTTGGGAGAATCAAAGCATTATGAATATTATTCATTTTTACCATTTTTACCATTCTTCAGTGGTATCAATTTACAGCACTGCTAGGTGTTCACTAACATAAATATCTTTAGATAAACAAATTTTCACACACCTTAACAGCAAAGCCCAGAGAGCTGATGTATGCTTCAAAGATTTCTACCAAGAAACAAGAAATTCAGGATCTTTTAAGTCGAGAAGGCTTAACATTTTTTTTTCTTATTCTTTCTTCTCCTAGGAAAGCCCCTGAATATAAAATTATAAAAGCGAAGGGTTTTTTTTGTTGTTGTTTGTTTCTTTGGTTTTTTTTTCTTTTTTTAAATCAATATACATTATGGACCTAAGGAATTTGACGTTTCTTTAGGTCCACAAGGAAATTGTGTCATTTATTTGTTACTCTGATTCTTCTGCATTAAAAATAGTATATATATATGTGAGAAGCAATTTCAATATTATTTTTTATCATAATTGCAATGAGAAGCTAAATACCTTCATAAACTATATTTCATATTTTTTTCAATTTTAGAGGTCTCACAGTTTATCTAAACTGTCATATAAGAAGTGAAGGGATCACTTTTGTTCTCATTTGTTTCCCCAGTATTTTTTCAACCTAAGGTTTTCTTTCAGCCAGAGGACCATAAAACACATTTCTCAAAATATATTGTAGGGAACACTAGTATCTTGAGATGAAATTGTCATCTGGAAAAGAAAACAATCCAATTAAACTATAAAAGGCATTCATAAACTCATTGGTTTTCAACTATGTGGTGGCTGGACCATCAGATTCCATATCACTTGGGAAAGTCTTAGGAATGCAGACCCTCAGGCTCCCTTTCCCCCAGCCTACTGAGTAAGAACACTGTGAAGGCAGAGCCCAGCAATCAGTATTCTTTAACAACCCTCCAGGTAGTTATGCTTTTGCTAGGTCATTTGTAATGCCATTATCTTTAAAAAGTTTTTTAGTACTTCCTTGGGGGAGAGAAAAAACACATACGACAACACAACACAAACCTCTAAACCTTGCTTGCCACAGAATATATGTGAATAGAGCATATGTCTGCTATGAATTGTGCCATTAGAATGGTTCCTGGTAGGAGAGATTCTATTTTCATTTGCTTAATATTTGAGATGATAACATATTTACTCACTAGAGATGAGTAAAAATTAAGTGTTAATATTTAATAAATGAACAGATAGTGAGAAAAAAATTAGAGCCTTCGGATTAAATATTTATTAACTTACAAGAGCAATAGCCATGTTATAAAACGAGAATATAAAAACAATAAAATGGAAAATTGAAAGTAATTATCTTTACATGTGCTGTAAAGTTGCTAGTTGAATTTATTGCCTATTCTTGTTACCAGTTCAAAGGTTACTAGGAAAATACCATTTTGACAGCAGACTTCTGACAGCTTAATAATAATGATCAAGCGTTGTGCGTTTTATTTAAACATCTGTAGTCAACATGCTCTATTAGTAGCTCTCCTTATATCTCTTGTAAAAATAGATTTTAGGGAAAAATGTTATGTTTTATCTCAATAAAAAAAGTCTAGATTGTATATGTTTTATATTTGCATCTCTTATCCTGTATGTTTAAATTACACAGAAATTCCTTAGTTCAAATGAGCATGAAGTTGTTTGGCAAACTGAGATTACATAGCTACAAAACCCTTGGTAGATCGTATCTATAAATAGAGGTGTCTAATGTGGAAAGCGTTCTGAACAATATAAATGGGCCTTTTTAAAAAAGAAGTAGAGAAGAGGAAAGCCTACAGCGTTGATTTAAAAGACTGTAATTAGAATTAGGTTCCGATAATTAGGTCCCAGGAGACTGAGTTCAGACTTTCTTTTTCCTCAAACAAACAAAACATAAATGAGTGTAGGATGTCATTTCTGCAGGAATGAAAATAGAAATGGAATTTTAAATAAAGGTTGTGAAGCAAAATGAGGCATTTTAATTCTTGCACCTGGAACCATTTCATAATGAAATGCAAATTAATTCTAAAAATTTCTGACCTCTGTTTTGCTGATTGCAGCCTAAAATCACTCATCTGGTTTTTAGAAAAAGAGAAATTGCATGCCAAGATGAAACTATTTAGTATATATACCTTGGAATTTCATAATGAAGTTAGATGATTGACTCTGTGGCTTAATAAGTTTACATTTCCATTATTAAGAAAGATCAGAAACCAAGAATGGACTACTTGGTATAAATTGGGAATGAAGACATTATGATTACTTGAAGTCATTCATTGGCTTAAAATTTTGTTCATCCTTCATTATTGAGCTCTTACAGGATGTGTGCTTATTGTATACTCTTTAGTTCTAAATTTGAAAGAGAAGTAAAACCGGAATCCACTTTTTAGCTTTGAAAAATGTGAGCCTGAGCTTCATTACATTTATAAAGAAGAAGACATACTCCAATTGACATTTTCACGTTGATGTTTAATGTAAATAAGAGCCAGTGATGGTGAGCTGATTGAGAGGTTAAGGAGCTTTAAATCTCCTTCTGGAGCTTACTGCCCAATTATATTATACTTTCTGTGTTTTAGTGACCAATGTTGTCATCAGTTTATCTAACAGAAAAATAAAAATTGGAATGTCATTAAAAATATGTATCACCAAAAAAATACAGTGGATGCAATTGAAGAAGCACATGGCAAATTCACAGATATTTATAAAACAGCTATAAGACTGAGATTAGAATGAAAATTTTGTATTTAGTGAAAATAAGTTGTCTTCTTTCTTTATTTATACTCACATCCCTTTCTAAAAAGAATTTGAAGCTCTTTACAATAAGAACACCTAGTTTTTTTATATATTTATATTTTTATTGTACTTTACATGTGCAGATCATGCAGGATTGTTGCATAGGTACATACATGTCAATGTGGTTTGCTGCCTTCATACCCCGGTCACTTATATCTGGCATTTCTCCCAATGTTATCCCTCTCCAACCTCCCTACCCTCCGCTGCCCCTTCCCTAGTTCCCCCACATAGACCACAGTATGTGATGCTCCACTCTCTGTGTCCATGTGTTCTCATTGTTCAACACTCGCCTATGAGTGAGAACATGTGATATTTGATTTTCTGTTCTTGTATCAGTTTGCTAAGAATGATGATTTCCAGATTCATCCATGTCCCTACAAAGGACATGAACTCATCATTTTTTATGGATTCATAGTATTCTATGGTGTATATGTGCCACATTTTCCTTGTCCAGTCTATCATTGATGGGCATTAGGGTTGGTTCCAGGTCTTTGCTATTGTAAACAGTGCCACAATTAACATTCGTGTGCATGTGTCTTTATAATAGAATGATTTATAATCCTTTGGCTATATACTCAGTAATGGGATTGCTGGGTCAAATGGAATTTCTATTCTAGGTCCTTGAGGAATTGCCAGACTGTCTTCCACAATGGCTGAACTAATTTACACTCCCACCAACAGTGTAAAAGCGTTCCTATTTCTCCGCATCCTCTCCAGCATCTGTTGTCTTCAGATTTTTTAATGATCGCCATTCTAACTGGCATGAGGTGGTATCTCAGTGTGGTTTTGATTTGCAATTCTCTAATGAGCAGTGATGATGAGCATTTTTAAATATGTTTGTTGGCCTCATATATGTCTTCTTTTGAAAAGTGTCTGTTCATATCTTTCGCCCACTTTTGAATGGGTTTGTTTGTTTGTTTCTCTTGTAAATCTGTTTTAGCTCTTTGTAGATTCTGGATATTAGCCCTTTGTCAGATGGGTAGATTGCAAAAATTTTTTCCCATTCTATTGGTTGCCAGTTCACTCTAATGATTGTTTCTTTTGCTGTACAAAAGCTCTGGAATTTAATTAAATCCCATTTGTCTATTTTGGCTTTTGTTGCCAATGCTTTTGGTGTTTTGGTCATGAAGTCCTTGCCTATACCTATGTCCTGAATGGTTTTGCCTGGATTTTCTTCTAGCGTTTTTATGGTGTTGGGTCTTATGTTTAAGTCTTTAATCCATCTGGAGTTAATTTTAATATAAGGTGTCAGGAAGGGGCCCAGTTTCTGTTTTCTGTACATGACTAGCCGGTTATCCCAACACCATTTATTAAACAGGGAATCCTTTCCCCAATTGCTTGTGTTCGTTAGGTTTATCAAAGATTAGATCGTTGTATATGTGTGGCATTGCCTCCAAGGCCTCTGTTCTGTTCCATTGGTCTATATCTCTGTTTTGGTACCAGTACCATGCTGTTTTGATTACTGTAGGCTTGTAGTATAGTTTGAACTCAGGTAGCGTGATGCCTCCAGCTTTGTTCTTTTTGCTTAGGATTGTCTTGGCTATGTCAGCTCTCTTTTGGTTCCATATGAAGTTTAAGGTGGTTTTTTCCAGTTCTGTGAAGAGGGTCATAGGTAGCTTGATGGGAATAGCATTGAGTCTATAAATTACTTTGGGTAGTATGGCCATTTTCACAATATTGATTCTTCCTAACCATGGGCATGGAATGTTTTCCCATCTGTTTGTGTCCTCTCTTATTTCTTTGAGCAGTGGTTTGTTGTTCTCCTTGAAGAAGTCCTTTCCATCCTTTGTTAGTTGTGATGAAAAGTCAGAACACAGGCAAAAAATAAGCAAAAAAGCATAAGGTAGGGTGGCAACCAAGAGACTCAGTGTAATTTATTACAATTTTTATAGTCAGGCTCTGAGCTTCCTGGGGGCAAAAGAAAATGAAGCAAGTATTTTAATATTGTCTTAGTTTTTTTTTTTTTTTTTTTTTTTTTAGTTAGAGTCTCGCAATGTCACCTGGGCTGGAGTGCAGTGGCCTGATTTCAGCTCACTATAACCTCCACCTCCCAGGTTGAAGTGATTCTCCCATCTCAGCCTTCCGAGTAGCTGGGATTACAGGCGCTCACCACCACTCCTGGCTAATTTTTTGTGTTATTAGTAGAGATGGGGTTTCACTACGTTGGCCAGACTGGTCTCAAACTCCTGACCTTGTGATTTGCCTGCCTCGGATTACAGGCATAAGCCACTGTGCCCAGCCTGTCTTAAGTTTTAACTGTAAATGTAGTGAGGTTTTTGCTAGACTTAATGGTATGCATATAGACACACATTCAGTACATTTGCTGATGCCTTCCACCACAAGTTACTTGGTTCAATTGTCTATTCCTGAGTCATGTTTAAAAATTGCTCAGTGCTTTTATAATATCATAAGTCACTCAAAACAAAACAAAACAAACAAAACATTGGCATTTTGTTTTTCTTCATTTTATTTCACTGTTGAGCTTGTTAATGTTGGAAAGCTGAGCAGAATAAGATAGTTTGCTGATTGGCTGAGCTCTTCATCATGGCTTGCCTTTCAGTGTAAGATATTAAAATAGTGGTTTTCAAATCTTATAGCCCTAGTATTATGTTAGAGGTTTCAGGGACAATTTCTGGAGTAAGTGGGAAGCCAATTTACCCAGAACAATTTATCCATAACTGCTTTATATAGAATAAGTTGTCTTTTCTCTGCCTTACAATGTTAGATTATATTTTGATTTGCTTTGAAACAAAGTTCTGCTGAAAATGATTTAATACTCACTTAAACTGGTGGTGAATAAAGACCACCAACAGTGCTATAGTAAAAGAAATTGATAGAAGACCCTTGGGGGTGAGGTTTGTAAAACCTCTAACCAGGGGATCCTAAGTATGAATGGATAGTTTTTACAATGTTAGCAACCCTCTAAAATTGTAAGAAAACGCTACATATTTTGCATGCAGTTAATCTAGAGGGATAGCTAAGAGTTTTCTTTGGTTCTTGTATTACAGTTAAATTTTAGAAACAGATAAATACTTTTTTTAAAAAAGTACCTAGAATGAATTTATTGAATAGTTAATAAAAGAAATAAAACATAATAGGAAACATTGAAATCCCTTTTTTACAACCCTCCTAGACATATTTCTCTTGTTTTCTCCTCAAACACAACTACTCTTTTTAATTTGGTTTGTATAATTCCTGTCTGTTTTTATGCTTTTACTACATATGTAGAGCCTGCCGTTAAAGTACATATTGTATTAATTGTATGTTTATGAAAATTTTCATAATTATTTTACCACAAATGTCATTCATCATCTTGTTTCATCACATTTTATTTTTTATTTTCGTGTTAATACATATAGTCTCTAGTTCATTTATTTTAATTGACTGATGCAGTTCTATATTATGAATATGTCACATTTAATCAATTCATTTCATCTCTATGGAAAAATACTAAAGTGCCTTCCACGCATTCACTAGGACAAGTAGCATGACAGGGAACATCTTTGCACACGTTTTTAAGAGTTGCACTAGGCCAGAATGTAACTACAAGAGTACTTGAGGCTCACAGAGCGTGTACATCTCCAACTGTATTCATAAAAGCCAAGTTATTAACCACAGTAGCTGTGCTTGTTTACATGCTCCTCAGCATTGTATCAGGGTTCCTGGTTTTTGGCATCCAACAGTGGTACTGTATATTCAGACTTTAATTTTTACAGTTGATTGAGTGTAAAATAGCATCTCGCTGCTGCTTTAAAGTCCATTTCCCTTACTTCTAGTAAGATTAAATATCTTCTCACTTGCTGTCCATTGGGTTTCTATGAATGGCCTTCATGTTTATTGCTCATTTTTTCTCCTAGGTTAATATCTTTTTTCTATCTGCAGCATAGGAGTTCTTTATATATTTGGTATAATAATTATGTGTGTTGCCAAAATACATTTATTCCCAGTCTGGAGCTGCTCCTTTTATTTTGTCCATGGAGACAGAATTTTTAATGATGTTTTAAATTTTATTGTGGAAAAAATGTACAGATCTTTTTCTTTATGGTTTCTGCCATTCATGTCTTCACGGATCCTTCCAAGGCTAGATGCAATAATGCATACCTGTAATCCCAGCACTTTGGGAGGTGAAGGTGGGAGGATTGCTTGAGGCAGGAGTTAAAGAACAGCCTGGACAACAAAGCATGACCCCATCTCTACAAAAAAGCTTTTAAAAATTAGCCATGTGTGGTGATGCATGCCTATAGTCCCAGCTACTTGAGAGGATGAGGCAGGAGGATTGCTTGAGACCCAGAGATGGAGGCTGCAGTGAGCTATGATTACATCACTGCACTCCAGCCTGGGCTGCAGAAGAAGACCCTAAAAACAAAAATCATTTTCTATCACAATTTTGTAAAATTATCCTATCAATCATATAGATTCTTGCAAAAAAGCTAAAATGTTTCTCTACCTACTTAGGTTATTAATCTCACCTGGCCGGAATTCTTTGATGGGCCATGTTTCTATAAATGGACAATGCTGTTTCTGTGACCTCTTTTTGTCTAAATATACTCCAGGTTTAAACTGTCAGTGACTGTAGTTTTATAGCCTTGATTTCTGGAAGGGCAAAACCCCATGTATCTTATTTATTATCTTCAAACTGATTTAAATATTCTTCAGCTTTTCTCTTCTAGGTTAATTATAGAATTGTTTACCTTTTTCCTTTTTTCTTTTTCTTTTTAGAGACAGGGTACTGTTCTGTCAGCCAGGCTGTAGGGCAGTGGTACCATCATAGCTCACTGCATCCTGGAACTCCTGGGCTCTAGCAATCCTCCAGTTTCAGCCTCTCAAGTAGCTTGGACTACAGGCATGTGTCACTGCATTTACTATTTTTATTTTTAGTAGCAATGGGGTCTCACTTTGTTGCCCAGGATGGTCTCAGACTCCTGGCTTCAAGTGATCCACCTATGTTGGGCTCTCGAAGTGCTGAGATTATAGACATGAACCACTGCAACCAGCTTTTTTGGTACTTTTCAAAAAGAAACTTTTTAGATTTTTATTGAAATTCCATTGAATTTATAGATTAATTTGATGATGATTGATACTTTTTGAAATTGAGTGCTCCAGTCCATGAACATTGTATGCTTATGTGTTTGTTGACATTTTTTGGTAAATATTTGCAATGTTTTTCCTGGTAGCTTTAAACATTTTCATATTTTACATGTATGTGTTGTAACTGCATTTTGCCATGTCTGAATATGCATTTGTTCATCTTATTTTGGTGTTCATTTTTTTATTTGTTTATTGTTTATTTTCCCTCTAATATGAGAATTCATGTCTTTTTTCAGGTCTGGAAAATGCACAGTCATTGATGTCTTTATCTCGTTCTATTTATTCTCTTATTATTTTTGAAACTCATGGAAGACTCTTTATATACATAAAATCTTGCAAAAGTTTCAGAAGAAAATATGTGTATATATTTGTATACACATTACATTATATATATATATATATATACACATACACACATATAAGTGACTATATATCACTTATATGTATATATAATCACTTATATGATTATAATGTAATCACTTATATGTATATATAATCATTTATATACATATATAATTATATATACATATAATATATAATCACATGTGTATATATAATCACTTATATGATTATATATATCACTTATATGTATATATAATCACTTATATGTATGTATGTGTATACATAGTCTTTCATGGTCCTCAAATTCTCTTTCATATTTTTCAACTACACCAAGCCTACTTTCATAAATAGCAGAATAATGCTATTTATATCTTTACGTGTTTGCCTCCCACTTAAGATTCATTTGAAGAAGAGATCACAGCTTTCCTTGGGGCCAGCTTTCCCTAAGCCTATGTATTTTTTTGTTATACAGTTATATTTTAAGATTGTATAGACAGTTGATATAACTGATCTTTGGAAGCTTTATTCTCAAAGAACAGAGAACCATTATTACTGAGCAAAAAAGGGATATTTTCAATTTCATTTCCTGTACCTTCCCACTTTCCCATGTTACACAGACTTAAACATAGGTATGTACATCATTGCATTTATAAGTAGCAGAGATACAAGTCAGAGAGTTGGCTAGGATGTTTATTAACCACGTTTTCTGATAATAATAATGGGAAAATTCTTAAAAGCTATGTTGTTTGCCTTGAGGGTATTAGTCACATAAAATACATGACTTTGCCCTAAACCAGTGCACGATAAAGGCCAGACAGTTGCTGATCATGAGGATGGATTGCTTTGACATTAGTGCTTTCTGACTTAAAAGATGGGGCTTGTTTGTTCAGAAAATGGGCTGGCATTGGATAAGCTTTCGTTATTTCATTATTTCCTGCCTCTACTGAGCACTCTTGCATTTTGCAAAATATTACCAGTCTTCTATTATTCAAGTAAATGTTTCAACTATCTATGTAAATCATACCTCTTGATGCAACCAATTATTTAACTCAGAAAGTCCAGCCATCAAGTGCTTCTCAATTTATCATTATTTTAAATAATATCTACTCAGTAGCTTTAAATAATGTCTACTCAGTAGTTTAACACTTACTGACATAATAAAGTCATGTGGATTAGAGAAAAACTCGTGAGGTGTTTATCTGGAACCATCATCCCTACATAGGGCCGAATAATCCATTATTGATTTGGAACAACAAGGTGAGGAAAATTAAGCCTTCCCAATTCCAGATAGTATTTTAATTGAAAGAGCTCCAAGAAAGACTCAGGTGTTGTAATTGTGCAGTAATTTGGTATGGCAGCTTCTAATTATGAAGCAAGAATAAGAACAACCTTGGGAAAAATCTCAGTATGCCAAGATTCACCCATTGCAGAACCAGAATCCGAGCCAAAGAGTAATTTGTGAGGTTATTAAAATGACTGTTAAAGGCTTGGATCAGATACCTCTCAACTTCTTCTGAACTTTGAGTTAACCAGAAGTTGATCAGAGTTAGCTTTCTGGAGTTTTTCATTTGTTTCTCTATTTTGTTAAAAGAAAAAAAAATCTGACTTGCATGCTTATTGCATATTAAGCACTGTGCTGGGCATTTAATACACTTTAGCTCATTTAATTTAATTTTCCTAACCTTGTGAGGTTAACTTTAGGCCCTTTTTTTACAGATAATAAAATTGTGTTTCAGAGAGGTGAGCAAATTTCTCAAGGTTTTCCAGCTAATCACTATTCAAATCCAGAACTTTTTCCAATTCCTGTTTACTTCCTTCTACAATAACAGTTATGATGAATGAATGAATGCATCAACATATGTTCATCTCAAGGCTATCTCAGTGCTCCTTAAGTGTTATCTAAATTAACTGGGAACTTTTTTGAGGCCATATGGTCCATATTTATGAAATGATTCAGGCATATCTAGCCATCCTTGAGAACTTGTCGGAGTGGGTAAGAGACAGGCAATATTGTTAATAGTTGTTATTAATACTTGCTCCAGTATTCTCCACTTTGTGTTTGTGGGAATTTTAAATTGGTAGGTAATGAATAGAAGATAGAGTTACAGAATAGTAGATAATTTTATGTCTCTTTGGATGCTTAGGAGCCTAGGAAAGCATATAAATATCAGCGGTGCAAGGGGAAGGAAGCAGGTTAGATACAGAGAGAAATTGGACCCTTCAATTACTCAGGACATGGTTGGATATCCTGAAATGGGGAAGAAGCAGAGACCTCAGTATCTCTGCATTGACTCACTAGGCCAATACAGAAGTGCCTAAAGTTATATTTACTGCTAGAAAATAAAAGCGAAGAAATAGTAATCAAAACAGATCTTGATATGCCTTATTGCTAAAAGTGGAGTATTATAGAGAATGCCACTAATTTCAGTAAAGCCAATCTTATCCCATATTATTACTGTATTCCTACCCCTGGGCTTGTGAGAAAACACTAAACTACTAGCATTGTTTAATTTGCTACTGCAAAATGACTTCTAGCCAGAAAGTCAGAGATTAGGGAACTATGAAATTTGAATTCCAGATAAGACTTTTTTAACCACTCCTGTCTTACAGATGAGGAAACTTTAAACTAGAGAAATGAATTAACTAGTTCAAAGTCAGGCAACTAGTTACCCATAAGACTAAAACAAAAATTCAAATGATCTGACTTCCAGCTCAGTGATGTACCCACCATATCACGGCAACTCCTAGTTTTATTTCAATGTTCTATTATTATTTTTAATGTTCATTCTTTTAAGTGTATTACATTTGAACAATGTAAAATTCATTTCTATTAAAAAACAGTTATATTTCTAGAGTCTCTTGCTACTCACTGGTCTCCACAGGTGGGGAATAAAAGGAAGACTGTGATTAAAAGAGAATAAGGAAAGAAAAGGAACAAAAAGGACAGGAAAGAAAAGATTATTTTGCTGCATTTGAAGCTACTTATCCTCAGATAAAATTGAGAACTGAAATCTGAAAACCATTAAACTCATGACTTACTTTTATTATGAAGGAATTAGTGTTTCTCATTTGTCTTTAAACTCTCAAGTACTTCCTGTGTGAATTCTAACATTTATTCCATTAAAATAATTCACAAGAATGTCCAAAGTCTAGTATGTTTCCAGGTTGGGAATATTTTCACTAATACAGTAATTTGTCCTACTGGGTAAAGAAGGAAGCTCTCTGCTTACTGGTCGGAAACTTAGAGAATAGGACAGTGCTTTTCACTTAATTGATTCATATACATTGGGATGAATGCCTTTGCAAATCACTTAATTCTATGCCCCACTTACAGAGAAGTCTGTAGTGAGCCACGCATTGGTGTCATTTGTCACTGATGATGGCAATGAGAACAGGAAGATTGGAGTGGCAGGATTATAGAGAAGAAAGATGGGTGGTAGAGAAACCCATCAGAGGGCAGGATCAGTAATCCAGGCATGAGGAGAGGAAACTGTGCTGGAATGACGGGGGATGAGAAAGATAGGAGCACATGCTAGAGAAACTTTAAAGGAAAAAATTGAGATGTATCAGTGATTAAATGTATTGGAGTTATGATACTGACAATTATAATAATGTCCCTTGCCTTTATGTGTTAAGTTATGCATTTATTTGTGCGCCAATGAAGTCTATCATATCACTGATCAAAATTACTATATAGTCTTCCTTTGTTTTGAGAGGTTAATTTATTTCAGGAAGAAGAAATAAACTATACAAGGAAAGTTATTCTAAATCGATAGCTTATTTACCACCAAGATTAATGACACACAATCACTTTAGCAGTTTAAAAGTATATGTGATTCTTTATATGTGAAACTTTAGTGCAAATAAAACCCAAACAGAGTAGTAAAAACATAAGAAATTTTTTTCAACTGCAAATGATGCATGAGATTATCTCCACTATAAACTGGCAGACTACCAGTACTCAGAAGAGAATTCAGTGCAGTGCATGCCAGATTTTATAAAACTGCAAAGATGACTGCGTGGTGACTCTCGTTTCATGGTGCTTAGCTGCCACTGAGGAATTTGAATTCTAAATTCGTCTTCATAAATGTGAAGAAATGCCTGGAAGTCAAAGTAAGGCGTTAAAGGAAACCCTTTATACATGTTGAATTCTCATAATCTGATTGGTTATTTCAAGAGGTATGAATACATGTGAATATGTTACGAATAGTTACTGCAACACGTTGTGTCAATAGTTATTGTTACTGGTTATATCAAGACGTATGACTATATATGAATGTGTTACAAATAAGCTATAGTCACTATAATGTTTATAAATTACGCAACAGCTAATGGTTATGTAACCTTCATGAAATGGATAGCACCTTCTCATGAGGTGAATAGCATCTTTATATATCTCTGACTTTTCCACTGGGCTTCAAATGCATATTAAAGGACATTGTATCAAATTGCTAGTATTCCATCATTTTTGGTCTACACAAATGACAGTTTCACATAGTGTGACCTAATATTTGCCCCTCTCAACTTGTGATTTCCATTTGGCATAGTCTTGGCATTTACATAGCTGTATGAAAGTCCAGTTTTGTTTTTTCCACTGAAACCTGTTCCAGCCACAGGTGGTCCACAGCTGTCCACATTTCAGCAAATTATATGATACTATCATTCACTGGATGGCTCACATTTCAAACCTGGGCATTATTCTCATTTATTTTCTCCTCAAACTCCCACTGAATTCATTTGCAATTGCTTTCAGCTTCACCTGGAAACGTATGTCTAATTTGTGCACGCCCCACCCTGTCTCCACCATCAGTGTCCTAGTTTGTCATTATCTTTTGATTGAATTTATGTAAGAGAATCCTAGCTAGTCACTTAGCTTTCCACTCTTGCCTTCGTCTAACTCAATCTCTAAACAAGCACATGAAGAATATTGAAGAATGTCAATTAGATTATGTTACTCCCTTGCTTTAAACACTCCAAGGGCATCCATGACATAGAATCAAGTCCAGACTACCTGTAATAGCTACAAGGCTCTGCATACTGTGAAGTTGTCTAACTTTCTGAATTTTTCTTTCACTCCAGGATTCGCCAAACTCAAAGTACATTGGAAAACAGATCTTGGGTCTCTTGGGTCCTCTTGGGTCCACTGTTGTTCTCTTTTCCTGAAAACTCCTCTTTATCTTTACATAATTGGCTTCTTGTAAATCAGGTCTCAGCTTGAATGACATGTCTTTAGAGAGATCTTCTCTGACAACATATTCTAAATAGTCACCCTCATCTGTCATTCTTTATCATACCATCATTTAAAAAAACCCTCAGCATAGCACTTATCACGATCTGAGTGATAGATGTCTTATTCATCTATTTTTGTAGCAGGATGTTAGAATGAAAGTTTTAGTAGGGAAATATTATTTTACAAAGTGAAGAAGAGGACGGAAGCTTTCAAAGTAGGACTAGAGAGTCATGTGGTTGACTGTAAAAGTTCCCTATCCACAAAGAGAAAATGAAAGAATCAGAAAAATGAAGATTAAGAGATAACTTAGGGAAAGGTTTTTTTTTTTTTTTTTTTTTTTTTCAGGTAGACATTGTAGTTACATTTTTTAACAAATTGAATTCTATAAACTT
>NW_022437005.1:2289995-2452673 GCF_009761245.1 Sapajus apella
GTAGTTACATTTTTTAACAAATTGAATTCTATAAACTTATAATTCATGTTATACTAAAAGCAAAGGTAATAAATATGCAAAACTAATCACTCCTTTATTATTTTGTCATGTTTTGTTATTATCTTCGCTCTTGAAGTAACCTAAGTCAATTGGTAGAAATACTACATACACAGTGATACGTTACTTACTGTATGTCTTCCCAGCTCTTTTTGGGAAGACGTTACATTACATTGTGCATGAAATTAGTCATGATTAAGTGTTTACACCAAGAAAGTAGCACACTATAGGGTTTGATGTATTATTTGTTAATAATTTCAACTTAAAAAAGTAATTGAGAAAATATTAATAATGCCAACTAAACTTAGTGTTGTGTCAGAGGCTATACCATTGTGAATAGCACAAAAATCCAAGAAATATTTTAGTACTCGAAAACTAGCTAATATAATAAAAACTCAGTCACATCATTGAGAACAAGTAAAATTTTTATGTAATTTTTCACTGTTTCACTTTCATATTACTCATTACTGAAAATGAAAATACAGACCAATACTCATGTTGGAATTATGTATGTTTATCAGTTCCAACTATAGGTTGGCTACAGGTACAAAAGGTTGACAAACATAAATATTCTATAAGAATTAACCATGTGGCATTTACAATAGAGTATTATATATTTATTGACTATGAGTTGTGTGCTATACCTCTTTTTATCAGCAAAATTTATAAAAAACTTCATGCATGTATATATCCGTTACTTTTAGAGAGCTCTTTGTTAAACATTTAACAGTGCAGCCATGTGATAGACCCACTATCTAGCCAAGAGAAGGCAGGTTACTTCTTTTTCCACCTTAGGAGTGAGACACATTCCTGAGACCAGTGAGAGAGCACAGACTGGGCCCCACACAACTGGGGGAGGGAATACTGTGAATTGGTATCTTACTTCACTTAAGAAATAGAGGCCAGGCATGGTGGCTCATACTTGTAATCCCAGCACTTTGGGAGGCCAAGCTGGGTGGATCACTTGAGTTCCGGAGTTTGAGACCAGCCTAGGCAACATGCTGAAACCCCAATTTTACCAAAACCAAAAAAACAAAAACCAAAAAAAGATTAGCTGAGTGTGATGGCAAGCATCTGTAGTCCCATCTACTCGGGAAGTTGAGTGCAGGTGGGAGAATTGACTGAGCCCGGGAGATTGAGGCTGCAGTGAGCCATGGTTGGGCGCCACTGAGCTGCAACCTGGGTGATGGAAGGAGACCCTGTCTCAAAAAACTAAAAAAGATTAAAAAAAAAACCCAAAAGGTGAGAGATAGCCTTGTCTGACTGTTCTAAGAAGAAAGGCTTTAGTGAGTTATCAGTGCAGGAAGTGGCGTTGGGGCAAAGTTTGAGTTAGTGTTCCCTGTGTTGAGGACCAGAGATGAGCCTCACATAAGACAGATTAGGCACAGGGTGAATTTATATCCTCTACGAGGAGGCTGCCCAGATGAGTAAATGAATGTGGTGTGTAAAGAAGCTAGAAATGATTCCTGGATTTCTAGAGCGAAAGAAGGTGACACTGGTATCGCTAAGGTGAATTCCAGATGAGACGTCCCTAGCTGGAAGGGGGAACCTCTGAAGAAGCTTTAATATGCTAAAAAGAGAAGGGGGCACTTTGAACCACTAAAAGGGGAAAGTGTACTGCCAGCTTGTGACTGCACTAGTCACAACAGGACTTTGCTTCCCCATATCCTCATGTCAGCAGATTCACAAGTTGAGGAGGAGAAGTATACATTGAGAAAAAAAATAGTTAAAAAAACAATTCTCTCCACTTTCTCATTACCTAGCAGCAGCTTTCTACCTACAACAGACCTGGCAATGAAAGGCTCCTCAATTTTTCATAACGTTTACATTTTGACCGTTAAAAAAAAGTGGATATCCCCAGAGCAGAGGAAGACTCAGCTCCCATCCAATAAACTGAAGGAGATGCTAGAAGGCAAAAATATGATTGCCTTATGATTAAACTCTACAAATCATGCTTATTTAATGAACAAATTATATTTATCTTCCCTTTAAAATTGAAAATTTAAGAGAGCAGGACTCCAGCACGTAGGAGACACTCAGTAAATATTTGTTGTATGAATAAATTTAGAAAGGAATGAATGATTACTCATTGATTCTTTCTCTGGCATTTGAAGAAGCAGACACAGAGAAGCTGTAATATATACGCTTTTAATATAAAGGTTCTTTTGGTAGGAGAAGGAGAAAGAATGAGACAATTCAATTCCAAATGATTAGGAAAAAGACAGAAATGGGTGGATCTGAAGAAAGAACCACTTTCATGTGGGAAACCAATTTGTATGATTTCTCATCAGTGGCATGGAGGAATAATTGTTAGACTTACACATACATGAAAGGTGTGGTCAGTAATTAGGAAAGGCCCTAGATTTTCGAGGAGGGAGACAGAAATTTGGCCAAGAAATGAAGGGATTGAAAAGTTCTCTGAGACTGGGGGAAAAGAAGAAAGGAGAAACATAAATTCAGGTATATACTACAAATACATAAGAGCAAAGAAGACTTCAGGTGAACTCTAGATTTTTATTTTCATGTGCTTCTCTCCTTAAAATTCAGAAACAAAGGACAAAACTAAAACTATGAAATCCTTAGTCTAAAATGAAGAATCTGAAATCTTCAGAAGGTAGGAGCTTAGTTTCAGTGAGATGAAGAAAAAGCTTCTCATTCATGAAATAAATTTTAATAAGCTGAAATTTGAACACCAGGTATATGAAAATAACTAGAATTTAACCATATGTGTTCAGGAATATTTAGCCCACATATTTCCAGAAAAATCCCTAAACATGTTTAAAGATATAATTGGTAAGTAAGAAATTTATAATCCCTATCAGAGTGAGCCAGAGTTGGCTGAGATGCATTGAGTACTTTCGGTAAACCAGATGCTGCATTTTCAATCATTATAGCAGCACTGAGAAGAAGGTACTGTTCTAGTTGAAGTTGCATGACTCAAGTGGGTCAAAGCTTGCCCAAGTTCCCTGAGTTAAGAAGTAGAATTTCAAACACAGGTTGAACTAACCTTAGAGTAGGGTTTTCACAGCAGCATTTGCTTCCCAGTAGGAATTTTCATTTTAACGCGATGTTCCTTTTGGATTTAATGCTATTCAGGGACATAGTGGATGAGGTTGCCCATATTTTGCTGGCTTTCATATAAGCAACAAACAATTAGATTTCCTTGTCCCGATCATTTTTAGTCCTTTGTATTTAGCCTTGCAGCACTGATCTCCAGGAAAGCTTGTGTTTTCTGCTGCGCTTCCCAGAAACAAAATATGATGTGCGTCCCCTTTTGAAAACAATTGAAAAATTTCATGTTGACAGAAACATTTCATTTTCCAAGTCATTTATCTGTCATAAGAGGAATTATAATAGTATATTGGCTTCCATAATCCAAATCCATTCCATTTAGTGTATTTTTTAAAAATTAATACTTTTCTACTTCAATTCTGATCTAAAACAGGGGCCATTAATTAACTCAGGGAACAATTCAGCTATTTTTCTCTAGAAAATGGGAAATCTGGTAAATGGTTTGTACTTCTACTTTGTCAAAAACATTTATTTTTCAAAACTGTGTGGGACCATTTAATAACACTCCATAAATTTCGCGCTTTTAGTCACATTTGAAATGGAGGCTTGGGGAACTCCGTGACCACCTTAATGACATGTTGGCTTGGCCCTAGCACCATGGCTTCAACTCAGTTCTTAATGGACATTAATCCATAGCGCATAGCCTTCAGGTAACACAGTTGGTTATTTGTATTTTTTTTCTGGAAAGGTCCAAGACAAATACAATTATTATTTCCTTTTAAGAAAACCATGGCTTTGAATTAGAAAGATTTCTCCTTTGTTGTGAGACAGGGTCTCACTTTGTCTCCCAAGCTGGAGTGCAGTGGTGCAATCTTGGCTCACTGTACCCTCCCGCACTCCCCTGAGCTTAAGCAATCCTCTTATCGCAGCCTGGTGAGTAGTTGGGACCAGGTGTGCACCACCATCCCTGGCTATTTTTTCTTTAGTAGAGTTGGGGTGTCACCATGTTGTCCAGGCTGAATTAAAAATATTTCTAATCAACTGCATGAAACCTCTTAAGTTTGAAGGCTTCTTGAGGACAAAGTTCGTATCATGCAAACCTTTACATATCCTAAGGCATTTATTAATTCTTTACTTTGCTCATTCACTTAGCCAATGAGCATTTATTGAGCTCCTATTCTGTGCCGGGTGCTATGTTAACAGCTGAGACAGGGCACATACTTATGAAAATAATGTATTTTTATAGTATCTTCCAAATAGTAACCAGTACTTTTTTTTTTTTTTTTTTTGAGACGGAGTTTCGCTCTCGTTACCCAGGCTGGAGTGCAATGGCGCGATCTCGGCTCACCGCAACCTCCGCCTCCTGGGCTCAGGCAATTCTCCTGCCTCAGCCTCCTGAGCAGCTGGGATTACAGGCACGCGCCACCATGCCCAGCTAATGTTTTGTATTTTTAGTAGAGACGGGGTTTCACCGTGTTGACCAGGATGGTCTCGATCTCTTGACCTCGTGATCCACCCACCTCGGCCTCCCAAAGTGCTGGGATTACAGGCGTGAGCCACCGCGCCCGGCCAACCAGTACATTTTTTAAATTAAAATATAAAATAAAATGATTTTGGCCTGCATGTGAGTCTTTCCTTGAAAAGATTAGGCTAACAGTAAAATAAACTTTATAGACCTAGCATTCACTCTTAGTTGCATCTTGGCAACTAGTCAAGGGCCTTTTAAAGCTTTGCTTGTGTACACTTTGGATTTTAATTAGACACAATAAGACCTCCCTCCATAATCTAAATCTCTTTCTTGACAAGTCGTCATGAAGGTGTGATAATATCACAACAGGAAATTATCAAACCGCTAAATCCAAGTGGCGAGGAGACAAATAAAATATTGATGCGACAGCTACAGAGACTGTTCTGAAGGTTCTGTAATCAATGGGGTCTTGAGAGTTACATCCTAAGTATATTCTTTCCAAATGTACACAGTGGGTGGGGAAGTGATATCCGAAGTAGAAGAGGAGGGCAGAGAACATGGTGTCTACACATGGCAGATTCAAGTTCATGCAGACACCCTGAAGGCAAGAGAATTTGTCTTGAATAATTTTAAATTTAACAAGATGGAACTTTAACCTCATAAAGAATGAAAGTCAGTGAGTTTGGGAACAAAATGATTATTTTTTGGACTCAAACCATGGAGAGAATTCTCCTGCAAATATAATATATCCATTTATCTTTAGCAGGAAATAAATGATTTTGTTTCAAAATGGTGTCCCAGAGAAGGCCTGAGGCACAATCATATTTAAACTGTATGAATACTAAGTGACTTGATTGCATCCAGTGTGGTCTAGATTATCGGAGCAAACCATGGGGACATACTTATCTGTTTATTTCCCTACATGTTCTTGACATTAATGTCTAAGGATTACCCTGAGACCTGTTTTAGTGTCCTCTTGAGAATGGATATACACACTGACATAAATTATTAAGTTCTCCCTGGATAGGTCCATTAATTTTCTGTGAATTATTATGATTTTATTTGTTTCACACCAGTTATTCTTGGTCTCTTTCCATTAAAGAGAAATCCACTCTTACTGAAATTTATATCTTACACTAAAGGTAAATTCAGCCAACTTCGTTCTGAATCTATTTAATCCTAAAATTATTTATTTAAGTAAACTTTCATGTATCCTCTGGAGCCTCTCTTCTTGAAAACACCAGAGAGAAACTTTCCTTAATTAGGCATAAAATAACATTTCTTAGACTTGTTTTATAAATGACTGTCTGTTCTGTAAGGTTACTGGGTCACAAGAGCCAAAATCTATGGTGGTTTTTGAAAACTGATACTTGAGAGTCTGAATAGCTGCTCTGTTTCAGTCCCACATTGACAACGATTAAGATGTTGAGATTCCAGAAGTAAAGACCTTATCCAAGGAGATGACAGCTGTCAGTGTATAATCAGTAAAGTGGCCATGAAGTGATAATTCATCTGTTTTTCTTCTGTGATGTCCTAGTAGAGGTGATTTTAAGTAAAATAGATTACATGTCATGGTTATTAGCAAAGGCAATAGACTTCACCACCTTTGCCCTGAGCTATATTATATCTGCAAGATCTTAAACAATAGTTCATCTTACATCAGTAATACATTAGCTCTATATTTTCTTCTGTATTCATATGTGCTACTCCATGTGGCTTTCTAACTTTTAAAGTTGGGAGGGTGTTTAAAAATAATTTTATATAACTCCACTTTAAAGATAAAGAAAGTGAGACCCAGAGAAAGTAAGTTACCATCCAAAGTCAAACCACTTCTAGCAGTAAAACTTTAAGAGACCATTTGGGAAAGTTCATTATGATTTCAATGGAAATCACTAAAAGTACTATAGAGATATTCAGGACCCCAGAGTCAGTGAGTGATCCTGAATTGCTGGGTCCAGGGCTGATGAAAATACCTCTGAAACTGTTATAGCTTAGCCAATAATTACATTATAATATCAGACCTCTTGCAATTTTTGTGTCTTAGTCATTGAAATGGTAAGAATGTTAGCAACAGAATATGTTCCTTCCAGAGGTGGGCCTAATGGCCTATTCATTTTTTTCCCCTTATACAATAAAAGTGGTGCTACAGGCATATTGACCAAGTCATTAGAAAATCAATTACTATTGAGTTAGAGCTGAACAAAATAGTTTGAAAAGTGTTTAATTTATTTTGTGTAATATCTGTTCTTTTAAAGTTCCTGTAATCTGTGATCCCTGGCTGACTCCTCTGTGATCCCTGACAGAAAACCTCATTTTCAAATCATATTTTTCCCCCTTTCCCCCTGCTATCTTTCCAAATGAGAAAATAATTAAAGGAAAGGAAAAAAGTGTTCAGCACAGTGAGAGAGGAGCAAATCAGCTCAACTATTACGAGAGAAATACCTGTTTCCCTAACTAATCAAAATTCACAGTAAGCATCAGGAAAACAAAGCCAATTTGGCAGAAATCATACATTTAGACTTAGGAAAGACTTAGAATGCAGTCATATCTCATAAAAGCGTTATGTAGAAATGCATCTGATGGCTGTGAAGTGAGAAGTTAATGCTAGCATAGAGCTGAACCTGAAGTCACTTGGTTTTCTGCTATTTCTGAAAAGCTCATGTAAGTTTAATCGTGTATTCCACTTTCTTCCCCGGCCTTCCATTTCTCCCTTCCTCCTCTGTCTGTTTCTATTCATCCCCCTTTCTTCCCTCCCTTCCTACCTCTCTGAAGTCTTCCCCTCCATTCTCCATCCTTTCTGCTTTCATTCCTCTCTTCTTTCTTCCTTCTCTTCGTCTTTCACCATCTCTCTCTCTCCATTCCTTTTTCTTCCTTTCCCCTCTTCATTGCTCCCTCTCCTTTCTCTCTCAATGATATCTTTCTTCTCTTCTTTTTCCCCACTTCCTTCCATAAATATTTTTTTCAAGCTCTTCTTTTGTTCCACCCTCTAAGCCAGGTCCTGGAATTACAAAAACACAGCAGCCAGACACCCCAAACTCAGACCGTACAGGCAGAGGTAATTGACAAGTACTAAAATCATGTGTTGTGTACTAAAACTTGGGGATTTTTTTTTTTTTTTTTTTGAGACAGGTCCCACTCTGTCACCAGGTTGGAGTAAGCGGGGGTGGTCGTAGCTCACTGCAGCCTCAAACTTCTGGGCTCAAGTGATTCTCTAGCCTTGGCATCCTGGGTAACTGGGACTACAGGTGCATGCCACCATGCCCAGCTAACTTTTAATTTTTTTTTTTTTTTTTTTTTTAGAGACGGCATCTTCCTGTTGCCTAGGCTGGTCTTGAACTCCTGGGCTCAAGCCATCTTCCTGCCATGGCTTCCCAAAGTGCAGGGATGTTTTAAACTGTTAGTGGAGGGGAGGTTTTGCTAAACTACCCCAACCTAGAAGCATCTTAAAGGACTTCTTGGAAGAAATAATACCTGAGTTGTATCTTAAGAAAGAGTAAGAGTAAGCCAATGAATATGGGAGTTGGGATGGAAAAGGGGAAGGGGAGGCTAAAAAGGGAGAGTGGAAGTTCCTGCCATGGGAACCAGTGTGTGCAAATGAGGCATGGAAGAAAGGAGGGAGGGAGAGACGGAAAGAAAGCAACACAGAGGAAAAACTCCAAGATGCAAAATGTTTTAGTCTGGAATGTGGATTTCAGGTCTTTATGCTGATGTATTTCCCTGAAATACAATGAGTGCCTTAGAAAAGAAAACATATTATTTATTACTCCCTTAATAGAAAGTGTTTATCACAGTAGTGGATATGTTTGACATATTACACACCAGATGCCCAGTTAAATTTGAATTTCTGATAAACAATGGATCGAAGTAAAACCGTTACTGAAGAAGAAAACGAGGGGCAATGCCCATGAGGGCGTCATTTAAAGATGAGAAGATACAGGATGATCTTATGTGTGGAGAGAAGGAAGCAGAGGGAAGAGTGAAGTTGAAGGTCTAGGAGCCATTACAGAAAGCTGAAGGATTTACAGTCTCTCATCTGAAATTGTTGAAGCCTGATGCATTTCAGAAGTAGAATTTTCCTTGGAAAAGTAGTATGGTTTATATTTTCTGTTAGCACTCCTCTGGGGATTCTGTAGAAACCTCATAATCAAATATGTTAATATTTTAATAGAAAAAGGTGAATATTTTTACTGTGAAATAGCCTCGTTTCAGTTTAGATTTTGTTTTGCCACCAATGAGTTATATTAAAAGACAAACAATTTTGGTTTTCAGAACTTTTAAAATTTTGTGATTGATGATAACGTATTAAGAGTGTGCTCAGTTCTCTCCTTGGCCCTGGGGCAAGGTGAAGCAATACTATTAATTATCTCTTAAATATATATCAGTCAATAATATAACTGTTTCTTCTCAGTCTACTGTAGAGAACTCTGTGTTGGCTGAGATGTTCCTGGTACTAATTTGTTTTGCAAAATCAGGATGAATAACAGAAAAACAAAATTGATAACTACAAAGTAAAGAGACCAGTGAAGCTTAAGGTTCTGTGTGGGAAATGGGACAGAGACTGATGGGAAGATAAAAGAATGTTCTTATGGTAAAGGGGAAAAGAGAGAGAGACAAGCACTGCTTGGGTTCATGGAAGTTTCTGAGGATCAGGTCAACAGCGTTCCAGCCCCAGCCCACGAACTCTGGGGATTCCTTCAGGATCTTAAGTCAGATATACAAGTTGTTTCTGGAAGAGAATGATGAAGGTTCTCACTGATGCTCCCTGTCACTCATTCTAGGAGGGATGACTGTTCTGGCAGAGTCCCTTCCTCCTGATCCTTCTGCCATTAAGGTCTCAGGTCAATGTCAGCTTATCAATGGGATGTTCTCCAAACCCTCTATGAAATACAGTGCCCTCTCTTCACCCATCCAAGTTCAGAAGGCAATTACTACTATCTAAATAATGTTGCATATTTATTGTTCCCTTGATTCACCACTAGAATCTAAATCTCTTGAGAACTGACACTTTGTAGCCCTCGGAATCTAGACTAGCGCTTGGCACACAGTAGGTGCTATAACCATTTAATTAAAGTGTAGACACAGGGTGGAAGTAGACCACACCAAGGCTCCATGAATTAAATGGGTATCTGTGGCCTGCTCTTGATTCCTGTCCATTACAGAAAGCCGAAGAGCTTAGCTTCCATTTTGGGAGGAAAATAAATTTCCAACTTTTAGTAAGCATTTAAAACAACCTGTAGGAATACAACTTATTTATAAATTTCAAAATTTTTACATCTTAAATACAACCAGAAAAGAACTATTTGAATAGTTAACTATTTAGCAGACATTTAGAAATGTAACTATCCCTAATTTTATGGATCATATAAATTCAGCTTTTTGCAAAGCAGATTTATTTAAGTCAGAGAACTGGAAAAATTGGAGCTCAGCAGTGAGAGCTCTATCACCACACTTCCTAATCCATGATATTTCATTGATGTATCTCATTCATTTGGAAGATGGAGATGACACCAGTGTCTGTGTGTGGATCCAAATATCCTGGGGGCGGGGGGTTCCAATAGCACCTCACTTCATCAAAACAGAAACAACAGGAGAACTGGATGATGCACCTAAGAAGACAGGTAGAGGTAACTAGAGGAGTTAATGGCAGTTAAACTCTATGATAACGAATAGAAAGGAAGCGACAGATTAAGGGCTAGAGCAGCTCAAAGACTCCTGCCTGCTTCTGAGGTTTGGACGATCCTTCTAACCTTTAAAAGTGGGACCGAGGAGGCCTCCTAGACAATTTGGCACAAACATTGGCTCAATCAGTGCAATTGCTTTTGTGTGCTGCCCTTTAAAAAGCAAAATATTTAATGGCAGTAAAAATGTGTAAGAAATAATCCTGGAGATATAAAGTTGCATTTTCGGATTTGATGATTTTGTTATGTCACAGCCAAGTGAGTATTTTTAGTTAGCCTTGTTAAGCCCTTCAACAGGCGCTTGGAGCTGTGTAGAACATAGGCTGGGTCTCTAATGGTGAATCTGACTTGGCCAAAGGAGAAAAGGCCTCCCAGCCAAAGCCCTAAGTCTCATGGAGTCCATGTGTTATGGACGTTTGTAAGGACTCATTTCTGCCAGCCATGGGGTTGGATGGCAGTTCCAAGAAGGACCTGTATTGGGATTTCTGGGAAATCACCAGGATCTTCCATTAACCCCCAAATGTCCATTTCTTCTTTATTTTCTCTGATTCCTTTGCTTCTTTTTTGCCTGTACAAGTTCTTCTTGAAAACTTTGTAGAATTGTCCGGGTCTAGTTCATTAAAAGTGAAAAAACGTTCATCACTTCCAGAGTTTTGATTTAGGCCACCACTAAAGGGCTTCACTTCTGTTTATAAAATTTACCTATGAGTAAGAAAAAAGAATTGAGTTTTCATATTAATTTCTTATGATGAACAAAGTAAACAAAGCCCAACGGTTATCAGACTATCATGTGATGGAAGTGAGCTTCCACACATTGATTTCACCTCATCACCTCAGTATGCTAGGTGGAGGGTGCTTTGTTGCTGTTGTTTGTTTGCTTGTTCATTTTTTTAAGTGGGGAAAAATATGGAGATGGGAAGCAAACAGCTACTCCTGATGGTCTATTTAATTAATTTTACTATTTGGTAAATTCAGACAAGGCACACAGGGTCAACTATACACTTCAAAGCTGGTATTAAATACACTTATCATTGCAAGAAGGCTCTGAGGGTGAGAGGAACTACAGGAAAATATCTTTTCGTAATTTCAAACAAGAGGTCCTTATTCTTGCCAGCCGTGGCTTGGGTTCACTAATACCTAATTACCTACCATCATTGACTTTTATTATGATTGGTTTTCTAATAGGTGATATTAATATTCAGTGTTTGAATATGTTCCATATTAGTGTGAGGAAAAGCCAATAATGTGACACTAATGTCATATTTAATGTGATTTATTATTTTAATTTTCATGATGGCTCTTGATTATTCCATATTTTTAATATTCACATTTCAAGGTTGTTAGACTTTTTTTCCCCAATTACTTCTGTTTTTGCATAATTGGTATCATTTTACCTCATACCATCTCTCTTAGATGAGTAATAATGCTCCATCATGCCTCTTTACCAACAGAAAGATTCAGAGATATTAAAGTGATTTACCTAATTTTTTTTCCGAAGTTCCTAACTTCTGTTTTGAGGATTGGTGCTTTCCTTCCTTCCCTCTATTTCTCCCTTCTTTTGTTCCTCTCTTTCCCTTGCTTTCTTCTTCCTTTTCTTCCTGTTTTTCTTCTTTTTTCCCTCCCACTCCCTCTTTTCTTAACTCCCTTTTTATTTTTTCCTTCTAAAGTATATACTATCAGATAAATTAGTTTCTGCTATTTTAAATAAGGACATTGTATAGCGTTAAGTGATCATTTATATTCAAGGAAAATGCTACCTAGGACAGGCGTTATCTCACCCCAGTTCTCGGTGCTGCTGAGAAGGCTTGAGGAGCCTGGGATAAGGGAGGTGGCGATGTGGCTGGAGCAACACCAAGTGAGGAATCTATGTCCTCATCCCTTCACTCTCATTTTTTCTGTGGATGCAGGACCCCCGTCTAAGAGTGCCCTATTACTGTGCTTTCTGATTCTCTGTCAACAAGTGAGTCCCACGATCCCTGACATTGACATCAAGCAAAAGAGAGGCCTGGTCTCTAGCCAGCAGATTAATGGCACAGTGCTACAGCACTAAGATAAGCTTAATCATCTTTCATTATTTCATAAGGATGATTGGAATTGGTGTCTGATTAGAAGGGAACAGATGGGGACAAAGAGTCAACTCTGCATCTCTAAAATCCAACTCAACATCTTTTTCTCAAACCTGAGTCTCTCTCCAGACTTTTCCATTTCTGCTACATTTCAGCATTCTTCCTTCCGGTCACCTGTGCTCAAAATGTCAAAGTTATCTGTGACCCTTCTGTCTTTCCATCCCAGTTTCATACATTCTTCCTTTACTCTGTGCAAACCAGCTCTTCCGCTCAATTTTGCACCTCTATTTGCTTCTGCCCTCCCTTCACTCCACCCCAACTGTTGAGGCTTATTTCTTTCTTTGCCCTGTCTCTGGATTTTTCTTGTTCAGTTTTATTTCAATGTCCGCTGTTACTTTAATGAACTATCTTGGCCAAATGCGCTTTCATTCCAAATCCTTCAGTGCTTTTCTATGTGCTACAAAATAAAGTAAAAATTTCTTAGCTCAGAATATAAGGTCTTGCATAATCACTCCTTACTCCCAAGTCCTTTGGAACCTTCCACCTTCTAACAAGGTAAGCCTGTCTTCTTGATTGCTCCTTCTCTGAGCATTGGCTGTTAGGATTCTCTCTGCAAGTCATATTTTCACACCTGCCCCCGGCTTGTGTGTGCAAGTCCCCCCATGCATGTGTGCATGCACACTTGCCTCTGACCTTCCCTTCATATTACTCTCTGAATTACAAGTTGCTGATAAATGTCTTGATAGTGATGCTGATGAGGAGAAAAATAGAGCAAATTCGAAGGGGAATCTTCTGGGATGGCTTTCTGGCCAGAGGCTAGTGGTTGGAAATACCATACTTACGCTTTTGCCATTCAAAGGAGATTTACTAAATAAATGCAAGATGGAGAATGTCAAATCATGTCAACCCTTCTAACAGTGGAGCAAAAGTAACTTTGAAATAGAATTGGTACCAAAAATGTGAAATTATTTATGAAATAAACAGTTTCTCTCTTTGAGCTAGGACCATCTTAGAACAAGAAAGGAAGCCAAGTACCTACAATTTGGGTCTCTTCACATCAACTTGGAGGCAAAGACAGTGGCTTTGTCCTCCCATAAGATAGCATCTTTCTTCCATCATTTGTTGCCCAGGCTCTGGTAGACCTCCCAGCTTTTTGTGGCCTGCCTGCCTCTACCTTTTCCACAGGAGTTGTGATACTTACAGTACTAGTCAACAGAAGGGCACAATGGATCCTGGTTTGCATCTTAAATTACTCCTCTTGAAAAGTCTGATTAAATCTTGACAATATGAAATGCAGATGAAGGGGCCAAATAAACCAGCTGTCACTTGAGGTCACCCACCATTTTCCAATGTAAATGGTTCTGAAGGAATGTCTTTTCCCACTTTGAGGTTGTTTTAGAGACAAATAGCTCAGGTCTTAATAGTCGGTCCAAACTCTCATTCACAGAGCATTGCACATGTGTGGTCCACCCTGGCAGTTTGTTGGGTTTCTGTTGAATCCCAAAACACTTCTTAAACTCCCCTCAATTACAGGGTCAGCAGTGCACCTGCAGGTAACATGGCTTCTTTGTTATCTCTGGTTTGTTTTCCCTGGCTCAGTGAGAGAAACTTGACAGTCCAGTGTAGGTTAAACTAAATGAGTATTTTGTAGCATAGATGCTAGACCCAAGTCTGTTCAAGGACAAAGGGCTCAAGTAGAGTAGACTTTACTAATGCCTAACAAAGGTGCACCTGGTCTACAAAACGCTGCCTGTCCCCGCAGGTGCATCAAAGCTACTAATTACCATTCTCCCTTCCCTTCCCTCCTTTGGATGGCAATGAAGAAATGAGAGAGGGTAAATGAAGGATACTCTCTTTGCTCTGTAATTTGATGTCACAATAAAATTGTGGAAAAGATGTTGTTATATTCACCACTGACCATTATGCCTGCCCCAGCCCACCCCCTACCACATCCACCAGTCTCAGAGTGCTTTGAACGCAGGTTTCAAACATAAGCAGAACACTGGAAGTATGTGCTAGACAGAATACATTTGAATGTGGTCCGTTATTTAGGAACAGTGAGTTTCCAACTTTATTTGTCTTTCTGTTATCTATTCTTGTCATTTTTTTCCTAAAACAAAAATTATTTTTCTCTTTGTTTTTTTTTTAATCTATAATTATAGTAATTCATTCATTTACTTATTTATCATTTGATTAACACAAGGCAGACTTTATCTGTAAAGGGCCAGATTGAAAAAATAAATAAATATTTTAGGCTTTGAGGACCATACAGGCTCTGTCACAACTACTCATATCTACTGCTGAGCATGAAAGCAGCCACAGATCGTACATAAATGAATGAGCCTGGCTGTGTTCCAATAAAACTTTATTTACAAAAAGCAGGAAGTGAGCTGTTGTTTTCTGACCTCCAAGTTAAGGCATTTGACTAGCTCCCATGCTTTCATTACCATGCTAGGTTCAGGGGTCACAGATGAATAGAACCTTGTTCCTGCTCCAAGATGCCAATAGGTTAATGTTTCTGGAAACAAGGCCGGCCTTTTACAAAGTCACTTTGGTGTCCTTCTATCTCTCTGCTGCTCCTTTTCCTGCCACTGTCTCAGATCTAGTGCTGCCCACTCTGATACGCCATTGAGTGCATTGGTATGACATAAATTCTCCCCCATTCCTCTTCTCTTGCAACTTGCTGGCTCTCAGCACATCGACTGTCCACTAGCCAGAAGACATAATAAAATAACGTACATTAAGGAGTGGACCACTTCAGTAGCTTATTTGTTCATCCTTCAGGAATTCTTACATATTAAAAGAGGATATTTTAACTTCACAGACATCTACCTTTACTTGTAACATTCCCGGCAGAAGACTAGTGAAAATCTTTCTGAGCAGGGAAGTCCACGACGCCATCTAAATCTCACAACAGAAGTGAACATAAATTTCCTCCTGTGACTAATGAAGATAATCCACATGAATCAAGTCACTAGCATAGCAGTCCTTGCCCTAAATCTTCCAGGTGAGATTTACTTTGAGCTTCCTAGTAGCTCTATGAGCCATAATTAATATCCCCATTTGACAGATGAGAAAACCATAGCTAAGAGGGGTCACATAACCTGGGAAAAGTCACGCAACTCTCATAGGAGATCCTGTTTGAACCTAAGTAGTAAGCAGCCTTAATACTGTGACTATAAACAAACAAGCCTTCTCTAAATAGTTGAGCTGTACTATAGAATCTTAGAAGAGGAAGGAAAATTAAATATTACTTAGTATAATCTTATTCTGAGAACAAGGCCACTAGGGCTTAGAGAAGGTTTCAGATTTGACAAAGTAGCTTCAGACTGCTGGAAGTAAAATGCTCTCCTTAATGAGGTTTTTATTTTATTTTATTTGTTTTTGTTTGTTTGTTTTGGTCTTAGTACCACATGGCCTCTTGACAGCATAGCAATAAAGAGAACATGAATTCATTAGAAAATGATTCCTTCCCGCTGGGACATTAGTCTGTGGAAGACTATAAGATGTGTGACTTTGCTCTTTTACGCTCCCACTCATCTTTAATCATGGGCCTACTGGGGACACCTCATTGCCCTTCATTCATTGGGTGGCTGAGTCTTCATGAAGCCAACCCACACGAGGTGTTCTATAGAATGGGGGAGCAGAACGGTGCATTCCTTCGTTAAAATTTCACATCGAAACACCAGTGCCTGACTATGCTTTCTCTGAATTTCTCATAGGGTTGTTGAAAGCTCAACAAAACATAGTTAAGGGAAAAGATAGCTGTCCGTTTTATAAAGAATATAAAAAATTTCCCAGTCAGATGGCTCAAGGAAAGGCTTTACCCAAGCAGTCCTACTTACCATAGCAAATTCCAGTTGGTTAGGGCAAACACTGTGACAATATCTATTGTTCAATTAAAAATAGCCACAAACATACCACCACATGGCATGTCCTTACATCTTATGTATACTGTAGATACTATTTTTTCTTTTTTCTTTTTTTTTTTTTTTTTTGAGATAAGAGTCGGCCGGGTGTGGTGGCTCACGCCTGTAATCCCAGCACTTTGGGAGGCCGAGGTAGGCAGATCATGAGGTCAAGAGATCAAGACCGTCCTGGCCAACATGGTGAAACTCTGTCTCTACTAAAAATATCAAAATTAGCTGGGTGTAGTGGCATGTGCCTGTAGTCCCAGCTACTCGGGAGGCTGAGGCAGGAGAATTGCTTGAACCTGGGAGGCGGAGGTTGCAGTGAGCCAAGGTTGCACCACTGCACTCCAGCCTGACACCTGGCGACAGAGCAAGACTCTGTGTCAAAAAAAAAAAAAAAAAAAAAAAAAAAAAAAAAGGAGATAAGAGTCTCAGTCTGTTGCCCAGGCTGGAGTACAGTAGCATGATCATGGCTCACTGCAGCCTCAACCTCCAGGCCTCAGTGGTTCTCCAACCTCAGCCTCCCAACTAGCTGTAACTATAGGCATGTGCCATCACACCCAGCTAATTTTTGTTTTGTTTTGTTTTTGAGAGACAGGGTTTCACCAATTTGCCCAGGCTGGTCTTGATCTTCCGGACTCAAGTGATCTTCCTGCTTTGGCCACTCAGAGTTGGGATTATAGGTGTGAGCCACTGTGCCTGGCCTCACCTCTTACATTTTCTATGGGTACATTTTCATAATAGCTTTTTAAAATCAAGGCAGATCTTAGAAGTGAGAGAAGATCTAAGAATTTCATATGTTCTTGAGATATGGGAATCTGATAGTTTCAGTTGTCATAAAGCTGATGGAAATTCACAGCTTGGATCTGTACATGATGCTGGGAAATTTTCTTCTCTGCTGTTTCTCATGAGGGTGGGTTTACAAGTAGCAAGAGTTAAATAGCAGGGGGATCTTCATCAACATTGTTAGCATTATTTTTTTGAAAAAAATGCAGAGAGATATTATATAAACAATATGTCACATCCGTTCTCTTTGGGCCACTTGAGTAAACGTAGAGCAGAGAAAAACTGTAGCTTCTTGCTGCTAGAAGTGTAACACAGAACACAGCTCTTGTCAGTTTCCCATACAGAGAGTCAGGTAACTGAGCGGTTCTCCATTCTCAAAGCAACGAGAAGGCTGAATATTCTGGAAATCCACAATGCAGTGGTAAAAATCAGGTGACTTTGAAACTGCGTGATGAAGAACAATAAACAAATTGCTACTTATTCCCTGCCCACCAGCATTTTTATTTATTGAGATTTCTATTCCTATCTACTTTTTGATGTATTGAGATTTTAAGGCAATAGAATTTTGGGGGAGGTTGTTCAGCAAATATACTCTTATATCATTCTCTTGATTTTTATAGAAGAAATTGAGGTGCAAAAAGGTTAGGTGCTCAGTATTACATTGTTATTAAGTAGTTTGACTGGAATTTGAATCCACGTCTTCTCATTCCAACCAAGAGTCTTCGTTGACTGAATTAGGCTGCTGTCTGTGGTAGGTACATGGGCACAGGTAGGTGTAAGAGTACAGTGGTAGAGGAGTTGGTGTAGTGCTCATCTCTCCTGATATGTGCTTATGAAGATATAAATAACAGGGTTATTGTGTCAGTTAAGAATAGGCTTTCCCGTCAATAACAGTTTTCTCACAGTTCCAGAGTTAGGTTATTCAGGGTTGGTATGGCTCGTCAGCACTGTTTAAAACAAGATCTAAATCTCTTCCCTCTTTCTGCCATCTTCCGTGTGTTGGTTGCAGTTTCATGGGGACAAGATGGCTGCTGCAGTTCCAGTAATCACAACTGTGTTCAAGCCATCCCTTTTTTTTTTTTTTTTTTTTTTTTTTTTTTTTTATTAAAAGACTGGGTCTTACTCTGTCACCCAGGTTGTATAGTGGCATAATCATACCTCACCGAGGCCTCAAAATCCTGATCTCAAGTGATCCTTCTTGCCTCAGCCTCCCAAATTACTATGATTACATGTAAGAGCCACTGTGTCCAGCCTCACATTATTGCTTCTGATGGGAAAAGCCGATGTTTATCTATGGTCCCTAGCAATCTCTTCTGCTTCCATTTCATTAATCATCACTGTGTCATATGGTCACCTCAGTATCACGGGAGTGGTTATCTCCCCTGGGGCTAGGCGCATTGCCTTCCCCAAGCAGACAGGGTTCGGTTAGGCTGAAGAGAGGGGAAATGGATGTTAGATGGGCAATACATAATGTTGACACAGTTCCTAAGAGGATACAGTCAGCCTCCTTCTCCACACCCCAATTCAAAGGTTCGGTTTCATTGTCAACACTCACCGTGGTTTTACCCTGGTGATTTTGTCAAGCTGCAGGGAAACAAAAGGTAACTGCTCTGCAAAGAAGGTGACAGACGCTGACTTACTACATGACGTGTTGCTTGCACTCCTGTGGTGTTTTCCAAAAAGAAAAATGAACCTGGCCCTAGGATCCTCACTTTCGGGAGCATGTATCTAGCATGAGTACTATTCTACTCTCCCTCCTCTGTTTCCTCGAGCATTTTCTGAACATTCCTCTTTAGTTATTTTATTATTTCTCTAGAACATCCATGATTTCAGATGTCATCTCTTTTTATCTGTGCCTGTTATCCAGTCTTTAGCATAGCTAGCTGTAATGAGTACCACCCAAATGATGGTACTCTTCTTTCTGGTACAATAAGCATTTTACGTGAAAGAAAGAGTATTAGTGGAGTGGCTGTGTCTAAAGCTAAGGTTGACGACTTAATGCCGTTCAGATTTAGGCCTTGTGATTGGCTCTTTCTTGCACTGAGAAATGGATATTTAGTGACCATCCCACTATGGCATAAATGCATTGCTTAAGTTGAAGAGATATCCACGGACTCTTCCCAGGAGACAGAAAGAAAATCTGAGCAACATCTAGTTCTGCATCAAGCGGGGCTCTCTGCTATGAGAGGGGTCACTGTTTGGTATCTCCTTTGCTGTGGTGGACCAGCAGCTGTGGAACCCATCCATGTTCAGGGACCAGCGGCAATGACCAGGAACAACCCTAGCTGACCCACCCACACTTACTGCCCTCCAAGAAAACTCACTATAAAAGAAGTCAGGGAGTTGAAAAGAAAGTGGGATTCCCTTCACTTAGCTTTTCTGCTTAAGGCTTAGAATCATCCCGTATTTGTCCCTTAAATTGAAACAACAAACCTATTTAAGCAACCTATAAAACATAAATAGATTTTCGTGAGCGTAGTCGGTGAGCTTTCTCAGGCTGAGTTAGTGTGGCAGCTGCCCCAGTTTAGCTTCGACATAGGAAACAAGGTTCTGCTGAAAATGCTGAGCCCCAGGACACCCTCTGCCTTAATGTGGCTCAGAACAGATGCTTGTTGCTTTCTGAAAGCATCCACTGGCCCCATGGCTCAGCTGCCTGACCCTCCTGGAAATACCAGGACACACTTCATTCTTATTTTGTCTTTTTAGAACCCATGCCATTATTTGGAGTTGATGACTTTACTGGGAAGACTGCCTAGCTCACTGTGGCATTCTCAGTGTCTCCTACCCAGTGCAAAGTCAATAGATACTTTTCAGTTCAAACCGGGTTTGTAAGGGAAGCCAGGTATGCAGGATTAGAATAAAAACAGGAACAAGGGGACTTCTGGGGGCAGTTAATCGTTGAATGGAAAAAGGGTGCAAAGTGCCTTGGCTCTGGGTCTTTTCTCTCTTATTTTGAGAGGCCGTCCTATAGGCTACCTTTGGTTATTCATTCTGTTCCATTCCAAGTAAATTAACACCTTTGCCTTTGGCATATTTGAGCGTGCCCTACCAAACCATGAGAGCTTTGGTATTAAAACTCCCCGGTTCGCGTCCAGATTTTACCAGGAAGCACTAAGGAAATGGAGAAGCACGTTGCAGGCCTCTCATTTGTTCCCCATGAGAGAGGAAAGAGAAATGACAGAAGTCTCACAACTTAGAGATCTCAGCATCTACTTGTGTCCTCTTGGTTAGACGTAAAGCCAGACACAGGAGATTAGTTTCACCATTGGTGACTCAGATAACAGATCTGAAGGGCAGTTTGTCCTTAAGAAAAGAATACAAGCCAAAGCTGAAGCAGCTATCTTTCACCGGGGCTTTCATAGACATTTTTTCGTCAGTACAATTTGGCTACCTGACCTCAGAGGATGAGAGTCCTTACTCTAATAATCAGAGCTATGATTGCTTAGTGATTAAAACCTGGAGCCAAAAAGCCTGGGTGCAATCACAGAACCATATTTTGCTGCTAGATGGTGCTGGGAAATCACCAAACCTCTCTGTATTTTTCATCTGAAAAATTGGAATGATAATGGTATCTACTTCATAGGGCTGTTAGGAGGATTAAATTATTTAATAATTGTAAAATACTTAGTAGGAGGGTTATAGTATACATGTTTGTTAATAAATTACCAAGCCTGAATAACCAAGGGCCTTGGAGCTGACTATAGATAACAATAGAGAAATTGTAGTTATAGGACCCGCCAGGTAGATGTCAGAGCTGGACAATGGTGACCAGGCAGTCACATGGAGACCTTGGGGGAATGATCCCAGTGATGGATAGTTGAGAAGCAGATCAACAACTGAGGCTGGGCATTCTGCAAGTCAGAAACCAGCAAGGATTTTATGAAGTTTGTGGATGTCAAGAATCTCACATTCCTCAGTATCATTTATTGTTTTTGAAACAAGATTTTCCCATGTTCTGCTGTGACTTTTTCTAAGCTGTGCTTCCTCTCTGCACCACTCATGACCTCATACTCCTTGGAGGCATTTTCCAGGTCTTGATAACCTCCCTTGAAAAGAGAAATATAGCTCAGGTTGTCAGCAGTAATCGAAGCCACACAGTTGCCATGGGTCAAGGGAGATCAATTACATTTCCTGGGGTTCAATGGGCAGTGGTCCTGTGTGAGTGGCGTTATAGATACTCATCCTTGGAACCTGGCTAGTTGAGGGTTCTGCAGAAGCAAAAGGAAGTTAAAAGATAAACTTGACCGTGTATATCCTTTCTATTTCCTAACTGCCTAAATAGTTAGCATGCTGACTGGCAAGAATTAGAACTATAATAAATGCAATTAAATTGCCCATTACTTGCATAATTGAGAACTATAAATATTTTAAATAATAAAATTGTGAAAAATTTCTCTACTAATGCTCTGGGAATGTATTAAATCTGTAAAGGCCAGGGGATTCATAGGGATGGCTGAATATGAAATCTTTCCATTCATCTCTTTGAGATCAAATATTTTTCATGATTATTTCAAAAGGCTCAAAAATGGAAAAGAATGAATATGTGAGCCGCCATGAGGAAGGAAACCCAGAAGAGTGAGCACAGGGTAGTTTTTCTGGGAAGATGTATTTAGGAAGTGGAACAAGAGTAAAGAATAAAGACGTGAGAAAATAGAACTAATCTGACACTGCATATATGTCCTCCTCTGTTCTGTACTTCCTTTTTTGTTTTCCAAGGGCATAATTTGATGTGATTAAATAAGGTCTTCTGCTTTAATCAGGTATCTCAGTCCTTGAAAATTTCGATTAACTTTCTGTTTATGGAAGGCAGGAGATATTTAAATATGTTAAGAGAAACACAAGACCAAGAGTAAACTAATAATCTGAACGGAGTTCCTCTTGACAGTTTTTTTTTTTTAGACAGAGTTTTGCTCTTATTGCTCAGGCTGGAGTACAATGGCATAATCTCGGCTCACTGCAACCTCTACCTCGCAAGTTCAAGCAATTCTCCTGCCTCAGCCTCTCAGCCTCCCAAGTAGCTGGGATTACAGGCACCCACCAACACGCCCAGCTAAGTTTTTGTATTTTTAGTAGAGACAGGTTTTCACTATGTTGGCCCAGCTGGTCTTGAACTCCTGACCACAGGCAATCCACCTGTCTTGGCCTCTCAAGGTGCTGGGATTACAGGTGTGACCCACTGCACCCAGCCTTACCAGGTTTTTAATACTCATACATAAATGCAAAAGGGGAAAAGGTATTTCTTCTAATATTTTTTATAATTCAGTTTTAAATATATTGGCATATCCAAGTGTGTGTGTGTGTGTGTGTGTGTGTGTGTGTGTGTGAGAGAGAGAGAGAGAGAGAGAAGAAGAAGAAAAAGGGGGAGGAGGAGGAGAAAGAAGAGGAGGAGAGAGATTGTATTATATAATTACAGCAGACACTGTTAGTTTTCTATGTAATACCCACTTTTACATCTTTTTTAACAATGGAATCCCAATTGTATTTGGGATGGAAATGTACCCAGCTGTAAAAAAACCCACATATTTTTCAGACTCCTTTGCAGCTAGGTATGATTGTGTGTCATGGTTCTGGGCAATGCAGTCAAAGTGGAGTTTTTATCAAAATCTCAGATTTCATAAAAATCTTTGTCCCTTAATATGAGCCATTCCCCTGATTTCTTGTCCCTTCCTTCATATTCTTGCTTGAAACTTAGACCATGAGGTTGCAGATGGAGACTATTATGATGAAAGACCCATCCTATGGATAGCAGACAGAAATAAGAGCAAGTCCAGGGCATTAACGAATTTGTAGAACTGTGTCTTCAACCATTATGGGAGAAAATACATTCATATTTGTTTAAGTTACTCATATTAACTACAATGCTGTCTACAAGGGAATGTATAAATCAAGAGGAGTAAGAGCAATCTTCATTCTTTAAAGATCTACGTCCAGGACTCAAATAGGCATGTGTCATGTTTGATGCCTATTTTGGTGGACTTAGACATTTGGAAATATACAGAGAGATCCAACTCATGCTACAATACCAGATTTCCATCTTTATAGTGCTTGAGGGAACATAGGTGAGCTGTAGATAACTGGTATATGTCTCCATTCACCGTATTCACTTTTAGAATTCATTCTAGTTGTATTGTTTTTCCTGAGTAGGGGCATCTTGATAGAAATTTATTAATAGGATTTTGACTTAATGTAAAATGCATTTAACTTATTTGCTTGATTTTCTCTTTTCTCAATATCTTGTGTATTTAGTATTATTCTATGTTATATTTTAAGGGAATCTTATCGACAAAAGTGTTTTTAATGCTATTACATATAAAAAGGACACATTTTAAAAGGAAATCATAATTAGCAAACCCACCGATGTTAAATGTGCAAGAAGACGTAATGCAGTTACAGTAGTACTGACAGTTACAGCAGGCCCACACATGTGGATGCCAATTTATATTTTTACCCACTCCAACCTCTGGGCCAAGAGGTGAAGTTAAAAAACAGTCTCTGTTTCAGAGAGTTACTACTCCACCTGCTTGTGAAAATTCTGTCTCTTTGAGGTTTCTGCCATTGAATTACCTCCCCTGTTATCTGCCTACTTCTGCACACTCGCTTTCACTGACCAAAGACTTTCACTTAACCCAGTCCTCCTTCCTCTCTATTCCAGGCCTTGATGTCCTCCTGGGTTATTTCTATCTTCCTGTGTGCAACACATTCAGTAGCATTGACTCTCATCTGTGGGATATCATATCATTCCATTAGGAGTTCAGAATCCACCTCCAAGAGATAGAAGCGCTACGAAGAAATAGCCAAAAAGTAGAAACAGCCTAAATATCTATCAACAAAATGCAGTATATTTATACAATGGAATATTACTCAGTCATAAAATGAAGTACTGATATGTGCTACAATATGGGTAAACCTTGAAAACATTATGCTAGGAGAAAAAAGCCAGATACAAAAGGCCACATATTAATTACATATACACAAAATGTTCAAAACAGGCAAATCCTTTCAGACAGAATGTATATTAGTGGTTGTCAGGGGACAAGGGCAGGGGGAATGAGGAGTAACTGGGTATGGGGTGTTTTTTTGGAGTCTTAAAAGTGTTATGGAATTAAATAGTGGTGATGGTCGCACAACTTTGTGAATATACAAAAAAGCACATTGAATTTTACACTTTAGAATGATGAAAATTATGTTATCTTCTTTTTTTTTTTTTTTTTGAAACGGATTCTTGCTCTGTCACCAGGCTGGAGGGCAGTGGCAGGATCTCAACTCACTGCAATCTCCACCTCCCAGGCTCAAGCGATTCTCCTGCCTCAGCCTCCCGAGTAGCTGGGACTACAGGCATGCACCACCACACCAAGCTAATTTTTGTATTTTTAGTAGAGACGTGGTTTCACCATGTTGGTCTTGATCTCTTGACCTCGTGATCCACTTACCTCAGCCTCCCGAAGTGCTAGAATTACAGGCATGGGCCACCGTGCTCAGCCTGTATATTGTTATCTTACGTGAATTGTATCTCAATGAAAAAGGAGGTTGAGCCAGTTATGTTGCTAAGTTTGGAGGAGGCCAAAGCAAATAAGGTCTTCTCTTCACCCTCAAACAACTCATACTGCACAGAGGAGCCTTATCATGGAGCCAGCACAGCGGTGAGGCCTGGCCTCCAGGAGCGATAGGATTTGCTCTCAGATGAGGATCCGTGTAGGCTAAAGGCAGAAATCCCTGCTGAAGTCTGTTAGTGTCACAGACTTGTGCATGCCTGTCTTGGAGTCTGAGCTCTAGCTTTGTCCCAGTCTTGTCACCGTTCCCACCACAGGGACTTTGCCCTTGTATTTCTTTCCATGGGAATCCTGTTTCTTTATTCCTCTTGCCACGTTAATTCCTCCCATCTTGCAGATTTTAGCTCACGTGTCATTGCCCCAGAGAAATCTTCCTAACCCGTCCTTCATAGTCAGATTTAATCACCAACTGCACATTTTCTTGTTCTCTTGAAATTCTCCTTTGTGACGGCTCTTACCAGCTTCTCACAGCTGTAATTCCTTCACTCAGTTGTCTTTTCCTGCCAGATTTTGACGTTGTTGAGGGTAGGTACCCTTCAAAAAAGCAGGCGAAAGTAGTCCTCAGCCTATTTTTGCTCACCAACATAACTTCAGCACTTCTTAGTGTTTGGCACTCAGGAAGTACTCACTGAGGACAGGAGCAGCTGAGTGAGTGACTACTACCGCCTACCCAGCACTCAAAGAACTACAGGGTTAAGGACTTCCGGTCAGAGAGGTTTGTCCCCTCCGGCCATGATAGGTCCTTTCACTTCCTCCTCTAAGCTGCCGCCTTTTGATCATCTTACCCTCCCAGGAACCCAGTGAGGTAGTTTGATGCAGTTGTCATCTACATTCGAATCACCTGCAATGCGAAGTGAGGCTGGGATGACTAAATGATCTCCATGCTCAGAGCAAGTGTCCAGCATTGTTTTATTGGCTGTTAGGTCGTGTCCAGTTTGCTCACTCGAATACTTCATCATATTCTGCTGCCAGGTCTATAAATGTCAAATAGTAACAACCCTTGACCTCTTGGCTCAAAGTTAAGCATGCTACCAAATGAGCCTCACTGACCTTCTTTAATACGAAAATCTTTAATGTGGATGAATCATATTATAATCATGTATTTGTTCTCTTTATTAGAGTCCTTGGGGAATGTATTTTACTGATTACTCTGTTATCTTATAGCGTAATAAGACCAAATCGGGTTTTATTTTTTAATTACAAGAAGATGAAAAGTTTTGCTTACAATACTTTTAAAATGCCTTCATCTTGAGCGTCAGTGGCAGACAAGTATCATTTTACATTTATATGAACTTTACTAGGCTGGGCAATTGAACTCCAAAATGAGGCTGAGAGCTAACAGAACTTTTGTGGAGAACACAAACAAATTGTCCAGAATAAACAAAGCTTGTGATTATTTTTAATTGATAGCATCTGAGCATGGGGCGGCGTCATTCGCTTAAGGCACAGATCAACCTCATTAAGTACCCTGGTCCTCTTATAAATCATGCGATGTGTCGAGTCTTGAACTGAACCAGACAAGAGAATGGTTCAGAATTCTTCCCCTGTACCAGGCTGAAGCATGGTTGGCACAAAGACCATGAGAAAGATGGAGCAAGGCTGTTCCTCTTAGTAACTTCTGAGCCTATGCAGTGATCAGCGTAGGTGATTTGCCTGGTTCAGAGACCAAGAATTGGAGCCAAATGAGTGGTTCTGAGTCCTGGCTCCTGCACTGCTTTGCCGTGCACAGCAGCTGCTGTCAGTACCTTACCCTTGCCCTCCAACCTATGCAGGATGCTACTTCCCAGTTGTTTTACTTGCTGAAGACTTCCTGCAGCTCAGGCCTGGAGGTGTTCTCTTGCCGAGAGGTTGTGCTTGGTTCAAGTACAGTTGAGCCAGAAATGCAGAGTTAGCCAACTAGGGATGGGAGCTGGTGGGTAAACACCCTTGCTAAATCACCCCTCAATGGAAAAGTTGTATTCTGCACAGTTCCTCAGAGCGCTGCGACAGAATGGAGCACCAGCTGCCACGGTGGAAACCCATTCACTAGTGTACCCTTTCACTTTTCTTCTTCACAGCGTTTTCTGTAATTCTCTCCCAAATAAGATACTGTTTCCAAAATCCTAGTCTCAGTGTCTGTTTTGGGGGGATCCCAACTTGAGAAGCTCTATAGCTGTTCCTTTTACCCCTAGGACAGTATTAAGGAGGCTAGAGATGGGTAGAGAGGCAGCCTAGCACGGTACTTAAGGCAGCCTAGCTCGGTACATGGTCTAGAGGTGGACCCGCTGGCCACGCCCTGACTGCCACTCACTAGGCATCCAACCCCTCTGTGCCTCAGCTTCTTCATCCACAAAATGGGGTCAATGATAATAAGAGTACCTGTTTGATGGGCTTGTTTTGAGAATTAAATGAATACTAAATTTATACTTTTGAAACACTGCCTATCACATAGTAAGTGCTCAATAAAGATTAGGTGTGGTCATTAGAATCACAAAACATCAGACTGGGGAAGAAGTTTACAGATTAGCTAGTGCAACCTCTTCATTTTCCATGTGAGGTAACTGAGGACCGGGGAGACATGGAGTGATTTCCCCAGGGTCACACAGCTTATCAGTGACAGCAACACCCTGAAATTTCTCAGTCCGGTGTCCTCCATGCTGCGAAATCAGCTTCAGGACAGTCCTACTACCATATATTCTGTTAACAAACGGAACTCAGTGTGGTCATTTCAATTTGCTGAGCTTTTTTTTTCTTAATCAATCTAGGCAATGCAAGGCAGGAATAGGCAGGCGTTATGTAAGATTTTGAGGATTCCGTGAATTTAAAACCAGAAGTTCTTTAAGGGAAATAGAATAAAAATCAACTTCACAATGCCATAGTTCAGAATGCCCTCTTGGAGAATCTAAGATTTAGACACAAATACTGTCTTCTGCAGAGTCCTCTGCTTGACCTCCTGGCATCCACGGATGACAGGTTCTGGCTGTGCAGAGAGGAAGTCCTTAGAGTGTCTGACAGCATTCATCTGATCATAGCTCACAGCCTTGGTAGTATCCGCTTGCTTATGGAGGTTTGTACAAGACAAAATAAAATAAAAATACATGTTCTATACCAGCCCTTTGTTTTTCTACAGTCTCTTTTATCGACAGTTCCATGCAAAGTCACATCTTCTCTTCTTCCTTTTGACCTTAAATGAAGAAGGAGTGAAGTATGTGAAGATTCCAGAGTGATTTGGAGCAAAGTCCTCACTAAATGAAAGCTTTACCTTTCATTCAGCCACTGAGATCAGTGGAATAAAACCACATTAGAAATGATCTCCCCAGCCCTTAGCCTCCAGAGAGGACATCTTTCAGTGACAGTGAATGTGCCGCTATATAAATACACAAACGTTGTGGAAAGGAAAGAGCTCTGTGATACGGAGACTTGTAAATATTTGTCGGAGAGTCATGTTTCTATTTGTCTTCGAGTATGTCTGGCAAAGGAAATCTGGAGGGAATCTTTTAAGAGGTAGAGCACGTTGGTTTGTGAAAATGGAATCGTTTTATCTATTCTGCTTCAGGGAAAGCTCTTTGGTTTCATAGTAACTAGTTCCCACCAGATCAAGTTGGGGAATATTTATTCTTTTGCTTCCATTCCAAAAAGACTGATATTAATGCATTAAGTCTGTTTTTTTCTTTATCTTTTCTTCTTTCCTGCAACTGATAATTAAAGCTATAAGAAAATTAAATTATTATTATTAGAAAGCTCCCACGCAAGCCAATCCTGATTGGATATAGATCAGCTGTGTAAAAATGGACACTCTGTGAGGCTCTGTGCAATCAAATAACCACTATTTGAGAACAAATGATGCATGATACATACCCTAAACCTCTCCCTTATCATTTTTATGGTTAAATTACAAGGATTGAGCATCAACTTGCCTAAGATTTTACTTCTCTACGTCTTTGCCTTATTTTCTGTATATTAAGTTGCAGGGAATGTTTTTACTTTGCAATTTATTTTTCCGCTTGAATAGTGATTATATGAAGTTCTAAGCATCACAACGCTGCAGTGTATAATTCTTCGAAGCAGGAGAATCAGAATGTAGCAATGGAATGCAGAAAAAAAATGAATACAGAGAAAGGATTATTGGTTTGCATCTGTGAGAGGATAAAGATGGTTTTTAACATTTGCTTCATACGGCACTAATACGAGCACAGGTACCTCATTTGAGGTGAGGTTTCCCCAGAAGCAGACAGTGAGACCAAATGAATGCATGTAGTTGATTTTGGAGGTGATGCTCGGATGCACTGAGAGAAAAGTGAGGAAGTTATCATGAGAATGGCAGGATCTGCTACAAGTACATTATTAAACAAATTCCTGGAGGAGGGCTCCATCCCCCTGGGATTCTTCTGATGGACTGCATGAGCACATCTAGGGTTGTCCCGCTTGATATCCATTACCTTTTTTCCATCACTCGTACACAGCCAGAGTCATAGGGGCTTGCAGTGAGAAGGCAATGATGTACATGGGAACAGTGAGCTTTCAGGGGTTGCGGGTGAAACATCAACAGCATGTGTTAAGCTAGCATGATAACTGGCTGGTTGAACTAAGTAAACAAATCCAAGTGCAGCCTCAGAACCTGAGATATTAAACTGGCTGCCAACATTGGGCCTACCTGTTTTCTGTCTTGGTCTGGATTTATTCCTCTTGTTTCCTTTTACTTCTTTTTCTTTAAAAAAAATACTTTTTTCCTTCTAGTTTCTCTATAAGATTTTTTGAGAATGCATAGATAAACATGGTTGGGGAATAATAAAGACACTTTAAAGCAAGAGATGATTCTTACTAAACTGACATGGTTAAATGTAATGGGAGAAACAATTTCAGCTGAGTAACAGCCTTACTCCACCACTCTCCAAACCCCAGAACTATTGTGTAGTTAGCTTTCTAGTACTCACTGCTATCTAATGGATCTTGACAAAGAGAAATATACCATAGGGTAGCATTAATTTTTGAGCTGATAGCATATTTTGTAATTACATTTAAAAAACCATGTCTTTTGTGGTTAATGGGTTGCCTTCCTTGAGTATATTTGAGGAATGTCATCTTGCATATCTGCTCCTGAGTCAATTTCCTCAGCAGCGTATTCCTCCCTTGTTACTTTGTTTCTGCTCACAACATTCAGCTTCATCAAAAGTCATCAAGTCCATTTGGCAAATATTGTTAGCCACTGGTCATGGCGAAAACAGATAGAGGTGAAAAATCTACTGATATCTCACTGTCATATTAAATCTATGTCAAAATACAAGTGATTCTCAGACTGAATTCTGTCACACACACACCATGAGCAAGTGGCCATGAAACCGTCATCCAGTCTCATCCTGTAAGCGTAGTGACGTTCCTCCATTTGCAAACATGCTTGCAGGAATGCAAACGCCTTGCAGGAAAAGTTCATTTTCAGTTGACAGACCTCTAGGCAAATCAGGCCATGGAGTCACATGGATGACATGTTGAATGGAGTCTCATTCAACCTATGATCGTGGGACCAGACAGAGCTCTGGCCCTCAGCTTGGCTTCCAATATCTTATTGCCAGAGGCTCTAAATTCTCCTATATCTCTCATGCAAGAGCAATGGTGCCATAGTCTTTTTAGGCCACCGCATATTTTGAACACCAATCCTTTCACCAATTGAGACAAATCTGTAATATCTCATTTGCTTGTTAGCTAACCTTCTGCTATTCAATAATAATAGTGGATGATGTAGTCATCTTGGAAGGTGAATACCTGATTAGAATATTACATGTTAATTAATTGCCACCAGGATCCACAAACACACGCGCGCGTGCGCGCGCGCGCACACACACACACACACACACACACACACACAGATGTTAAGTTACCAAGACAGAAATTCCTTAGAAATTATGATTTGCCTTTCCCGTCAAAATATTGCAATAATTTGAAATTTTGTATTGTTAGTCTGAAGTTTTGGTAAAGAAAATTTTATCACTCTTCACACACAGTATTTCTGCTTCTCCTGAAATGGCTTGCTTTAGGAATTCAGAACAGATTTTGTCTGCCAATGGAAAAAAAATTAGATGTTGAAAGTCCTATTTTTTATCCTTTCATCAAATTCCTTTTTTCAGGTAAATTTTGAAAGGCTGCATCCTGCTAGAGAGATTTTTTTGAATTTTCTCATCTTTCCTTGAAAGCTATACTTTATCTTACAGATAAAACTTTGATTGCATGGATTTGAATAAGTCTTACAGAATCTCTTACATATAATGTTTAGCCTAATAAGATTGGTATTAGAATTGTCCCCAAATTATTTAGCTAGTATATAATGCTATATCCATACATTGTGATAGTTTTATGCTTTGGCTACAACTGAGTTTTTAGACTCTATGTGGAGCTAGAGAAAAAAATAGGACCTACTGGGAAACATCAGTGTTTTCTTGAAAGCTCATTCTTCATTTTCCAACCCATAATTTCCCTCTGCTACTCAAGGGAGCTGAATCCCAGGATTAATCCATCAGAGCCTGTAGGTCTGCAGGAGGCCAGGCACAGATGGCTTAATCCTTGGTGCTGCTTGGAATCACGGGAGTGGGTGTTGGATGGAAGTGCCTCTGATCTAGCTCTTGCTGTGGGTGTCTTGCACCTCTTGACACACCTGTGGCTGCCTGGAAGCTGTCAGCACCACCAACCACTCTCCTTGCCTTCTCCATTGCTCAGAATTCTTGCCATCTAGTGGGTGACAAAGAATGTCTGAAAAGTTCAATTGCTACGTTGATCAAAACTAGTTTCTTATTAGTTCTCCAAAAGGTGCAAGTGCTGTTGGAAAAAGAGCTGTAAACAATATTAGTCGTTTCTGGCAGTCGGAGTCTCCTAACACTGTGTAATTTTATTTCTGATTATGAGATACATGAGGACCTGTGGAGCAGAGGGTAAGCAAGTTCAGTGGGATGTAATTTTGCATGTGCACTGTAAAGAAGAAAAAAAAGCTATAATAAGGGAGAAAAAAGATCAAGAAGGGAAGAATTTCCAGCTCATTTAATAGAGATGTTGAATACAAGGGTATTCAACATGTTATGTGTTGCCTTTTGACTATGCCATCTCTTGTCAAGCAATTATAAATACATGTAGCTAAAACATTAAAGCATAGAGGTTAACTAAACAAAGTGTCACCACATTTCAGGCTAAAGAAAACCCTTGTCTAAAGTGATTTCCATTTTGATTGATTTATCCAGATGAACCGTCAATTTTTCAAAGTTGGAGACTGTAGATCCAGACTTTGTTTCTACCTGGAAACTGACAGTTCTCTGGAACTGTAGCAGAGAATATGGCACCATTTAAATTATTGAGACTGTAGGGCAAAATTTCAGGCCTCTTAAAGCCAGAAAAATGGCCCCAGTGAGCTCTTTCAACATCAGTTCATTCTTCTGGGAAGCTCAGGAATTACTATGTCTAATGACTTTGCCAGTGGGTCTGGCCTGTGTAATTAAGATCTAAATATATCTCTATGTTCATTCTATAACTAAATTTCTTATCTGGACAAATGACCCATTTATGAAAGCTCATGAAATATCATAGGGAGTCATTACATACTTAAAAATCTCGCTAATAAAATGTACCCAAAGATGGTCATATCTGCATTGCTAATAATGTTCCAAAAATTCCCTCACCATAAGTAACTAGAAAATACTGCATATTATCATTCAAGAGAAGAAAAATAGAATAAAGATCCATTAGTATAAAAAAGTGTCTTTCTTTGCTTCAATTTAGCAAAAATATTTGCATTTTTCTTCTGCTCTCTCAATTCCTATATGAGATAGCAGAGCCACCATCACATCGATATAATCTTGCAAGCTGGTGCATTCACTGCAGAATGCAAACTGTCATGGCATTTCTTTATAAAAATATAAAACATTTATTTTTGGTGGGGCAAGTTTTGCTTCACATCAAAGGTAAATGAGAATAAAGGTTGAAATTGCAGGCACTTCAGAATTCTGAATGGAAGACTGGAGTTACCAGACTAAAGGAAAGATGCCACATGTAAAGGAAAGATTAACTCTGGTATTTTCTTCCCCCTGAATAACTGATGAAGTTATTGATTAGTAGCTCTAATCTTATGAAAGTGGTTCAATGTGTCTCATTAAGGATGACTTCATCTTACCAAATCATAACGAGGAGGGAGTGGAAGGAGAGATAGTAGAGGAGGACAAAGGAAGGAAGAGGTCCCCTCAGTTAAAAACTACGCAAGGAAGAAAAGTTATATGTGATTGGGAGGGCTATTTAATATTGACTGAGAGTTCCAAGAATCTTTCATGGGATTGTTAAAACATTGTAAATTATCTGGTGATGTGTGGTTTAATCTGAAGGCAGGAGACAAGATTCATATGTTTGTGGGATTTTTTAAAGTTCATAATAATCTGTGTCTTCTAATAATGACTAAATTCTTGGAAGGCTCTCAGATCACTGAATCATGGTCTTTAGAATGAGTTCTCAGTAATCACTCCATACAGCCCTCCTCTCAACCTAAGAAGAGCCATTTCCAATTCTGACAAGAAAGAATACCTCAGCTTTTGTCTTAGCTCACAAAAAGCACCTGACCATTTGACTTCCTCACCAGGTAGCATGCCCGTGCTACTATGTATGTTCACGTCCATGTGGTTCATATCATCCAAGTAACTAAAGTCAAATAGTCATTTAATATAGAATTGGAGACACCATTGAGCAGCTGGATGAAGCCTAACCTGAGGTTATATATATCACTGGATTTTTTTTAAGTATAAAAGACTATACATGTCTTTCCCTTTGCCACTTGAAGTTAAGTTTCCTGTAATTTGCAGCATAGGACACTTTACTGATATAAGGGTTAACACCAGTAGAGGGATTAGAACTGTGAAAGTTCTTAGTTTGATGAGCTGGTAGTCTAAAACTCTTGCTACTCAGAGTATAATCCCAAGACTGTCAGTATTGGTATCATCTGAGAGCATGTTAATAAGACAGAATCTCAGACCCCACACCAGACTTACTGAAAGAAAATTTTCATTTTAACAAGATTCTCCTGTGGCTTGTCTGCATGTTTATGTTTGATCATTATTCTGGCCCCCATTTTTGGAATATATTGACCGTGGATCTAAGCTGTGGAAGTTCCATGGACAGATGGAAACAGATGGAAATGCCCTGCTAGGAAACAATTGAGTCTGTGATGATGACATTTTATGTGAACAGAAGGACAAGTGTGCTTATCAGGATGAGAGGCGTTAGATATTTAAAAAGAGCAGTATTGCTAGAAGGTACAAGTGTAGAGCACAGGCTTCATCATCCAGCCTCTTCCTGGTTATTCTTAACCTCTGTGAGCTTTTGAAGATCTGCCACTTCAGGTATCCATGTAAGTGAAAATAATAATCGCCTACTCCCTGCCTTCCCCAGTTTGAAATTAGTCCAGCGATATCATGAAAAGTAGAGCCTGAAGTAAAAATATTTTCTATTTACTTGTTTCTGTATATGTCCACAGATCAGTAACATTAGCATCACCTGGGACCCCATTAGAAGCATAGTTTCAGCCTGCACCACATAAATGGAATCAGAATTTGCATTTTAGCAATACGCCCAAGTGACTGGATACACATTGACTTTTGATAAGTACTGGTCCACGTCACTTTGTGAACCAGGGAACTCCCTATCCCTGGAGAAGTTTAGATGATGCTTGGGTGAGTCCCATGAAAAATGGTGGAGAGAGGAGCCAGGCATGGTTCATGCGGGAGTTAGAACACGTAACTACAGGGGCAATTGCATTTCAGAGTTAGATATTCGTTCTTCTAGAAAAACACTGAAGCAACGTTTAAAGTAATCTAGAGTGGCCAAAGGAATCATTTACAGGTTTTGCAGCTGGATATGCACTAGAGATACCATGAAGATATGTTAGTTCCAAAAGGAGCCCATTTTGTAGGGTGAGGAAACTTTGGATACTTCTTTGGAGCTTGTGGGAAATGAATCTTTAGTGAAGAAGTCTTGTCTATTCATTGGCTTTTTACTTGTCCTCAAAAATATTCCTCAATTACATTAAGTGATATGTGTTACTAACCAAACTGTCATTTTCCATGTTGAAGGAGGTGTCCCACTTTTAGAGAATCCCAAGAATGAAAAACAGTGGCATGGAGGGAGAGGGAAAGCCATGGGCAGAAATCCTTCCACACACTTTCAAGGAATATAACACTTGGCTATAGTTTTAGCTGAGATAGAGTTATAATCTGCTATGGATAATTTTTATTTGGTATGTCTTTAATCAAGATGCAATCCTAAGATTGTGATTAAAAATGAAATTCTTCATTTTGTGAAATTAAACTTTGGATGAAGTCAAAGTCTAGCAGAACTAGTGGTGGCTAAAAGTATTCATCAAGTGAAGACTTGCTCCATCTGTTCAGCCATCCATCTGTCCATCCATCTTTTCTTCCATCCATCATCCATTCATCCATGCAATAAGTGACCTTATTACCTTTCTAATAAGAATGACAATCTAGGGCTGGGCGATGTGGACTAAGTTAACTCCCTGTGAGTAGATAGAAATTCACTCTGCTCTGTCTTAGTGAATTATGGGTTTGTCACATTTTGAAAAACTGAATCTGGTCCCCTTTCTGGTTTGCTGATCTCCCTGTGCGGAAGCCAACACTGGTCCGCAGAGCATTTAGTGAATGGCCAGCTGCTTGTTCCCCTCCTTGTGGCTGCTGGTTGAATTAATGCAGTGAACGCTGGGAAATGTGCAGAAATAACTTACCTCCTGGGGTCTGGGCTGTCATATCTCCTTGCAGACTGCCTGCTCCCCATCTTGTTCTTTTTGCTCATTTCCATAATAGACTCCAGTTGATAAAGCTCTTCACAGTGATTGATGGCCCACAAAGTACAGCCATTTTCAGGCCACGAGTAGCAATTTTTAACTTGGGAAATATCACTACAGTCAATTTCCTTCTCTTTTTCTTTTCTTGCTCTCCTTTATTTTAGTCATTTCTGCAGGGTGTGTCCTTTAGACACCTCTTTCTTGGCCATTATCCCCTAATTAATTCCCTTGTTAAATATAAAGTGTGCATTAGCCTTGAGTAATGTCTTCCTTTGTGACTAAGGAAAGAAGAATTTATTACCTTTACACATTGAATCAAGCGGCGTAATCACAACTCATTTGTTTAAAGCCCTCAATCGTCACAAGCCATACTAGAGTTTAGATCCTAGGCAGCTGCCAAGAGGGTCTCACTTGCCTTTCATAAATAAGACATAGACTCAGGTGTTGGCACATGTGATTGGTTTAAGAAGTGGCTGTCTTCACATGGAAATGCATCTCTTCATTTATGTAATGTTTTCAAGTTCACACCATGAAATCATGGAGGGGATGAAGTGGAATTGCCCAATTTGTAGAGAGAACATGCTGACATTTTAAGGGATAAAACAGAGGTGTCAAAAATCTGCAGGCATAAAAATCTGCATATGTGTTGGTAAACTAGCAATCTGCTCCTTTTCCAATTATGTGGTTCTGTGACAGATTAGTAAACACAGAAAAGAACCTTAGCTCATCCCAGGGAAGAGAGACTGTGCTGGATATGAGAGGGAGGCAGCCTGGGCTACAATTATCTGGTACAGCTGGACAAAAAATAAAATAAAGAGAAAAAAGCTTTGATTAGAAATGGATAGAGCAACAGTTCTCAAAGCGTGGTCCTGGGCCAGGTGTGGTGGTCACGCCTGTAATCCCAGCATTTTGGAAGGCCGAGGCAGGAGAATCGCTTGAGCTCAGGAGTTTGAGACCAACGTGGACAACACAGCAAGACCTCATCTCTGTGAGTCTTAATAATAAATATCAGGTGGGTGTGCCGTTGCATGCCTGTAGTCCAACCTACTGGGGAGGCTGAGATGGGAGAATCACTTGAGCCCTAGCAGTCAATGCTGCAGTGACCCATGACTGCACCATTGTCCTTCAGCCCAGGTGACAAAGTGAAACCCTGTCTCAAAAAAAAAAAAAAAAAAAGAAAAAGAAAAAAAAAAAAAAAGTGTGGTCCTGGGAGCCAGCAATAGCAACATCACCTGGGAGATCATTAGAAATGCAAATTCGTGGGCCCTGCTGCAGACTTAATGAGAAACTGGTAGTTGGGCCCTCCAGGTGATTCTGATGCAGCTAAAGTTTGAGCAACGCTGTAATGGCAGATAGTTTTCTTCTCTTTCTTGGAGGAAAGTCACGCTAATCTTCAGTTTGAGGACGTGTTTAACGCTGTTAAGATCTGGTAGGTGGCACATAGAAGGGTTTTACACTGGATGCTGAAAAAGAATTCCCATCTCTATCCAGTCCTTTCTCAAGGACGGAGGGTGCTCAAGATGAATTCTCCTCTTCCCTTTCTTCCCTTGACCTCACTGACTCTGTTCTGCAGCGGAAAGTGCTTAGAATTCTGAGTCAAAAGATCAGGCTTCTGTCTGAACTTTTCTTCTTAACCACTGTGTGAGTCTGGGGAGGTTACTCACCCAGTCTGGGGATAAGATTAATAAGAATGCCTTTTCTCGGTCTTACTTGGTTATTACGAGAGACGGTGAAGCCTATCTGAAATCATCCTAGAAGCTGTAGAATTTACAAGGTGGGATCTTTCTTCCTACTTGTTTTGTGAAGCCTTAAGAGGAGAAGAGCCTGATAGCTGGAGCTCCTCGGTATTCTGGCCATTTCTATGATCTTTCAGTAAATATTTGTTGAGTGTGTATTTTATCTCCCTTGTAGCAGCTGTTCAGTTTATTAGCGGCCTGTTAGTCAGTCCTGGAGAGGATCTGAGACCACGTTGGGTGAGAAAGGGTTGCGTTGAGCTATCCACAGCACCTGCCTGTAGTTTCTTTATCACCTCACCGCCTGAGCCTGTTGAGGGTTGGAAACTGCTTCTCTCTGAGACCATCTGTGTTTGTTGCCTTGTGGCTGTTTGTTGTGAGCGGATTTTTTCAAATGCTTCTCCTAGAAGTCAGACCTTCAACTTTCTAATGAAGAGATATCGGAGGGTAAAACTTATTAAGAAAACCAGGGCTCGACTCAAAACCAAAAATCCATAATAACCTCCACTTGGATTTGTTTAGACAGAGTCCCAAGGAGCACCGCCTTCTACGCCAGGGGCTGCTCGCTGAATCTTTTTCCCAGCTGTTTATCCTTGGCAGCCCCTCCTAGGTTTTAAGTCAGGTCTCAGCAGGGCGTTTCTTCCTTCTCGGGGCTTTATAAAGATTTACCTGGTTTTCCTTCTCCTGCGTACCGAGACTAGCTTGTTGGGACCAAGTGCTCTGTTTCCCTGAGGTTCTGCCAAAATAACCCTGCAGGTTTATTTCACTTTAAAAGGCTCTGCTGCCAGCCACACCGAGGGAAATAACAATATCAAATGTCCTGGGCCGTTTCCTCAGAAGCAGACTCTAAGGTAAGGATTTGGGGGAAAGAGATTTGTGATAGCGTGGTCCTAGAAAACACAACAGGTGAGACGTGAAGAAACGAGAGGGAAAGGAAGAGTGGGTGTCGGCGCAAATCCCAGGCGATTGCCGAAGGCCCCGGAGTGGCTCTCCAGACAGTGAAGGTCACCCTGCAGCATTGTCCCCACTAGGGCAAGGGCAAGGGAGTATTTGCACCCTCCCATTCCTCACCCATCAGTAAGCGGCTGCCCCTGGGGAAAATCTGATTCCTGAACTCTGTGCACTAAAAGCGTTAAGATGGCAGTGTTAAGGGGGCAGTCCTCTGGCAGCTGCTGTGTGGGTGGCATATCATGGACAGGGGTGCGTGGGCATGGTGAAGGATGACGCACCAACTGTGTCCCTTAGAGTCACACTGAGGAATGCTCCTAGCGTGGACATTCAGTCCTGTGTTCTTGTCTCCAGTTCCTGTGTGCACAAGGCTTCTCCTTGTCCTGTAAACCCCTTCTGCAGCCCAGGAGGCCCCCTCTTTCAGGCTCAGTTAGGTCTGGCAATGGCCATGAGCTGTGGGCCTTTCAGTCTCGAGTGGGTAATTTACTTCCTAGGGGATTTGAAAAAAATTGGCTCCTATGTCAATTTTCCCCGGGCTCTGCACCAGCAAAGTCACCTGAGAGCGTTCCTCTGCACTTCCTTTCTCTTACAGCCAGGTACGCAGAATGTGCCTGATACACGTTACTTAATTAAGAGGAAGATGGAGAGGGCACACCTACAAAATTAGAGGTGATTAAGGTCGTCGAAGAGTCACCATTTTGGGAACATTCTGTTCCAGTAGAAGCTTTCCTATTTGCTGTTAATATGAGCAGGGATTTTATTTTGTTTTTAATCTTTGTTTCTTCCCCTTCTATATAAAGGGAGTCTACAGATGTAAACATTTGAGAACAGAATGCACATTCTCTTGGGTTCAGTAGGTTTATGGAGACCTTTTCTCCTTTTCACATATGTATAATTTACAGGAAGACATTCATACAAGTCACACAACAAAGCTCAGGCAAAAATCAAGTTCTTCCATTTGCTGGTTCCAACATTTTGCATCCTAATAAATTCATGGTGAAACTAATCCAGCTGTCTTCTCAGAAAATAAAAAGTTCAAAAGAGGACTGCTACCGTTCATGGCCATGTAATAGTTTGTTTTATACTGCATGGAGTCGAATAGTCATAAACGTGAAAGCAGCTGGCAATAAATGACTTTACGACAGCTATTTCCAAGGTATAATGAAGAAAGCAAAAGAAACCAAGTTATTGCTTATAATTATAGTGCCTCAGTGAGCTAGCAAACTGCACTCCAGATACTTCACTGGCCGTTTCTAAGTGATGTCATTCACAGTCTCCTACAAATAACCTTGGCCTTTGGGTCAGTCAGCCTTGTGGGTGGGATGGGCATTGTAATAGAGTTTGCACTTTGGAATGCCGTTTTTGAAGGAGATGGCATCCTTGTACTATACTTACCCATGCAATGGGGGAAAAGTGAATTATTGACTGTTCTTCACTGTTAAAGAGATTTTACATTGAAAAAAACTTTGAGGAGCGATTTGGTAGTATTTTCAAAAATTTAAATGTGCTTTTTCTTTAACCTAATGATTAAGTGGGTTAATTTTATTTTTAGGAATAGATCCTACCAGAATATATGAAGTAGAAACATGTAGAGTATTGGCTGTAAGGCCGGATATGGTGGTTCATGCCTGGAATCCCAGCACGTTGGCAGGCTGAGGCAGGAGGATTACTTGAGGCTAGGAGTTGGAGACTTAGCGTAGGTAGCATAGCGAGCTCCCCAAAAACTTTAAAAAATTAACCAGGCATAGTGGTGTGTGCGTATAGTCCCAGCTTCTTGAAAGGCTGAGGTGGGAAAAGTTTAGTAGTTTCAGTCTGAGGCTGAAGGGAGCTGTGGCAGTGCCACTGCATTTCAGCCTAGGCAATAGAGTGCCATCCTGTCTCTTAAAAAGACACAAGGGTGAAGTGGCTCATGCCTGTAATCCCAGCGCTTTGGGAGGCCGAGGCGGGCAGATTGCTTGAACCCAGAGGTTAGAGACCAGCCTGGCCAGCATAGTGAGACCTTGTTTCTACGAAACATACAAAAATTAACCAGGCATGGTGGCATGTCCCTGTATTCACATCTATCCAGGAGGCTGAGGTGAGAGGATCACCTGAGCCCAGGGAGGTTGAGGCTGCAGTGAGCCATAATTGTGCCACTGCACTCCAACCTCGTTGACAGAGTGAGACCCTGTCTCAAAAACAAAACAAAAAGAATATGGTTGCCAGGTTACGTGTTACAGCAAAATGCACACATAGCCTACATATTCATCAATGTGGCAGTAGTTAAATAAACATAGTATAATCATGCTATAGACTACAATGTGCTATTAGAAATATGTGAGATAGATCGATAGACAGTGACATTGAATGATCGCCTAAGACCTACTACATGAAAAAAGGCTGGTTCCAGGACATAAAACCCAATGTAAGCTCCAATTTGTGTAGAAGAAAAATAAGGCTATGCTTGAATAGATCTTATAACTTAATCGTGTATTCATTTATCCACTCAACCGATATTTATTGAGTTCCAGGCACCATTCTAGATGCTGGTGATAGAGCAATAAACAAAGCAAAGGTCTTCCTAGGAGTTTGCATCTCAGGAAGGAGGGAATTGAAGTTGGGGAGACGGCGAACAAGAAAACTGTGTGTCAGGTGCTGATGGGAGTTGTAAAGAGATACAAGGCAGGCTAAGCAGTAGAGAGCCATTTAGCTGGAAGCTAGGAAGACCTCTTTGAGGAGGTGACATTTGATCAAACGTCTAAAAGGAGCAAGGGAGAAAACCAGGGAGTGTTTGGGAAATGGAGCATGCAAGACAGAGGTGACAGCAAGGCCAAAGGTCCTGGAGCAGAATCATGCTTTGTGCATTTGAAGAACAAAAGGAGGCCAGTGTGGCTGGAACTCAAGGGCAGGGGGAAAGTGGAAGGGAGGGGCTGAGAAGAGAGGATTGGAGGTCATGGTCGTGACTTTGAATTTTATTAAAGGATGATGGGAGGTGATTACAGGGTTGAGATGAGGAAGAGCACATGCCGTTATTTAGTCTTTAAAATATAAATGAATGCAGTGGAAGGATTCTCACTCTACTCTTGGCAGTGATGGCCTCAAGGAGGATGAATTAGAGGAGGGGAAGCTTGCGGCTGTAAGAGAACTGTTCTCACTGTGATCTGCCTGTACCTGTCTTGTCTGAGCCTTGTATTCGTGTACTATTTGTGTAGTTAAAAAATAGAATCAACTGCTCTTTATACGAGATAAAGAAATCCTTTAGTATTTTCTTCTGTGGCCTTAGACAAGCTTTCTTTCTTAGCTTTTCTCTTCTCCGTGTTTATAGAAAGCAGGCAATCTGCTTTTTATCACAGGCTTGTTAATGAGAACGAATCAGATAATGCACGTAGACCTCTGAGTCCGATGCTCAGCACATTTCAGTAATTCAAGGAATGACAACTATTATTACTGCAATGCTACTGCCTCCTATGTCCAAACACTGTGAGGCATTCAGGATCCTATAAAATTGCCTGTCTCTCTATCACCTTTATCTTGAGCTATAGGGAATGATAAGAGGCTGTTTCACAGCATCACATAATCTAGCCCAGCTCTGCTCATTTATAGATGGGGATACAGAGGTGCTGAGGGCAGATACTGTTGACTCCCAGACCTGTAGCTAGTGAGTGACCTGTGCTCATGCTTTCCATGTCAAATATTTATCTCCTGCATCAGTATTGTCCTAGTTTTGGTCATTTACATTGCATCTGCTGGTTTACCTAATATTCTAACGGACTCTTTAAGCAATTTTATTTTCAAAAGTAACTACCCTTATCATAAATGGAAAATAAGCATTACTTGTTTTAATAGATTATAATAACTTATAGTTTTAGCTATTTATATATTGCCATTGCTACAGTAATGATATATAACCGGCCACTCAAGAACTCAGTAATATGCAATAGTCAGCATTTCTTGCTCACGTGGCTGTGGGTTGGTTTGGGCATAGCTGATCGAAGCCTGGGTTTACTACATCTACTGCACTTGTCTCTCAGCCTCCCTGGACCAGTAGCTATATGAGGCATGTTCTCATGATATAGTCTTCTCATTGTTCTCCTCCCAAGACAGGAGTGCAAAAGTTTAAACCTAAATGTCACATCCATTATTATCCCATTGGCCTAATCAAGTCACATGCTCAAGTCTACCATCAATGGGATGAAGAAAAATATATCCCCTCTGTCTTCGTCAGCTCAGGCTGCTGTAACAAATACCATAGTCTGAGCGGCTTAAACAGCATTTGTTTCTCACGGTTCTGGAGGCTGGGAAGTCCAAGATCAAGGTGCCAGCAGGTTTGGTGCCTGTCAAGAGCTCTTTTCCTGGTGTGTAGACTGCTGTCTTCTATCTGCTGTGCCTTCATATGGTGGACAAAGAGATCAACTCCCTCATGTCTCTTCTTATAAGGGCACTGATGTCATTCATGAGGGAGGGGCGCCACTCTTATCCTTTAGTGACCTCCCAAAGGCTTCACCCCCTAATGCCATTATATTGAGAGTCAGGTTTCTGCATATGGATTTAGGCGTTGGACACAAACATCACATTCATAGCACTCCCCTCGTGGACTGTCTTACTAGGTTCAGGATGCATAACAAATCATTATAAACTGTGATTTAAACAACAAACATATATTTCTCACAGCTCTGGAGGCTGAGAATCTAAGATCAGGGTGCCAGCATAGCCAGGTGATAGTGAGGGCCCTTTTCCAGGGTTCAGGCAGCCATTTGTATCCTTGTATTCGCACATAGTAGAAAGAGGAGCTAGGTAGCTCTCTGGCCTCTAATGTCCTCTAGTGACACTAATCCCACTCATGAGGCTCTACCCTCATGACCTAATCACCTCCCAAAGGCCACACCTCCAACCACCATCACAGTGGGACCAGAGTTTCCCCACGTGAATTTTGTAGGGGACCCAAACATCTGGTCTACTGCAGAGGAACTGCAAAATTATATGAGAAAGGTATGCATAGAAGGAGGGAGGAAGACTTGGGAAAAATGTAAATATCACATTTAAATGGGTATTGCCCATCTGTTTATTATCTCAAAATATCTTTCATACTTCTAGAGTTAGGCATACCATGGTTTGAAAAATGCTGCATCCCAGTTGAAGGCATGATTGCACAACCCACTGTGCTGATAACCAACATGTAAAGGAAAGAGTGGGGCTAAGCATTGTGGGCTATGAAAGCATTTCTCACTTGGGGCCCAATCTGTAATTTCACATAAGAAAAAATTCTCTTTCCACTCTAAGTCAAATGATTTTTTTTTTTAAAGACAGGGTCTTACTCCTGTAGCCCAGGCTGGAGTGCAGTGGTGCAATCATGACTCACTACAGCCTCAGTGTCCCAGGCTCAGCTGATTCTGCCACCTCAGCCTCCTGAGTATGTGGGACTACAGGCATGTGCCACTATATCTGTCTAACTGTGTTTTAAGTAGAGGCAGGGTTTTGCCATGTTGCCCAGGCTGGTCTCTAACTCCTGCTCTAAAGCAATTTGTCTGCCCCAGCCTCAAATGATTTTTTCTTTAATCTCCCAAGAGTTTCTGATGGCTGGATGCTCAGGCCTGATTAGCATGGAGACTTACTGCTCCTGAAGTTTGCTGGAAGGAGAATCTGGAGCCTCACAAATTGGGTTGCTAATGTCATTCTCCACATTCTAGAGGCGGTTGCTGACTTATGTGCAAATACACCTGGCCTGGGCTTTGGTACAATCTATCATTCCTCCATGGGAGACTATTTACATGGAAGGTAGTTATGTTAAATTCAGCTTTGAAATAAAGAAATCTCATGCTACTCTCTTCTGGTGGCCCCATCAGAAGTTTATTATGGCAGAGAACACGAGCTCTGCTGCAAAAGTCCTCAGTTTGCTTGCTCACTTTCTGTTTCTCAGTCTCTCTCTCCGTCTCTCTCTTTCTCTCAAGTAATAAAAAATGATTAATGGAGTAAGCTTAGTTTAGATGAATTCTATGCAAAGTTATTTCACATCAAATGAATTTTTTTCCATGATACTATATTTCCATCTCTGCTTTATCATTGCCTTTTTGTTTGAATTAATGCAATAATATTACCAAAGTCATCCTCCATTGCACTACCGTTTGCTTTCACATTCAAGGCAACGACGTCATTTCCAGATGAAACTATTTGTCCTTGTTAGAACAGACAAGGCAGTTGGTACATTCAGACTCAATTACTAAGTTGCATGATTGATTCTGAGATAGAGCTGAGAGCAAAGGCAAATGAAACTTGTCATTAACTGTGCAGTATGTTTTTCTTCTGCTAGATCTGTTGGGAGAAAGATTCACATAACTGGATCTAAGAGGGAAGTGAATGGGAGTTAGCTCAGATCAGTTCCCAGGAAACAGACTCGAAGACAGAGTTTAGGATGCCAGATGTTTATTAAGGAGTGCCCTTAAATCAATACCTGGGGAAGAGAGAGAGAGGAAGCAGGAGTGGGCTGAGAGAGAAGGTGAGCTGGATGTAGGCCCAGTGATGGACCCTACGGACTCAGTGAGGAGCTCTGAAGCTAGAAGAACACTTTAGTATTGTGCTGATGAGCCAAGATGGCCAGACCTTGTACCACTTTACTGATCAGTTATTGGTGCGAACTGTCCTGGGCAGGGGCATGATTCCGGGTGAGGTGGCTTTTTATAGTTGAGGCAGTCCTTGAAAAGGATGGTGGTTGAAGGCTATCTGCTGGGTTCTAGCTCCTAGACTCCAGGTCAGTGATTTTCAACCAGGGGACATTTGACAATGTCTAGAAATATTTCTGATTAGCACAACTAGCGGGATGCTACCGACATCTAGCTGGTAGCATCCGGGGTGCTACTAAACTTCCCGCAATTCACATAGCCTCCAAGAACAAATGATTATCTGGTCCAAAATATCAATAGTGCTCAGGCTGGGAAGCTCTGCGCTGGAACAATACGTTCCTCTTTGAAACAGAACCTGGTGGGCATCATAGCATCCATGCCAGGAGTCATCATTAATCAAGGTATTACTACTTCTCAGACAAAATGCTTATGTTCTTTCTTTCTCTAACTCCTCCTACAAATCCTTTGAGGCAGGACTCGGAGTTTCCACTTACTAAAGAAAAAACAGTGCTCAGACTAGTTCAGTAAACTGCCCCACATTATGAATTGGAAGGACACCAAGGTGGGATTTAAAGTGGGCCATCTTGTTGAAAACATTTTGCTATCTTCTGGCTTTCCCTTTGAAAGAGTTCAGAACACACAACCCCAAAATATGCCCCTCTGGCACATTGACTATTTTGAGTCAAAGGCACTTGAAAAAGAGCAGGTGCAAGAAGAACACTCTTGCAGTCCTTTTTAAAAGCAGAAGATACAATTTCCATGTGAAATATATCCTCCCTGTACTAGAAGGAAAGTGTCATTCTTATCATCAAGGATGGGAAATTGAGGCTGACGGAGATCTGTACAAATACACCTTGTTAAACTCTTATCTTTCTTGTCACTTTACCCAATTAACTGCCCTAGCCCAAGCCCTTTAGCTTGTTACATCTTCATAATCTACTACTCTTTGTCCAAGTTAGTATATAAGTGTTCAACTCTAACTGCATCTTTGAGTCCTCATTTTCTTATGAAGCCTCCAATGCCACGTAAAACTTGAATTAAATTTCTATGTTTTTTTGTCCTGTTGATATGTCTTGTGTCAATTTAATTATCAGCCACAACTGAAGAACTCTAAGAAGGTAGAGGTGAAATCTTGCCTTTCTTACACCTTGATGACTCCATGCGGCAGTTCTCAAACATTTTTTTTCTCTCCAAATGTGAGATACATGATGCTCACATGTTCACTTTGCTCCCGTGGAATTCCTGGGGCTCAAGTTGTAAACTTACTATTATCCCACTTAAAAGGTACATTGGAACATGAGTGGCATGGCACAAATATAGGGATGACCCTGAATCCTCCCCAATTTATATTTTTAGTAGACTATTCCTGAACTCGGAGTCCTTCCCAACAGTAACATGTATCTTACGGTAAGCTTGCAGTTGATTTCCGTATGGAGAGTAACGCCTATTGGTAGTCTTGGTGAATGCCTGTAAAGAGACTACAACACTTTCGGAATTTGTGTTATGCTGTTGCTTCATTATCTGTATCACGGAATGATTAAGTCATTCAAGAACATTCTGCAGATGTTACTGGCACCTTAAGAACCCTTGGAATCCAAGTATTGACTCATAAATTTGATTTAAAAAGAGCATCTACTATGTTCCAGAAACTGTTCTACCTTCTCATTATGAACAGTAGAATTTACTATTAATTGTAAACGCTTCCACAGGAGCAGAGAAAAGCAGATATCATTTTACAGGCATATAGTTGAGATTAACAAAGCCAATTTCTACTCTCTCTGAAACAAAATCACATGAATTTTGACCTTTTTAACAGGGCATCATGCAAAGGAAATGAACAAACATAGACTATGTAATAGTGTTAACAGAAATAAAGGGCAATACACATTTAACCAAAAGATATAAACAAAAAGGACTTAGCTATTTTATTATTATTGACCTCAGTAATAATGTTGGCTATTATGGTCCATAGCAGCTGTAGTTTTTAGATTCCAACATAGTGCCAGTAATTAAAAAAAAATGTCATTAATTCCAACAGCACCTTTCTTTTTTTCTTTTTTCACTTTTTGTAGATTTAGGGGTAAAAGTGCACTTTTGTTACATGAATATGTTGTGTAATGGTGAAGTCTAGGCTTTTAATGTGACCGTCACTCTAACAGTGTACACTGTACCCGTTAGGTAATTTATCTTCCCTTGCCCCTTTTCACCTTTCTGAGTCTTCAATGCATTATTCCACTCTCTATGTCCAGGTGTATGTCCATTTTTAGCTCCCACTAAAAATGACAACATGCGGTATTTGTCTTTCTGTGACTGAGCTGTTTTACTTAATAGCCTCTGGTTCCATCTGTGTGGCTGCAAAATTCATGATTTCATTCTTTTTTACGGCTGAGTAGTATTCCACCAACCATGTTTTCTTTATCCAATTCTCCATTGATGGACTTAGGTTGACTCTAAGTTAGGTTGACTCCATATTGTTACTATTGTCAATAGCACTGTGAATAAATGTAGGAATACAGGTTTTTTAAAAAATAATTTTTTTCCTTTGAGTAGATACCGAGCAGTGAGATTGTTGGATGGAATGGTAGTTCTAGTTCTAGTTCTCTGAGAAATTTTCATACTGTTTTCTGTAGAAGTTTTGCTAATTTACATTCCCACCAATAGCCCACAACACATTCTGTACAGTGGGCATGATCATCTTCATTTTACAATTGAAAAATACAGATCAGAAAGAGTAAAACAACTTGGTTGAATTATACAGAAATCCATTGGCAGGGAAAGCAGCCACACCCAGACCACTTTCTACAGCTAGAAAGCCTAATTTAGAGTAAATTACACATTTACATTTGTCAATTTGTTTTTTCTCAATCAAATTCTGTAAACACTGCTAAGAAAAATATGGTATAAGCAGTAGTGTGCTGGTAAATGTTTAAAGACTGGTTCTCAAAAGAGGGGTATGTGTTATATAAGCTTATTTTACATGTTACTGACATAAAAAATGTGTAGCACATAATTTACATATAATGATATCTGTAATACTCTTTATTATACATTCTAAATAGTTCATTGATTTTCACAGAATGCTTTTGTTGAATTTTACCTAAAATGTTTATCCATAACAGTTTGTTTTATTAACTGTCCCGTGTTATGGGTCATGAATGTTAGTTGATGTTTTCAGATTATAAGCCACTGATGTGACATCATGTACCATGAGGCTGGGAAGAGAGGCTTGTGTAGTATTTCACCATACACATATGTCAGACATACATAGGTAATAGTCAAATGTGCAAAGTAATTAGAAAGGGATGAGTTCCGACTATTGGGTATCTGTGTTTCGATGTCATTTATTTAAGATTCCTGAAAACTTAGCAGTTGGTTCTTGTGAGCTGATCTAACTGCTGATAGGGAACAGTTACCAATTAATCAAATGTTTCCATTTCCATTGTCCCCTACTCCAACTCATAGCTCTGAGTATGTAAGTAGAGGGCATCACATTATCAAGCACAACAGATGTTGAGATAGATGACGTTGAGTAGAGTTGTTTCTTTAATATTTATTGTTATTTTTGTGGTTTATTCACAGGCATTTCCCTGCATCTCAACAGGCATTTATGGTAAGTGATCTAGCTTTTCATGATGTTTGTATTTCTTTGTTGTTAAATGCGAAGGTTAAGTGAAAAAATAAGAGGCTCTCTGATGAATATATTTTGCTGTGATTTAAAGAGACTCAAAATGCTGGTCAAATCTCATTAAGGAATGTCAAGAGGCTATTCAGATTCTTTTGTGTTCTTGAATTTTGTTGTATTGAATATTACATGAAATGATTTGATACCTTGTGGCTTGATGTCTTTGGTTAAACAAAAAATTTGGTCTTAGTAGGATTGACCTCTAATATTGCTTTGTTTAATAAAATCAAATTTCTTCTCATTAAAAACTATAATGTATATAGAGCTTAGCAGTATCATTATTTTGTGGCTATTTATAAAATAATAGAAAAATTAAAATGCATACATATGCATATATTTGTATTTTCAAATTTTAAAAAGTCCAAAGAAGTGACTTTTAATAAATATGAAGAATTTTAATAAACTGCAAATTTTTTTTTAGCATAGTGATGGTTGGTTTAAGTAGTGAATGCTTCACTTACAGATGGCAGCAAAATGTTTTTTTTTTTTTTTTTTTCCCATTTATTTATTTTATTGCATTTTACATTTTGGGGTACATGTGAAGAACATGCAAAATTGTTGCATAGGAACACACGTGGCAGTGTGATTTGCTGCCTTCCTCCCCATCACCTACATCTGGCATTTCTCCCCTTGCTATCTCTCCCCAGCTTCCCACCCCCCACCATCCCTCCCCTATTTCCCCCAAACTGACCCCAGTGTGTAGTGCTCCCCTCCCTGTGTCCATGTGTTCTCATTGTTCAACACCCGCCTATGAGTGAGAACATGTGGTGTTTGATCTTCTGCTCTTCTGTCAGTTTGCTGAGAATGATGGTTTCCAGGTTCATCCATGTCCCTACAAAGGACCCAAACTCATCGTTTCTGATGGCTGCATAATATTCCATGGTGTATATGTGCCACATTTTCCCTATCCAGTCTATCGTCGATGGGCATTTGGGTTGGTTCCAGGTCTTTGCTATTGTAAACAGTGCTGCAATGAACATTCGTGTACATGTGTCCTTATAGTAGAACGATTTGTAATCCTTTGGATATATACCCAGTAATGGGATTGCTGGGTCAAATGGAATTTCTATTTCTAGGTCCTTGAGGAATCGCCACACTGTCTTCCACAATGGTTGCACTAATTTACACTCCCACCAACAGTGCAAAAGTGTTCCTATTTCTCCACATCCTCTCCAGCATCTGTTGTCTCCAGATTTTTTAATGATCGCCATTCTAACCGGCGTGAGATGGTATCTCAGTGTAGTTTTGATTTGCATTTCTCTGATGACCAGTGATGATGAGCATTTTTTCATATGTTTGTTGGCCTCACGTATGTCTTCTTTTGAGAAGTGTCTGTTCATATCCTTTGCCCACTTTTGAATGGGCTTGTTAGTTTTTTTCTTGTAAATCTGCTTTAGTTCTTTGTAAATTACGGATATCAGCCCTTTGTCATATGGGTAAACTGCAAAAATTTTTTCCCAATCGGTTGGTTGCCGATTCACTCTAATGATTGTTTCTTTTGCTGTGCAGAAGCTGTGGAGTTTGATTAGGTCCCATTTGTCTATTTTGGCTTTTGTTGTCAATGCTTTTGGTGTTTTAGTCATGAAGTCCTTGCCTACACCTACGTCCTGAATGGTTTTGCCTAGATTTTCTTCTAGGGTTTTTATGGTGTTAGGTCTTATGTTTAAGTCTTTAATCCATCTGGAGTTAATTTTAGTGTAAGGTGTCAGGAAGGGGTCCAGTTTCTGCTTTCTGCACATGGCTAGCCAGCTTTCCCAACACCATTTATTGAACAGGGAATCCTTTCCCCATTGCTTGTTTTTGACTGGTTTGTCAAAGATCAGATGGTTGTAGATATGTTGTGTTGCCTCCGAGACCTCTGTTCTGTTCCATTGGTCTATATCTCTGTTTTGGTAGCAGTACCATGCTGTTTTGATTACTGTAGCCTTGTAGTATAGTTTGAAGTCTGGTAGTGTGATGCCTCCCGCTTTGTTCTTTTTGCTTAGAATTGACTTGGCTATGCGGGCTCTCTTTTGGTTCCATATGAAGTTTAAGGTGGTTTTTTCCAGTTCTGCAAAGAAGGTCATTGGTAGCTTGATGGGGATAGCATTGAATCTGTAAATTACTTTGGGCAGTATGGCCATTTTCACGATATTGATTCTTCCTAACCATGAACATGGGATGTTTCTCCATCTGTTTGTGTCCTCTCTTATTTCGTTGAGCAGTGGCTTGTAGTTCTCCTTGAAGAGGTCCCTTACATTCCTTGTTAGTTGTATTCCTAGGTATTTTATTCTCTTTGTGGCAATTGTGAATGGAAGTTTGTTCTTGATTTGGCTCTCTTTAAGTCTGTTACTGGTGTATAGGAATGCATGTAATTTTTGCACATTGATTTTGTATCCTGAGACTTTGCTGAACTTGCTTATCAGTTTCAGGAGGTTTGGGGCTGAGACGATGGGGTCTTCTAGATATACAATCATGTCGTCTGCAAATAGAGACAATTTGACTTCCTCCTTTCTTATTTGAATGCCCTTTATTTCTTTTTCTTGCCTGATTGCTCTGGCTAGAACTTCTAATACTATATTGAATAGCAGTGGTGAGAGCGGGCATCCTTGTCTGGTGCCACATTTCAAGGGGAATGCTTCCAGTTTTTGCCCATTCAGTATGATATTGGCTGTTGGTTTGTCATAAATAGCTTTTATTATTTTGAGATACGTTCCATTGATACCTAGCTTACTGAGTGTTTTTAGCATAAAGGGCTGTTGAATTTTGTCAAAGGCCTTCTCTGCATCAATTGAGATAATCATGTGGTTTTTGTCTTTGGTTCTGTTTATGTGGTGAATTACGTTTATAGACTTGAGTATGTTGAACCAGCCTTGCATCCCCGGGATGAAGCCTACTTGATCATGGTGGATAAGCTTTTTGATGTGCTGTTGCAATCAGCTTGTCAGTATTTTATTGAAGATTTTTGCATCTATGTTCATCATGGATATTGGCCTGAAGTTTTCTTTTCTTGTTGAGTCTCTGCCGGGTTTTGGAATCAGGATGATGTTGGTCTCATAAAATGATTTGGGAAGAATTCCCTCTTTTTGTATTGTTTGGAATAGTTTCAGAAGAAATGGTACCAGCTCCTCTTTGTATGTCTGGTAGAATTCAGCTGTGAACCCATCTGGACCTGGGCTTTTTTTGGGTGGTAAGCTCTTAATTGCTGCCTCAACCTCAGACCTTGTTATGGGTCTGTTCAGGGTTTCGGCTTCTTCCTGGTTTAGGATTGGCAGGAGGCAAGTGTCCAGGAATTTATCCATTTCTTCCATGTTTATTAGTTTGTGCGCATAGAGTTGTTTGTAATAATCTCTGATGATGGTTTGAATTTCTGTGGAATCTGTGGTGATATCCCCTTTATCGTTTTTTATTGCATCAATTTGGTTATTCTCTCTTTTCTTTTTTATTAATCTGGCTAGTGGTCTGTCTATTTTGTTGATCTTTTCAAAAAACCAGCTCCTGGATTTATTGATTTTTTTGAAGGGTTTTTTATGTCTCTATCTCCTTCAGTTCTGCTCTGATCTTAGCTATTTCTTGTTTTCTGCTAGGCTTTGAGTTTTTTTGATCTTGCTCCTCTAGCTCTTTCAGTTTTGACGATAGGGTGTCAATTTCTTTATTTCTGCCTTCATTTCATTGTTTATCCAGTCAACATTCAAGAGCAAGTTGTTCAGTTTCCATGAAGCTGTGCGGTTCTGAGTTAGTTTTTGAATTCTGAGTTCTAACTTGATTGCACTGTGGTCTGAGAGACTGTTTGTTACGATTTCCGTTCTTTTGCATTTGCTGAGGAGTGATTTACTCCCAATTATGTGGTCAATTTTAGAGTAGGTGTGATGTGGTGCTGAGAAGAATGTATATTCTGTGGATTTTGGGTGGAGAGTTCTGTAAATGTCTATTAGGTTTGCTTGGTCCAGGTCTGAGTTCAAGTCCTGGATATCCTTGCTAATTTTCTGTCTGGTTGATCTGTCTAATGTTGACAATGGGGTGTTAAAGTCTCCCACTATTATTGTGTGGGAGTCTAAGTCCCTTTGTAAGTCATTAAGAACTTGCCTTATGTATCTGGGTGCTCCTGTATTGGGTGCGTATATATTTAGGATTGTTAGCTCTTCTTGTTGCATTGATCCTTTTACCATTATGTAATGTCCCTCTTTGTCTCTTATGATCTTTGTTGCTTTAAAGTCTAATTTATCAGAGATGAGAATTGCAACTCCTGCTTTTTTTTGCTCTCCATTTGCTTGGTAAATCTTCCTCCATCCCTTTATTTTGAGCCTTTGTGTATCCTTGCATGTGAGATGGGTTTCCTGGATACAGCACACCGATGGGTTTTGTCTTTTTATCCAATTTGTCAGTCTGTGTCTTTTGATTGGGGCATTTAGTCCATTTACATTTAGGGTTAATATTGTTATGTGTGAATTTGATACTGCCATTTTGGTGCTAGCTGGCTGTTTTGCCCTTTAGTTGAGCTGGTACTTGTTGTTCCTTTATATGTGTAGAGCCTCTTTCAGGAGCTCTTGTAGAGCTGGCCTGGTGGTGACGAAATCTCTGAGTACTTGCATGTTCCCAAAGGATTTTATTTTTCCTTCACTTATGAAGCTTAGTTTGGCTGGATAGGAGATTCTGGGTTGAAAGTTCTTTTCTTTAAGGATGTTGAATATTGGCCCCCATTCTCTTCTGGCTTGTAGGGTTTCTGCTGAGAGATCTGCTGTGAGTCTGATGGGCTTCCCTTTGTGGGTAACCCGACCTTTCTCTCTGGCTGCCCTTAGTATTTTCTCCTTCATTTCGACCCTGGTGAATCTGACGATGATGTGCCTTGGGGTTGCTCTTCTTGACGAATATCTTTGTGGTGTTCTCTGTATTTCCTGGACTTGAATGTTTGCCTGCCTTGCTAGGTTGGGGAAGTTTTCCTGGATAAAATCCTGCAGAGTATTTTCCAGCTTGGATTCATTCTCTTCGTCGCATTCGGGTACGCCTATCAAACGTAGATTAGGTCTTTTCACATAGTCCCACATTTCTTGGAGACTTTGTTCATTCTTTTTTACCCTTTTTTCTCCAGTCTTGCCTTCCCGTTTTATTTCATTGAGTTGATCTTCGACCTCTGATATCCTTTCTTCTGCTTGGTCAATTCGGCTGTTGATACTTGTGCATGCTTCACGAAGTTCTCGTGTTGCAGTTTTCAGCTCCATCAGTTCACTTATATTCCTTTCTATTTTGTCCATTCTTGTTAGCATTTTGTCAAATCTTTTTTCAAGGTTCTTAGTTTCTTTGCATTTGGTTAGAACATGTTCTTTAAGTTCACAGAAGTTTCTTACTACCCATCTTCTGAATTCTGATTCTGTCATTTCATCACACTCATTCTCCATCCAACCTTGTTCCCTTGCTGGCGAGGAGTTGTGATCCCTTTTAGGAGGAGAGGTGTTCTGGTTTCGGGTGTTTTCATCCTTTTTGCGCCGGTTTCTTCCCATCCTTAAGGATTTATCCACCTGTCGACTTTGTAGTTGCTGGCTTTCAGATTGGGTCTCAAATCTTTCAGATTGACGTTCTGTTTGTTGATGATGAGGTTATTTCTGCTTCTTGGTTTTCCTTCTGACAGTCTGGCCCCTCTGCTGTAGGTCTGCTGAGGTTCACTCCAGGCCCTGCTTGCCTGGGGTTCACCTGCAGCAGCTGTTGAACAGCAAGGGTTGTTACCAGTTTTCTTCTTCTTCTATCTTTGTCCCAGAAGGATACCCGCCTAGTGTCAATCTGATCTCTCCTCTATGAGGTGTCTTTTTGGATATATAGGGGTCAGGAAGCTGCTTGAGGAGACGGTCTTTTCTTTATAGGAGCTCAAATGGTGAGCTGTGAGCTCTGTTGTTGTTCATTCAGAGCTGCTGGGCAGGTACTTTTAGGTCTGCTGCAGCAGAACTCATAAACAGCTTTTTGTTCCCAGGTGCTCTGTCCCAGGGATTTAGGGCTTTATTTATGAGTTTCTGTTATGCTGCTGCCTTCTTTTCTTTTTTTCCTTCAGACCTGCCCAGCCCAGCAAGGAGGCAGCCTAGTCACTGTCGGCCTATAGCAGCTTTGCTGAGCTGCTGTGGGCTGCGCCCCGCTGCCGAGTGAACTTCCTTGCAGTCCTGTTTATATGGGTGTAGTTAGAACTGCTTTGGCGATGGTGGCCCGCCTCTGTTGGGGCGGAGTCTCTGCTGTGGCGTGTTGCCTTGGCAACGGTGGGCTGCCTCAGCAATGGCGGGTTGCCTTGGCAACGGCGGGCTGCCTCGGTAATGGCGGACGCCCCTCCCCCACAGAGCTGGACCGTCCTGGCTTCAGCTGCGCTTGCTGTGAAATTCTCAATCCAGAGTTTCTGGTTGCTGTTCTTTTGTGGGGGTGGGACCAGCCGAGCCTGATCGCCTGGCTCCCTGCCTCAGCTCCTTTTTTAAGTTGGTGTTCCGGTCGCCTGTTGAAGAGGCGCCGGGGTCTGTTTGTTTTCCCCTGCGGCCACTCACTGCGCTGGCTTAAACAGCGGCACTGAGGTTTGTGGCGCTTTTTTTTCTTTTTTTTTTTTTGCCCTGGAATCTACTGTCCTGGTTCTCTGCTCAGTCCCCTTTTTGAACCAGCATATGGGCGACTTCCCGTGGCTCCAATCGCCAGCCAAAAGGGCACCCGGACCGGTGTATTTTGTACGGAGAACCGCGGCTCCGGGGCGCCGACAAAGCAGCCGCGCGGGGCAGAGCAGCAGCGCTGGCCACAACAGCCGCACTGGCGACCGTGGAGCTCCTCTTCCCGGGAATTTCCTAGTCTGTGGGCAATAAAAACGCGGCGTCCACTCACCCTCTGCGCTTTCACTGGGAGCTGCAATCCTGAGCTGCTCCTAAACGGCCATCTTGGATCTCCCCCCGCAAAATGTTTTTAATCACTTGTTTTTACTTGCCTAAAGCTCTCTAAATATTCTTCCACCTACCTACAAGAACTTTTTGTATAATTTTTTTCAGACCATTAATAAATGTGTTTTATAACATTAGGGATTCCCTGATCCAAGTATAATAGATTACATTCTTTCTGAACTTAAATTTCTCACATGGAGGCTGTCGGTTAAAGCATAAAATATGTAAAAATCGAATACACACACACATACACACACACACATACTATTTTTTCAGATTTATTACTACAGTGAAGGACTACCTACATTGATGTCAAATATAGGAGCTTTATTTTTTTTTTCTTGATCTGGTATTACTTTTGATGGTCTTGGGCAAAATAAAATGGAATATGTAGGCCTAAACCAAATTAAGTGGGAAAGAATCTAGTCACACTTTTTAAAAAGTTAAGGTGTGCCTTTTTGCTCTCCACATTCTCCTATAGCCTGTCTTTGTGGAAACAGAATGGGCACTGGGCTGCAGGGGGCTAACCTAGACCATGTGCACAGTTAATCCCATCATGGCCATTCTTTCTGCCTCACAAATGCCCAGTAACAAATCTTAAATATTTGCTTAATGGAAGTATTATGTACAAACTTATGCCTGAAAAATACTCTATTTCTTTATATCACCTTATCTAGAGTCAAACCCAACTTCACTGCAGAAATGCTTTTTATTATGAGAATGTTCTTTCATTGCAATCTTGATTTACCTTGGCAAAAAATCAAACAAAAGCCCAACTGCCTACCCAAATACTATGTACATCATTTTCTATGTTTATTACCCTGTCAGAGAGTTGAAGTATGTTTTGCTTTTGAGAATCTTATGGCGATGTGTAAAATTAGAGCCTCCATTTTTATCATGTCAATAGATGCAGAAAAAGCATTTGATAAAATTCAGCATCCTTTATAAGAAAAACCCTCAACAAAATAAGCATAGTAGAGACCTACATTAAAGTAATAAAAGCCATATATGACAAACCAACAATCAGCATCATACTGAATGGGGAAAAGTTGAAAGCATTTCCTTTTAGAACTGGAGCAAGACAAAGATGCCCATTCACCACTTATATTCAACATAGCACTGGAAGTCCTGGCCAGAGCAATCAGATGAGAGAAAGAAATAAAAGACATCGAAGTCAGAAAAGAGGAAGACTGTTGCTCTTCTCTACAATATGACCATTTACCTAGAAAACCCTAAAATTAATCTAAAAATGTCCTTAATCTGATAAACTAATTCAATAAAGTCTCAGGTTACAAAATCAATGTACAGAAATCAATGCACTACTATAAACCAACAATGACCAAGTTGGAAATCAAATCAAGAACTCAATCCCTTTCACAACAGCTGCAGAAAAACAGAACAAAACAAAACAAAAAAACAACAACTTAGGATTATACTTAACCAAGGAGGTGAAATATCTCTACCAGGCAAACTATGAAACTGCTGAAAGATCTCATAGATGACACAAACAAATGGAAATACATTCTAGGCTCATAGATGGGTAGATTCAATATTGTGAAAATGACCATACTGCCTACAGATTCCCATCAAAATACCGTCATTATTCTTCACAGAACTAGGGGAAAAAAAAGCCTAAAATTCATATGGAACTTAAAAAAAAGCCTGCATAGTGAAAGCAATGTTAAGTTAAAAGAATAATCTGGAGGCATGATATTTCTCAACTTCAAATTATACTACAGGTCTATAGTTAACAGAACAGCGTGGTACTTCTATAAAGTACGCATGTAATCCGATGGAACAGAATAAAGAACCCAGAAATAAAGCCAAATTCTTACAGCAAACTGATTTTCAACAAAGCATACAAAAACATAAACTGAGGAAAGACACCCTATTCAATAAATGGTAATGGGAAAACTGGCAAGCCACAAGTAGAATGAAACTAGATCCTCATTTCTCATCTCACACAAAAATCAACTCAAGGTGGATCAAAGACTTAAATCTAAGACCTGAAACCATAAAAATTCTGGAATATAACATCAAGAAATCTTCCAGACTGTGGCTTAGGCAAAGAATTCATGACTAAGATCTCAAAGGCAGATGCAACAAAAACAAATAAATGGTGTCTAAATTAACTAAAAAGCTTCTGCACACTAAAAGAAATAATTAGCAAGCAAACAACCATAGGGTGGGAGAAAATAGTTACAAACTGTGCATCTCACCAAGGACTAATACTCACAATCTACAAGAAACTCAAACATATCAGCAAGAAAAAAAAAAATCCCATCAAAAAGTAGGCAAAGGACATAGATAGACAATTCTCAAAAGAAGATATACAAACAGACAACAAACATATGAAAAAATGCTCAACAGCACTAATTATCAGGGAAATTCAAATTAAAACCACAGTGAGATACCAGCTTACTCCTGCAAGAATGGTCATAATTAAAAAGTCAAAAAACAATAGATGTTGGGATGGATGTGGTGAAAAGGGAACATTTTAAACTGCTGGTAGGAATGTAAATTAGTACAACCACTATGGAAAACAGTATGGAGATTTCTTAAAGAACTAAAAATAGAACTACCATTCAATCCAGCAGTCCTGCTACTGGGTATTTACCCAGAGGAAAAGAAGTCATTATATGAAAAAGACACTTACACATGTATGTTTATAGCAGCACAATTCCCAATTGCAAAGATATGGAACCAACCTAAATGCCCGTCAACCAATGAGTAGATAAAATGTGGTATGTATAAAACTCATGGAAAATTACTCGGCCATGAAAAGGAATGAAATATAATGTCTTTTGAGGCGACTTGGATGGAGCTGGAGGCCATTATTCTAAGTGAAGGAACTGAGGAATGGCATGTCAAGTATAGTATGTTCTCACTTAAAAGTTAGAACTAAGCTATGAGGATGCAGAGGGATAAGAATGACATCATGGACTTTGGGGACATGAGGGTGAAGACTGGGAAGCATGTGAGGGGTGTAAAACTGCCTTTTGGGTGCAGTGTACATGTGTACCCTGTTTGGGTGACAGGTACATCAAATGTCAGAAATTACCACTAAAGAATTTATGCATGTAACGAAAAACCATACGTACCCCCAAAAACTATCGAAATAAAAATAAAGTTCTAAAAAAGTTTAAAAAGGCAATTTATTTAATCACCATAATACAAAAAAGCTTAAGAAAACATATTTTCCAATAGAGTAACCATAACTTTAAAATATTCAAGTATCTCATGAGATATATGATAGGATATTTATCTATAATTCATTAACAATTCATCATTCACTTAACAGGGTTTACTTGTTCCACACACAATGTAATAATTTAAACACACACACAAAATACTTGTTAGGCCATATTATATGGATATGTTTAACTGTATTGTGAAATACCAAACTGTTTTCCAAAGTGATTGAATCAATTTATACTCCTACCCACTCTACCCTCTCTGTTTGAAGATCACCATGTTCCCTATCCTCTCCAATGTTTGATATTGCCAGTCACTAAAATTGTTGCCAATTTCTTGGGTGTGAAATTTTATCCTATTGTTGTTTAAATTTGCATTTTCTTGATTATTAATAATGTAAACTTTTTAAATATGAAAAACAATAGAGGCTCCAGAGTGGGTAGTAAGAACGAATTGAAATCTAGAGTGGATCATGGACCATTTTAATCTGTGAAGAATAGAGATTTCACCCTAGAGAGAGTAATGTGATTCAAAATATAACTGGTTCAGTATACCATTGTGGTGAATGAGAGGGAAATAGTAAAGATTGTCGGGCATGGCATTAATAGAGTGAGTCACATTAGCTGGCTTGGAGGGCTGTCACCAGGCAAGTTTTGTCATTTTCACAATGCTAGGTCAAAATACTTCTTAAGTCCTAGCTACTTGTCTCTTTCCCCTCTGTTTTTCTGGTAAATTTAGAAGTGAGACTGACATACACAAAGGTCACGTGCCATATTGCTTTTGGTTAGCTCCAATGGGTGCTGAAACCTAGGTTTCCTTTCAGCTTCATAACGTCCTGTTTCAGTAATTTTAGATTACTACGTCTCTGTGGTTTATAGACAGTTCAGTGTTATGCAACGTGAAAATTACTCCATGTGTCCTGTATTCGTCTGTTTTCATGCTGCCAATAAAGAAATGCCCAAGACTGGGCAATTCACAAAAGAAGGAGGTTTAATTTGACTCACAGTTCCACATGGCTGGGGAAGCCTTACAATCATGGTGGAAGGCAAGGAAGAGCAAGTCACATCTTACACGGATGGCAGCAGGCAACAAGAGAGCTTGTGCAGAGAAACTCGCATTTTTAAAACCATCAGATCTCATGAGACCCGTTCACTATCATGAGAACAGCATGGGAAAGACCCACCCCCATGATTTAATCATCTCCCACTTAGTCCCTGCCACAATATGTGGGAATTATGGGAGCTACAAGATGAGATTTCGGTGGGGACACAAAGCCAAACCATATCATTTACGGTTAATAGACCATTCAGCATTATGCAGCTTGAAAATTATTTCATATGTCCCTGATGAAGTTAAAGTTTTCTTAGTCCTTGCTTGTTTCCCAGGATCTGTATATTACAGACCCGTTTTCTTGCTCTTATTTGGAGCCCTCCTCCTCCTTCTCCATTAACCAGATAAGTTTTCTTTGGTCTATTTTTTTTATTAGGGTTTGAGATAATACTTTATTTAAAGAAAGTGGTTCATAGCTGAAAAGAAAAGTTTTACACAGCAACCACAACTCCCAACAGTTTTGTAAGTCAAACTAGAATGAAGGTAGAGAAGGTTTTCAGAATCATTTCCTGGTTACACTCTTTTTCTTTCTTGTTCCATATTCCAAATCTCACTAGATTAATTTTTTTCTAAAATACCACTTGGTGCATGTTTCCCATCTGCCCAGGAGCCTTTGATCATATTCTATTACTTGCAGATTAATGTTCACCCTTCCTAGCCTGAACAATAGACACTTTATATATCTCCATAAACGAGTGCTTTCAAAATATGCGAGAGGGAGGGGAAAAACATCTCTCTTCAAGGATGTAAATTGGTGTGCTAAGAAATTTATATATGCATTTGCATCTTGAAAAGGGGGATTTAATTTGCAGCAGTTCTCAAAGTTATTTGGTGATAGAAACTATTATACCCTCAACCTTTCTCTGGGATCATGTTTTCTTCAGAATATAGTTTGAGACATTTGTTGGTATCCATCCATCATGGTTATATCTTACTGTGACCCACACGTACATGAATTGATGATTGTAAGAACTTGCCATTGCACAACAAGGTCCAGTCTTGGGTCCCTTCTAGAAACAACCTTACCATGCCTTGCCCAGTACACACACACCAAATTCACACATACCATCGCCACCATTAGTGTCTACCTCATGCTGCAAACAGAACCATATCCAGCACATTTAAGCCGACTGAAACTTAAAAAAAAAAAAACAAAAAACAAACAAACAAAAAAACACATTTATTTTAGGTTTGGGTGTACATGTGAAGATTTGTTACATAGGTGAACTTGTGACACAAGAGTGTATTGTACAGATTATTTCATCACCCAGATATTAAGCCCAGCATCCAATAGTAACTTTTCTGCTCCTCTCCTTCCCCTCACCCTCCACCCTCAATTAGATCCCAGAGTCTGTTGTTCTTTCTTTGTGTTCATGAGTTCTCATTATTTAACTTCCACTTTTAAGTGACAACGTACAGTATTTGGTTTTCTGTTCCTATTTTAGTTTTCTAAGGATAATAGCCTCCAGCTCCATCCATATTCCTGCAAAAGACATAATCTCATTTTTTATGGCTGCATAGTATTCCATGGTATATATGTACCACATTTCCTTTCTTTAGCCTGTCCCTGATGAGCATTTAGGTTGATTCTGTGTCTTTGTTATTGTGAATAGTGCTGCAGTGAATATTCACATGCATATGTCTGTATAGCAGAATGTTTTATATTCTGACAAAAATTAGCCATTGTAGTAGGCGACTGTAATCCTAGCTACTCAGGAGGCTGAGGCAGGAGGAATGCTTGAACCCAGGAGGCTGAGGTTGCCGTGAGCCAAGATCATGCCATTGCACTCCAGCCTGGGCAACAAGAGCAAAACTCCATCTCAAAAGAAAAAAGAATGATTTATATTATTCTGGGTTTATACTCAGTAATATAATTGCTGGGTTGAATGGTGGTTCTGCTTTTAGCTCTTTGAGGAATCACCATACTGCTTTCCACAATGGTTGAACTAATTTACTCTCCCACCAATGGTGTATAAATGTGTTCTTTTTCCTGCAAACTTGCCAGCATCTGTTATTTTTTGACTTTTTAAGAACAGCCATTAAGACTGGTGTGAGATGGTATCTCACCGTGATTTTGATTTGCATTTCACTAATGCTAAGTGCATTGAGGTTTTTTTCATCAGCTTCTTGGCCACATGTATGTCTTCTTTTGAGAAATGGCTGTTCATGTCCTTTGCCCACTTTTTAGTTTTTTCTAAAACTAAAAAGTTGTTTTTCTCATGTAAATTTGTTTAACAGACTAAAACTGATCTGCAGGAAGTCTTCCTTGAGTATGCCAACGCTTGGTTGTTGTACTTTCTGAAATTCTTTATCATTTGTGTCAGGACAATTATCAAGTGCTTCCTCAGATTGCTCCATAGATTTCTGTTTGTATATTCTGTACCCACAGTCAGTTTGGAATTTAAAGACCAGGAATTCACTCCTGCATATTCTTTGCATACCCAGTGCCTAGCAAAGCACTGTGTCTATAGGAGAGGCTCAGCAAATATTTGGTTCATGACAACAGTAATAACTGAAACCCAAATTGTTGCCTAACTGAATATATAGAAAACAGAATTCCTGATTGGCAAAAGAACAGGTAAAGAAAGCTACCGGGTTGGTGTTTTCTTAATGGACAAACATCTCTGTTGCAGGAAAAACAAATGTGTTTTTAAAAAGCATCCTCAAACTAGAAACGGTAATTTTAGCCATGCCAGTGTCTACCTGGTCAAGGTGAAGTGGAAAATCAAGAATTTATCAGTTAGAGACCCAACCCAAGCTAAATAGAGCATTTTACTTCAGTTGAAACAGAACCTCTTTGTGGTTTAGTACAGCCCACGGAACAGTGATCACTCAGGAACATACAGGTCAGCTGGCCATCCAGAAGGCCCTGTTCTGACTTCTCCCAAGGTAGCCTAGACCCAACCCACCAGTAGCTGTAATTTCTCACACACCTGCTTGCTTTGGAGTTACCTTCACTTTTAGATTTCTGCTCCATCAGTCCACTGTAATCCTAGTTTTGCTATAATGAAATTTTGAGGATGGCAGAGATACCTTTCAAAGGGATTTGGTTTTTGAATCACTGAGATGATTTTTATAACAGGATAATTTCAAGAGTAAGCATGCCCATTTCTTGGAAATTCAGACCTCACCGTAACACAGTGTGTCTGGAGGACCTGGCGAGGCGCCGGTACTTTGGGAGTGCTCAGGACCCTGGCAGAAGCTCTGCTAACCTCCTCCCACTCCTCAGCCCTGTAGCCACAAACCCTCAAATGGAGCGAAACCAGCTGAGCCTTCTTTAAGGCACAGCCTGAGGAATATCCTCCATATGATTAACCTGATTTAAAAAGGAGATGTGATAAGAGCAGGCACTGCCTCCTTTGAAGTTCCCCTGGAAGAGGAACCAGACTTTACCACTCTGCCTTTCAGTAAGCACTGTCACTGCTCCAACGTGATGGTTCCACAGGGCACCAGACCACCTGCTTATACTCATGATGAAAAGCCTCGTTTGGTCACATACCAAAGAAAGCCCTGTACTACTTTTGGAAAAATAGATCCAGATGAAGCTTTCAGGACTTGAAATCCCTAGATTCCTGTTAAAGTTTTGAATTGGCCTCTAAAGCAATCTCTAAACAGATCTGAACCTCCCTGATGGACATTTCAGATCTCATGCGTGCTTTCTGCCCTCTGAGCCCGATTTGGACACTGTAATGCTGATAAGTTTTACAAAAGAGGCTAGACATGATACATAACAATGGAATTTTTACTGAGAAATGAATGGCAAAAATGATTTTGGTCCATTTTATGAGAGTCAATACAGCTAAGAGAAATCGAGCGCTAGCTGAAAAGTGTATTCCTTGAGTATTTAAAAATTTGGAAAAAATTTTCTCTGGAGTAAAAGAAAAATCTTAGAGTTTGCTTTCCAGGTACTACATGGCATATATAGAGAGGAAGGAATTTCAGACATTGAGTTATTGGCTGTAAATCTGAGGAAAAATTGAAGTGCAGCATAGCTTAGCTGAAGCAGCTCTCATGTTTATCCAATATAGTTTTGTTATCAACGTGGAGTGCCTGTTTCTATCAGATCACCTGGTCTCTCTCTGCTACCCACCAAATGCTGGCAGGCTGCAACTTTCTAATTGAATCCCTCATTTGCATTCAAGCTTGCTCTGCTTCTAACTGCTGAAAAGGAGACCAGTGCGATGTTTTGTTAACCTTCTATCTACCTGGCAAATATTTTTATCAGTACATCTGTCTAGATTCACAGACATGACTTGGAAAGAAATCAGGATATTCTCCAATGGCAGTGCCAAGGGCATGCTCTCCATCAGCTTTAAATGCTGACAGATTTGAGAAGGTGTGACAATCATTGCTGTGCATATTTACAGAGGAAGGAAGAGTTCTCTTATGTAATGGGAGCCAGAGCAAAATTGACAAAAATATGCAGCCCTTCCTCTTATCCCCCTAATGACTCTCCTCCTTCCTGGCTTTTTTCCCTTCTCTTTGATATTTCCATTTGCTTTGAAAACTGCCTCTCAGGTGGTCTAATGATGACTCTTTTCTCTGTCATAAAATCTCTGCTCTGGCAACCTGATTTTTTTGTCCTTGTCAAATTACTCCCACTATAAGAAATGTTATCATTCTTGGCAAGGCAAAGTAACATTAGAATCAGCGTAACTTATTTCCCTTGGGAAAATGCAGTGCTGGGGCCAAACCCATCTCAATCATAGAGCATTTGAGTATCACTTTATGAGCTAACACTTATGAGACAGTGGAGAGACTACTTGACAGACAGCACAATTCTGGCTATTAAGTTGTTTCTAACCCCAAGTGCTTATCATTTGGAGAGAAATTTTAGCTAATGTTGTCATGCACATACACGCTGATGCATACATCCCAGAAAATATGGTACAGACTCCTCTCATGCTCTCCATACCCTACCCAGGTTTTTAATATTAAAAAGATATCAAAGTAAGAACCCAAAGTACTAGGTTCACTCTGAAAAGTAGTCTCCAGTGACCAACTACAATATATGCTAGTTCAGTGTATATAAAAATGGCAGTGAAACACATGGGCAGGATTCCCCTAGGGGATCTGACAAAAGAAATGAAAGTCTTGGAAACTTAGCTTTTCTGGTACTGCAGACTGCAGTGAGAGATCAGTGTCAGTCTTCCTGATGTTCTGTTCCAGCTGAACAACTTTGGGATTTAATTAAAAGATTAAGTGTTTCACTATGCAATATATGCATGTAATAAACTTGTACTTAGACCCCTCTAATTATATAAAAATAAGTATTTTTTTAAAAAGAAAGCAAAAATTAAAACATCACTTCAAAAAGTAATAAAGATCACAACTGTATGACTGTTTCTGGGGTTTGGATATGTACTCCCTTACAGTTGTGTCAAGGTAAAAATGTGATTGAAGACTGGAAGTCATCAGCGAATTCCAAACCACCCCTTCCTTAGATGTATCACTTAGTGTTACGCTATAATTTTTTAAAAACGATTTTCTGAATAGAAGAACCATTAAAACATTGTCTCTTAAAGAAATAGAAAAGCTATGATCGTAAATTGCAGAGCCAATCCATTGAGCAGTGACTCTGGGAATATATTTTCGGTACCTTGAAAAATGGGAGCACTGTTTAGCAGCTCTTCCTAAAGAACAGTTTTGGAGTGTTGAAGAATTGACCACACTTTCACTTTGATCACTGAAATAATTTCTACGTCCTTGGTTGTTTTTCTCATCTAGTCTTGAATGACATTCCTTTTTCTTGCTCCTTGTGTATACTTATATCTGAAGGATGAGCATAAATAAATATAGCTCTCTTCAAAAAGGACTTCAAAAATAATTTGACAGTTCTTAGAGAAGTCAAGTATGTTTTGCTCCTTAGGACAGTGACTTTTATGTCAAATCCTTTTTGGTCAATGATATTATTTTAAAAATGTATTGTGAAATGCATGTGAGCAAGACTGTATTAGGGTGAAGTTAAACTCTTAACAAAAAGACTCTGAAATAGAGTGGCTTATTGAGTATAAATGTTTATTTACCACTTTGCTAACAGCAAGGATTCTGCTTGTGGAGTATCTGTTCCACTCTGTTATTCAAGGACTACCATGGTGTCAAGTAGTTGTTCTGCCTTCTTGAAGGCATTGCTCTCATTTGGTTACCTGCCCTGGTGCGGGCAAACAAAGTACATATGGCAAGCATACTTTCTGTCTTACGGTTCCTACGATCAAAATAGCATTCATCACTTCCACTCACCTTCCATTTAAGAGAAATTGGTCTTGTGACCAACATCTGCAAAGGAGGTTGGAAGATTTAGTCTGGCTTGCAGTCTACACATCTGACTACAATTCTATTACATGGAAAGAACAGAATATCACATTTTGATGGACTTCTAGATATTTGTCATCCATGGAGAAAAGAAAAACAAATTAAATCACACAGGTCACTCATAGATAATTTGGTTTAGGGGCAGTGGCACCTACCCACAATGGGTGCTTGTTTTGCAAGACTATTTGGTAATTTTGATAGCATGTACTTTATTAAAATGTCTTCATAATGCTGAGTCCTTAAAAATTTGAAAGTGTGAAATTCTTAAGGCATAAGGAAAGTGATCTGTCATTAGTTGTCAGATATCGTATTTAGATATTTAGACCTCACATCAATTGTTTACATTTTTTGGTACCAAAACTCCTTGCAAAATTTTCAAATACATCAGTGGAAACGAAAATCAATATGTTGAGAATGAATACGTAATTGCATCATTTATTACATTCTAATTCTGCCCCATTGCCATGGAAATCCTTGGAGGGATCAATTGCAATTTGTTTCTGCAACACCCTAAGGCTCTGAGGCCACAGTCATCCATAGACATACCAGGAGTCCTGAACAGATACGGATTAACATCCTGTGTACCTAAGAACTCTGGGGAAATGTGCGTTTAGGGCAGAGTCTGATTATAGTTGCGTGGCACTATTACAGAGAAAGAGAGAAAATGATAATATGAATATGAATCTAAATCTCCTGGATAGTCAAAGGAAGTCTCCTTAGAATCTTTAGAACTGAAGATAATAGTTCATACCTGTTTCCCATTACAGCCATGGTCAACAGGGAGTTTCCTGCAAGTGACTGCAAATGGAACTGAAATGAACAAAGTCAACATGAAATTGCCTCACTTCATACAATATTGACCTGAGTTCATTTCTAAATGTTCTAAATGAATCCGGTTTTACCAAAATGTTTCTAGATCTTCTTAAGCAACTGTATTTTTGGTAAAATTCACTTTCCCTTCACTTGAGATTTCCATTCTGGTAATTGTGATTTAGCTTATGAAACTGGTCTCTAAGTTCTGTCACTGTTATATCCCAACACCCAGCTCAGAGCAGGATGCGAGCATACCTTAATAAATATCTGTTTTACTACTAAAAAAATACATAAGGAGCTCTTCAGTGTAAGGAGGCCACTGGCCTATTCTGTCCACTCTAGAGATGATACTCTGGATTCAATAGTTACTGAGTCTATGACACCCTGATTTCTATTTTTACTTTAAGGAATGATTTCATTTAGGTTTTAAGAGGATAACAGAAGAGTTAGTTAATAGAGCCCAATCTTTTAGATGTGGTTAATTTTTAAAGCCATTTTATTAAAATATAATTCACAGAGGTGCACAACCATCATCACAAGCTATGTTCATCATGCCCAAAAGAAATCCCACATTCGCTGTCACTCTGTACCCTCTTCCTCAGCCTTAGGCAACTGCTAATCTACTCTTGGTCTCTATAGGTTTGCCTATTTTGGGGATTTCATGTAAATGTGATCATAAACTATATGATCTTTTGTGAATAGTTTCCTTCATGTAGCATAATACTTCCAAAGTTCATCCATGTTGTAGCATGCATCTGTAATTAATTTCTTTTCATTAGTATTCCATTGTATTGTTGTATCACATTTTTTTATTCATCTGTTGATGGATATTTGGACCGTTTCTACTTTTTGGCTGTTGTGAATGATGTTTAGATGTAGTTAATTTAAGCATAATTATATAGCTTTAAATATACAAAATATAAATGTAAAACAGTAATGTTCTGTAGTTAATTTCTAGTCTTGATGAAGCAATTGCAGTTTCCATTCTTTGGTCCACTAGTTTCTCTCAGGCCTCGTCGAAGCTACTTTTGCTTGATGGTTCTGGTGTCCTGCTGACCCATGCAGTGATATAGGTTTCTTAAAACATGGTCTGTATCTCTGTGTGTAATCAGTCTGTAAACATGACCTCATCAGAGTTCTCTTAGAGTACCAAAGAACATGAAGGAAGGATCAGAGTTCTCTTAGAATACCAAAGATCATTGGGGAAAAAGAGCATGTGTCAAAGTGGCTTTGGACATGGATTTCAGGCTCCTGTAGATCCAGGTTCAAATTCTGAGTCTCTTATTAGCTGTGTGGACTCATGCAAATTGCTTAACCTTTCTAGACTTTAATAACCTCAATTGTAAAATGAGAGTAATAATGCCTATATCATGGGGTTGTGCAAAGATTAAATTGAATAATGTATTAAAATGCTTATCATAGTGTCAGATGTATAAATATAAACACTTAACAATTATTATTGCTACTATTTTTAATAGTAATAGTATTCTTGTAACTATTGCCATCAATATTGCCCTGCTACTAGATCCTGAGTTTCTTTAGGGCGGGGACTTTATTTAATTCATTGCTATCACTTTGATTCTAGAGCAATGTCTATTCTGTTCAACAAATACTCCACTATTTGAAGAAGGCTTTGCTTTTGTTCTGAATGATAGCAGCCAGTGGTGCCTTATCATGAGAGCCACCTTGCTGTCTGTTTGCTTGCATTCACTGCTTTTATGAAATCTCAGCCACCTTTGTGTCCTGTGGTATAGACTGTGAGATCAGCTGTCTGGAAATGAGGCCGTATGTAACACGATCATACCATGCTTTCTGCATGACCACTGTAGCCAATCGTTTAAAAAATAGTCAACTTGCTTAAGCACTTCCAAGCTCCCTAAAATTTAACTAAGTCCTAAGAATAAAAAGGAAACATTTTGTTTTGACTGTAAATAAATACAAGCTTTCCATGAGAGAGAGAGTAATTATAGTTATTTGTGGTCTCAAATTTGAAGTTATATGTTGTAAGAGCAGACTCTTATGGACAAAACCAAATCATGTTTCTGTACATAGATTTTAAATGCTTCCTACCAACCCAGAGGACCCAGGGGAGCAGATAACAGTGACTCCGCCACTTAGCTTACAGAGGGGAAAAGTCCTATGCTTGCTTTTGGTTACCCAGAATACCCAGAAAGCTTGCACATTTCTTCATTTCTAAGATCAGAGGCTCTTGGAGCTGGAAGGCATTTTGGAAATCGTACTTGCCTTAGATCCTTATTTTCCTGGCTGGGAAAAATGAGACCCAGAGTTGCTGAGTTACTTGCCTGACAACATCCAACTAGTTCGTGTCAGAACCAAGACCAATACACTGTCCGGCCAATAGGGTGAAACAGCGAGGGGAATCAGACCAACACGAAACCCAGGATGGTCCACTCGTTGACCTCTTCTTTGAACTGTACTTCCAAGCTTCCTCATATGTTAGACAGGAACAGCAAAAATATATACCGTCTGCTATGAGAAGAAAAGAAAGGATTTGAACTGAGGCTCTTCCAGAACTGAGTAGAGTCCCAAAGATTTGTGTCAATAAATATCATGATGCCCATACTTTCTCTAGATCCCCATTCTCTCCTCTGTGTCTTCTTCTACCCAAGCTGCTGCTTCTAGCCAAATCCTGTTTATATAGACTACCCACCTTCAGCCACGGGGTTCATCATCAGTGACTTCTGAAGACCTAGTTAATATAGAAAATACCTGCACATCCATCCTTCTGTACATCATAGCATTGCTTCTTCCTCTTTACCATCAAAGCTCCTTTAGAGTTAAAGGCGATGTATCTATATCCTCAGGGTATGAGGCATAGCCTGTGCAAGGGAGGATTTTTGTTGTTGTTGAAATAAAACGTGATATTCTAAAGCATAGGTATTTTGCAACCTACTTCATAAAATGCTTTACATTACTCACTAGTTATTTTATGGCCCCCTCCCCCCAATAAATCCTTCCTGTACATGAACCCTCGGAAGGTGCACATCCCATGGTTTATGGGGCCTCTGACATACTGCCAACACCCCAGTTTGAAAAGCCAGGGCTTCAACGAACCTTGCAGATGCCAGCCCTTGCGTATAATTATAGGAACCTGTGAAAGTGATCAGCAGCAGCTCAGGGGCTCCAAGCTTCTGCGGATTCTGAATTCCTTAGCAAGCTGGAAAGATGTGCTGGCACTGCTGTAGGGAAAGGTTAGCATCCTAAATTAAGGCCTTTCAATTTTTTTTTTCAACTTTGCAAATATTTTATCTTCTCATCCATAGTGAAAAAGTAGAAGTGCACAGAGTTGCTGTTTTCCCATGTTGTTTATAGAAGGAAAGGAGGTCTCATCCTCTTTTTCCATCCTTCATAAAACAATGAAAATGTGTCTCATTGCCAGGATAAAACAGTGATAGGCATCGAGGGATCCAGGAATTGTAAAAATACTTGATTTGAAATACTTTTTAAAGATAATCTCTGCACATGTTAAAGGCAGTGGCAATATTGGGACCTAAGAGTGGAGTGTGTGTGTGTGTGTGTGTGTGTGTGTGTGTGTGTGTGTGTCTGTGTCTGCGTGTGTGTGTGTCTGTGTATATGTGTGCGTGTGTATGTGTGTGTGTATGTATATGTGTATGTGTGTATATGTGTGTATGCATGTGTCTGTGTATGTGTGTCTGTGTCTGTGTGTTTGTATGTGTGTGTCTGTGTGTGTATGTATATGTGTTTGTGTATGTATATGTGTGTGTGTATGTGTATGTGTGTGTATGTGTGTGTCTGTGTATGTGTGTATGTGTGTCTGTGTCTGTGTGTGTGTGTGTGTGTGTGTGTCTGTGTGTGTATGTATATGTGCGTGTGTTTGTGTATGGGTTTGTGTGCGTGTGTGTATGTGTGTGTTTGTATGTATATGTGTGTGTATGTGCATGTGTGTGTGTATGTGTGTTTGTGTATGCGTGTGTCTGTGTATGTGTGTCTGTGTATGTGTGTTTGTGTGTATGTGTGTCTGTGTGTGTGTCTGTGTGTGTATGTATATGTGCGTGTGTTTGTGTATGTGTTTGTGTGTTTGTGTGTGTGTGTGTGTTGTATAGGAAGCATCCTATTGCAAGTGCAGCCCTACTCCAACAGACCTCACTCCCAACTATCTATCTGTCCAGCCATAGGCAGAGGTAAGAAATAGGAATTGTGGTGAGCATGGGAAGGTGGTAAAGGAGACGAGTAACAAGAGACGGAAATACCAAGAGGCTAAAGCAAGCCCTTGGCAGGGCGACCATTCCCAGGCGGGCAGAGCTGGCTAGCAGATGAGCTGGGGCCTGTAGATTGGTCTGTGCCTTTGCTTTCCTGCTGTTTCCACTTCGTGTTCTTTGGTCCCTCTTCACACTACCGACTCCTTCCACTTCACACATTCTATCTCAAGTGAGGCAGTTCTTCTCTCAAAGAGGCCACACGTTAGAGCTGCTAAAAGCAACTAGGTAAGTGGAAAGATGGAGTTCCCTTATTTTCCTACCAGGCTCTCCAGTCCCAAGGCTGCCTTGCCCACTTCCCCAGCCCCCATCTCACTTCCTGCCCCAGGCCTGCCACAATCTCTGCACAGCTTCCTTTCTAGGAGTGAAGCCGGGTGTCCAATCAAGCTGGCATGCTAGACAAACTGGCCTTGACATTTTTTATCCAGTGTATTATCTTGTCTCTAGTAGCCATCCTTAGGAATCCCCAGGAGATGCTGTGCTTGCTTAGAACACTGGAAACACGGGGTAAAATCAGTGAAGTTCTTTTGTGTTCTGCAGTGGGGTGAAGCAGGAAAGGAATCTAACGGGGAAGAGACTCATGGTGAGAGACAGTGGCCTGACTGTCAGGCTATTAGAAGATACCAAAGAGGTGAATAGAGGTTGGCTCAGGCCTGTGTAAAGCCCAAGTGTTTATCCTTGCTGGAGGCCATGGCTTTCTTCCTCAGTTCCACACCCTAGAACCTACGCTCTTCTATTCCCTGTCCCATCTCTGCCTGCCCTTTCCTTGGAATACAATGTTACAAGCTATGGAATTCACCATTAGTAATGTCAAGTTACGGAATTTCCATTCCTTCTGCTTGGAAGGTAAAAGGCAGGAGAGTTCCCCGGGAGTGGAGATGAGTTTCTAGGAGCCCAATCCAAAATTCCAAGCACATTTTTCTTAGGATGAAGACTACTAACCTGGCCTTTGAGCCCTAGAGTGGTCTCATCTTGTGCCTGTCATTCAGTCCATTCTACTAGGCCTTTTCTCTGCTGTTTGCACCCTCAGCCTGCAGAACTCTTACTGCCCATCTTCAGCTGGTTAATGGTGGTTAACAAGGAAGGCCCCTGGAGGGATGCTTCCCCTGGCCTCCCTGAACAAATCAAACCTCCTTATTACCAGCTCTTATGGTGTTACATGGCTGTCCTTCCAATCCCTCATTACAACTGAAGCTTTATAGTTATTGGGGTGATTATTTTATCACTGTCAGTGTCTGGTTTTCCTCACCCTATGTCCCCTGCTCCAAGCACAGTGTTTGACAAATGGTGGAGAGTCGGTAAAATACTGTTAAATGAATGCATACATATTGCTATAAAAAAGAAGCACTATGGTCTATCTTCATTATAAATTAAATCACTTTGGGCTTGTCTTGACAACAAAATTATAATATACAGTATTATCTTGTAAGAATATAAATTATAAGTTTCAAATAATCAAATGGGAACAGGCAATTTTGAATATGAACAACATGTAAGTTAGAGTTCTTATGTTTAATTCTAGGGATATGTTTATCTTCATTTCTTATGGGACTTACAACCAAATAAGTGTTTTTTTCTTACTATAAGGAGCCAGGATTTTGATGTTTGCATTGATTATCCTTACAGTCATCCTAAACTAATATTTCTTCAATGGTCATCTTTTCTCTGAGGGGACCATCCTTAAGACCTTGAATGACTCAGAGCCATAATGAAACTGTCTAATGACCACTCTGATCATTTATTTATTTATCAATAAAAAATCCTTTGAGGTACTCCTTGATTTCTTTATTCCCATCCCCAAAATGGCAGCTCATGAATGTCTAGTCACCAGAAAACAGGGCACCCTGTGGCATCCCTGTCCCCTCACTGTCTAGTATGGTGCCTGTTCCATGGAACATACTGAATAAATGCTCATCGCATTGAAATGAATCACACATATCCCTCACGTAGACTTGGCTAATAATTGATCAAAGAGGTCATGATCACCACCCATCCTTGAAAGGGCCCCTATTATATAAAACAACAACATATGATGAGAACATCTGAACACTTATGTAGCACTGACAACAAGGATAATAGGAGCTTGAAGGACATTTATTAAAAGGAGTGCTTTTAGTCATTAAAGCAAGATATGCACATGGTAAAAAACAGTAAAGCAATATAAAAAGTCATCAAATGGCAAAAATCTCTTCTCAATTAAAACTGCCAGGATCCCTCTGAAGAGGTAGCCACTGCTGAGCTTCTCAAGCATTTTCCAAAAAAATAATATTCACTTCATGTATAAGCCTATAAATGTAATCACATTTTCAGTCTTTTTTTTTTTTTTCATGGTTTCCAACTTAGAAAGGTCTCCTATTTCAAGATTATTTTAAAAAATTAACCCAGGTTTCTTCTAGTGATCTAGTAACGTTTTAAACATGCACAGAGGCTGGACACAGTGGCTCACTCCTATAATCCCAGCACTTTAGAAGGCTGAGTCAGGCTGATCACCTGATATCAGGAGTTCGAGACCAGCCTCACCAACATGGTGAAACCCTGTGTCTACTAAAAATACAAAAATTAACTGGGCGTGGTGGCATATGCCTATAGTCTCAGCTATTCAGGAGGCTGAGGCAGGAGAATCGGTTGAATCTGGGAGGCTGAGATTGCAGTGAGAACCAAGATTGCACCACTTCACTCCAGCCTGGGTAGCATGAGACTCTGTCTCAAAAAATAAATAAAAATAAAATAAACACACACATATAACAGATATTAAGCCATTTATATATATGTGCATATATATGAACATATACATGTATACATAGATATCACATATATACGTGTATGTCTATACAAGTATACATATACATTATATATATATGTAATTTTTTTTGAGACGGAGTTTCGCTCTCGTTACCCAGGCTGGAGTGCAATGGCGCGATCTCAGCTCACCGCAACCTCCGCCTCCTGGGTTCAGGCAATTCTCCTGCCTCAGCCTCCTGAGTAGCTGGGATTACAGGCACGCACCACCATGCCCAGCTAATTTTTTGTAGTTTTAGTAGAGACGGGGTTTCACCATGTTGACCAGGATGGTCTCGATCACTTGACCTCGTGATCCACCCGCCTCGGCCTCCCAAAGTGCTGGGATTACAGGCTTGAGCCACCGCGCCCGGCCTACATTATATATTATATACAGTATGTTTGCTTGTCTGTGTATACACACACGTAAAGTATATACCTAAACTACTAAATGAGAAATTTTTTATATATTATAAAAATTATAAATACATGCTCATACCTTTGTATATTGGCTTGAAGAAAAACATAAAATACTTAAGGACTGTAGGAATATACATATCTTTAAAGAAACGCATGATTAGTCACAGCCTATTTCTTTCCCAAATAATACCTATTTTAAAAAATTTCTTTAGATGGAATAATTATAAGGTAATTTTTTATTACCTATTATTTATAGAGATATATATTATATTTTTAATTTTTATATGTACACATGTTATATGCAATGGAAAATATATTACCTATTTTTTTGTGTGTTTTTGTGTAAAAGTGTGAGAGAATGTGGTATGTGCATTTCTATATGTCAAACAGTTTTACTTATTTATATGTTTTTTATTTTTTTAGACGGAGTCTCACACTGTCCCCCAAGCTGGAGTGCAGTGGCTCACTGCAACCTCCACCTCCTGGGTTCAAGTGATTCTCCTGACTCAACCCAAGTAGCTGGGATTACAGGTGCCCGCCACCATGCCCAGCTAATTTTTGTATTTTTAGTAGAGACAGGGCTTCACTATGTTGAACAGGCTGATCTCGAACTCCTGACCTTGTAATCCGCCCACCTCAGCCTTCCAAAGCAAACAGTTTTAATATAGCCGCCAGGCCAATTTTAGGACTTTACTACTTTGTTTTTTAACCTTCTTTCTATGGAATAATTGTGTTCATTTCTTCATCTATTTCTTACAAAATAGCGACAATGAGTTGTCTCTGACTGACTAAAACCAGACCTGTTCCACCCACTCCCACCCAACAAATGAGCAAGTCATGTAACAGGAGAATAAATTAATGGTGAAGCCCTTTGACAGCTGTACCTCAGGTGTTTCTGATGTGCAATGACACCTCTTAGAATTAAAACGACCGATGTCAGTTTGTCAACAATTTTCTACAAGTAGCAAATGGAATTGGGTCCATCTCACTCACATTTGGAAGCAAGTCTGATTAGGGGATATACTAGGCTTGACAAACTAAAGACAGCTACAGACATTTTCTCATTTATAAATCTATTCCTTTGGGATGTGGTTAATATTTTAAAAAGGTCATATGTTCTAGGAGGGGATAAGTAACAAGTTATTTTGCGGTAGCTATCCATGCGAAATTTTGTATTGTCTTTTGGAAGTCAGAGGAAGAAAGATGAGATGCCTCCCTGCGTTTTCCATTTGCTGGTGATTAGCATGTTTTGAACATCTCAGTGGGGGTCAGAGGTATGCCTCCCTTTGGGCATTTTCAGTTTGAAGGATGGAAGGAACTCTTTCACACCTTTCATTTGCACTGTTAAAACTTACATCAGACGTACAAAGCATTTTAAACTGATAGAATAAAAAGCAAACCTCAGAGCAACTTTCCCGTGTATGGGGCTTGCCAAGGAGCCAAGAAACACATCCGCAAATCTCCTGAAGGGTGGTAAATAAATAAATAAATAAAGTCACCTTTGATCCTTTCTTCGTCTTTAAAATACACTCCCGAATGGGTTCTCTCCCTCTGAGGCAAACCCAGTGTGCTCTGGAGCTGTCAGACCTGCAGAAAGGCCCTCGTTTGCCAAGCAGTCTGAGAGAAGACTAGTGGTAATTGGCAATCCATTTCTCCATTTCCATTGTACAGCCATCCCTGACAAATTAATCACAGTCAAATGTTGGCTGCAGCGAGGGGCACCCTATGCGGCAGGAAAGAAAAATGAGGCTTCACGCTGATCTGACAGCCGAATCTTTCAACTCACCCCATTAGACTGAACAAGGGGACGCTGTGGTTTGCCTGTCACTACCACTAGCCATAAACAAACTACTTGCTCTGCGTCTCAGGACTTGGTGGATCCAATAAGGCCTTCCTTGGGGCCCACTGGGTATCTGAACAATGAGTGCTTCAGAGAAAGGAGAAGGGCTTCATCCTGGTGAGAAAGAAGCACTAGATAGTGGCATAGTGGCACAGGAGATTGGTGAGGACGCCATGGCGTCCAAAACTCTGAAGTAATGAATCTCAGGCTTGACAGTGGTTTGGGGTCTGCTGCAGGCTGTGATGGAGTGTCTGTCTGTGTGCTTACTGCTTACCTGTTGTCTATCAGGCATCAATCCGGTAGTGAGAGATCAGCCCTTTCCATCCACTGTTTAGAGTTTACTTACTGCGCAGTCTTCTCTGTTCGACATATAACCAAGAATCTGAAAATATCGTTAAAGTGTTATTTAGATATTTGCCCAGTCTCTGTAGTAAAGTTTATAAGCCTTAGCCACAGAAGAGAGTTGTAGGCCCTCACTCTTAGTTTAGGTGTGATTTTATCAAGTGTGTCACAGCCTACAGCAAATCAAAAGATGGCAGGAAGATCCTGAGAGGTAGGTGCTGACAATAAAAAGGAGGATTATACTGAAAGGTGATCCCCCAAAAGACAGACAAGCTTGTTTGCCTGTCTGCCAGTAGAACATAAGAGGAAATCATATTTTGAAATGCTTGCTCTTTTTTAAAAGACAAATCCTTGTTCCTTGTAAAAGCTGTGTGATGAAATGCCCCTGTGATGTGAGATCCGAAGTGGAAGGGTCTGTTCTCTCCCATCTCCTCTGTAATATTCAAGATGTGGAATTTAACTGAATCGCATCGAGCAAGAATAATAATGCTGCTTCTGTTCTAATCAAGTTTACCTTTACTCCTTAGAACTGTGGGCAGTGGCATTCACGGCTCTGCCACCCGGCTTTCACAAAAATCAGGGCCAGGGGCTTGCGGGAGGTGGGGGAATGTTCTAATTCCCGGAGAAGATATTATTGTTCAGACTGTATAATTGAATCGCATCAGTTTCTCTAAGTTTTCCATTTCACCTCTCCCAGACAACTGAGTATGAGGAAATATAATTAAAATGTTGGCTTTCATAAATTTTAAAGCCACATTTAAAATGTTTCTCATCTCTCATACTAACTTAGAAAGCCACTTTTCTCCCTATATATTTAGGACTAGAGATTTTGTCAATAAAAATAATGGAGATGAACTGAGGTCCAAATTAAAGCAAAGTGTTTCCCAGAAGTAAACTGAGTGTGTCAGTGACTTGCCTGAAATCTTATAGAAGCCAGACCCATGAACACAGCACCATTATCTGCTGTTTAGTCTTTATTCAGAAGCACATCATTTGGTGTTCTTCTGATGAGTAGTTTATTTTTGTGGGAATAAAAAGAATACAGCTAAAAAGATGTACCTGAATTTCTATCCCCCACCCCGCCGAGAAAGATATGTAATAACTTCCTAAACCTCCTCCAGCAGTCTAAAGATTCCAGTGCTCATTGGATCAGAGATTTCTTATTTTGACCTTTCTGTATCTCCGTCCCTAAACCCTCTAACCTCCTATTCAAATGTGATCTTACCAGAAAATGCAATTAATCATTCCTAAAATTCCATTATTTTGACTGGTTCTTTTTTTGTTTGTTTCTGAGACAGAGTTTCACTCTTATTACCCAGGCTGGAGTGCGGTGGCGGGAACTTGACTCACCACAACCTCTGCCTCCCAGGTTCAAGCGATTCTCCTGCCTCAGCCTCCTGAGCAGCTGGGATTACAGGAATGCGCCACCACACCAAGCTAATTTTGTATTTTTAGTAGAGAGGGGGTTTCTCCTTGTTGGTCAGTCTGGTCTCGAACTTCTGACCTCAGATGATCCACCCACCTCAACCTCCCAAAGTGCTGGGATTATAGGCATGAGCCACTGCACCCAGCTTATTTGTTCTTGAAACTATGTTTACATCATGATCCGGATCAGATGAAAATGCTTGTATGCCGACTGAACTGAAGGCTACCTTTAACAACATTAGTTACTATGTCCTGGAAACCTATCAGTGTGCCTGAAATCTTATGTGTTATTTATAATTCTCACAACAATCCTGAGAGATCAGTATCATTTTCCCTATTGTACAAATGAGAAATCTGAGACCCTGAAAGGTGACATAAGTAGCTTAGGAAGGGGCCGAGGTGGGGCAAGAGCTCAGTGTTACTCCACAGGTGTCTGGAAACAGCCCTTCTCTGGGTTAGAGAATACCTCCCGGAGAAACATCCTCTTGTCCTAGAAAGCGCCATGCATATTCATCAGAAGTCTACCCAGCAAGTGTCTGGTCTGAAGAATTCTCCTTTTCTAGGGTCTATGCCAATGCTTCTAGTTATCTCATGAGCAGAGAAACTTGTAGCCCCAAGAGTGGGAGGTCTATAGGCAGCTGTCGGGAGTGTGGATATTAGACCCAAAGCCATGGACCTTTTAACATTGGCCTGTGTCACTTGCACAATCCGAGCTTTATGCACCAGATCGTTACACTGCTGTGAAAATGAATATTGGGTTTATGGAGAAAGCTAAACGGCTGGGAAGGTGTGTCCCTAGCCAATTGCCAATAGAGGCTGTGAGCTTTAGAGGAAGCAATTGTAATAGGTTTTCAATTGACACACGGTTATGACCAAAGTCTTTGAATCATTTCTGTGTGCTTTAACTATAGTGTGTTTGTTCAGCTGGATCTTTAATAAGAACAGAGCATTACTAGCAGTTTTTAAATCATCCTTTGCTAGAGGTTGTAAGCATCGTGCTGCAGTCTTCTTTTCAAATTATCAGAATCTCTTCCTTCCTGCCTTACATCCTGCCCTAACACTGCCTTCCCCTCTCCTGTTCCCCTAACAAATCCTTCTCGTTTGACATATTCAAACACACACACCCTTATTATACAACCTAGTTTCAGGACTGCAACATTTGTCTAGATGTTCCTGAGTTAGGAAACTTGATGAATTGCTATGAGGGTCTTCTCTCTGTTTAGGTCTCGTTTACACATCACGCATATATGTATCATATATATTCTTAAGATTTCCTTCTCCAATTTCATGAGACACAGTCTACCATTCCAGGTCAGGTTTCCAGCACTGCAAAAGATACACATTGAACTGTGGAGGTGACCTAGCTGTGGAGAGGAATTGATTAATTAGCAGTGATGGTGGATACTTATTAAGCATGACTTTGCATCTTTCGCCTTGTACTGTGTTAGATTCTTGGTGTGTAGTAACCCCTTTACTGTCCAAGACCATCTGGGCGATAAGCCCTGTTACTCTCATTGATGAGAAAAGCTGGCTGAAGGTCACACAGACCATAAGTGCCAGAATGGTGATTGGCCCAAGGTATCCCAACTTTAGATTTCACTCACTTAGCCAACAGCAAGAACTATATCCTACAAATGTTTAGAGACTTTCTTCCTTACTGTTTAGAAAAACAGTAGAACACTCAGCATTCCTTTTTAACGGGCTATGTCAGCCATGGTTTAGATAATGAGTGTGCATATCGGTCCTACCTCTCTGTCCTCTGATTTAATGGAGATTCCAGTTCGTGGCAGCTTATCCACTTACTTTAGAGACTGATTAATGAGTTGTCGCTGTTTTATTGGATCTAGGTCATCAGAGGCAGGAATACAAGTGTCTCTAGCATCTGAGCAACCCAGAACATTCAACAAGTAATAAATGAAACCGTCAGGGCCCTTTAGATGTGTGATTTATGCACATGCCCTTGGGTTACGACACTTACTATAAAACCTACAATGCAATCCTTACCCAAAACTGATGGTTTTTATATTCAGAAATTCTGCTTGTGAAATATCATATGGCTTTGAGCAAATAACTGTCGGGCCTGTTGAAATCTTTTCATAATGGGAGGACTATGAAATATAGTTGTGAAATTTGATGCATATTTTGAAGAAAAATTAATTACTGAAGTTTTTACAGCAGATTTACTTTCATTACCCATTTTTCTCTCTATTATAACCTCCGTGCTCAGTTTTCCTGCATGGATTACAACCTTCTAGATGCTGACTGACCTCTCATTCCAGCTCATTTTTTTAAGATGGAAATTGATCGACGTTTTCACCAATCAGACTGGCTCTCTTCATAAATCTGTAAAATAAAAATGAACTTTCTCCTTTGTGAAATCTCTTTTTTATAAGCTTAATAGAGACCTAGGCAAGCCTGAGAGATAGCTCTGTTGACCTCATCAAGTTTCTTGCAGCAGGATGTCTCTGCTAAAGTGGGCCTTTAACCGTTTCCTTTTAAGGAACTCTGCATCGCTGTCTGTCAGTAATTGCTGGGACAACTGGAACCATAAAGGCAAATACTGGTCGTCACGGAACTGTTTGGGTGCCTGAAAGAGAAAAGAATCGTCGTCACGGAACTGTTTGGGTGCCTGAAAGAGAAAAGAATCGTCGTCACGGAACTGTTTGGGTGCCTGAAAGAGAAAAGAATCGTAGTCACGGAACTGTTTGGGTGCCTGAAAGAGAAAAGAATCGTAGTCACGGAACTGTTTGGGTGCCTGAAAGAGAAAAGAATCTCTTTGAACTAACTGATCCAACTCTCCAGACATCCTCCATGCTCCAGCCTCTAGAATGACTGACTCTTCCTAAAATATGTCCTTTGCTTTGGTTCCTCTTCCATGTTTGGAGTTCTCTTCTGTTGACCATCATACCCATTATTGACTCTTCCTTGTGCTGTCTTTGCTATTTGCTATTTGGATGGACAAGTGTGACTACCCTCACTGCATTCAGGCACATTATTTCTGATTAGGAATCACACCCTGCAACTGCACACAGCAAGCTCCCTGAAGGCAGGGACCGGGGCTTTGCACCTGGTAAATACAATGAAGTGCTTCTGGTGTGCATTGAGTCTTCAGGCAAGGCTATTCATTTTTACTGCCAAATTCAGCTAGCTTCCATGGAACCTGGAGGCAGCCACGGGGGACTGGACATTGTGATAGTAGCTTCTCTTTCCCCCATTTTCTCTAGAGCAGCAGTTTTCAATCTCAGCTTCCCCTGGAATCACCTGGAAAGCTTAAAAAATACCAATGCCTTGGTCTTACCCCTCAGAATTCTAAGGTACAGTGTAATTGTTCTTTGTTGTGACCTAGACATAGGATTTGTTTTGTCTCCTGGCATATTCTAATGTACAGCCAGGGCTGCGATCTTCTGAGCTGGTGAAAGTGAAGTTTGTCCCTTCATGGGCTTTATAGTATTATTTTGAGGCCTCGTTTTTTATGGGCAGTTGACCTCACCTCACTTCATTTTGTGTGATCTTGACCAGACAGGCTAGCACCTGCAAAGATGAAGCTATGAAAAGTGAATGGTATTCATTTTCCTTTCCTTTCTTCCTTTTGTTTTTAAAGCATTTCACTTTTGAATATCCCTTAAGCTGGATGTCGGAATTAACTAAAATTATTATGATTGTCTTGTATTTACTGTATATATTCTGAAATTCTAGTGCTCAAATTATTTCTTCTGTTAACTTTTAGTGTTATTAGAAGATTTAGAAGTTGATAAGGATTTCCTGCCTTGACTATTGTGCATTTCAGATGTTTCTATTTTGAGGAGCTAAAATTGTATAATGATAGACCTAGAAGTTCATAAACCTTTTTGCTGTTCAAATTGACCATGCAAAATTGACCATCATCTCCTTATTCTTTCTGAGAGTTAGCTGTGTCATCAGGCATAATCTCACAATGTTACTAATTTATTTTATGTGATTGGATCCAAGAATTCCAGAGTAACTGGAATATCCCAGGTGGAAATGTAAGGCAACTGAATTTGCCTACCTGGAGAACCAGGAGACTCTTTTACTTCTTTGAAATGCAATTTTATCTGAGCTATACTCCAGCACTGTCCATGATGACTGCAAGCCAGAATATGACTTGACTCTTTTTGTGTTGTTGGCAGAATTTGTTCCCAAATTCCTCTGCCTTCGGTTGTAGAAATCTCCCCCTTTGGTTACTTCCCTGTCTCATGGCTAATGCTGAGTTCTTTAGCCTTTTGAAGACATAATGCTTTAGTAGGAGCTTAAATAAGCCTTGGGTCCCTAGAGACGCCTGGTGTCGTATAGTGATTCAGTCTTTTAGAGTTACTTGACTGGGACTTGCATCTTATCCCTTGCTCCAATGATTTCATCTCCATGAACTGTGGTTTCCCTTCTTCCATAAAATGGAGATAACAGAATATAACCTAACAGGATTGTTCTTTCTACACCTTAAATGAAAAGAAAACATGTCTAGGTACCTAGGGCCACATCTGATTCATAAGGAACCCTTCAATAGTAAATTGTAGGTATTATTTAGTTCTGTTTTCTAAACCCTCAGTCTCCAGTTACATTTGTCTAATTATTTCCTCCAGGAAATGGAAATTTGGGCTATAAATGTGAATTCTGCAATATAGTGCTTGGTTTCAAACTGTTCTGGGCATTTCCAAAGATGTTTTGGATTATAAAGCATGCACATGTTTTCATATACCATTGCCTTGCAGATCAAGGATGACTATTCCACTCACACAAGTCATATAGGAACCAACTCAAAAAAAGGAAGTAGACTCTGCCTTCTTGTCCATAGGAAGTTCCCTTCTTCTCCACAGGAAGTTCTCCATAGGAAGTAGTAATGAGATCACAGCCTCATTTTTTTATGGTCAAACTCAGGACGATGTTTGGATTCTTCAGGGAAGTTAACTTCGCTTTCATGAAGCTGGTGAAATATAATCCAGGAGTGGATAAAAACACGGGCTTAGAACTGAAAAGCTGGACTTAACATGCCAGTTAAACACCAATATTCTTATTGACAAGCTTAGCACTGAATCAGAGAAAAGCCCTAAGGTTATAAAGATTATAAGTTTCTTTGGGACAGGTAAAGGTAATAAACTATTTTTTTAAAAGACTGTACTATTTATTCAGTAGATGATAAAAATTTGTAGAGAAAGAATAAAACCTATTTTAGTTGCAGCCTCTTCTTCGTTATGACCTATGCATTGTCACTGCTATTTGCTCAAGTCTCTTCTATCTCCTGCCCCCTCCCACTCTCCCCATCAGAGTATTGAAGTATTATGGATGCTCATTTGGTGTAAGGATGTAATTATCCAAGGTGAAGAAATTTAGCAGAAGTTCTGTGCTTCCTATTTAACATCTGAAGCAGCTTCTTAATACCTGCCATATTAATGGCAGCCTTTCCTCCCCAACCCCCCAGTATCCTTTTATAGAAGCTTCCTTCATCTTTCCAGGAAGCTAAATGCTCTCCATCCTGATCGTTAACTAATAATTATCCAAGAAGGTTTCAGTCTTGATTTTTTGAACTGACTGAAGAATTATGGCTGTCTGCTAAGTTTCTAAGAATGACAGAAGAAGCTGGGCGAGGGGAATAGGAAGTGAAGTATGAAGTTAGTAGGGCTCTTCTGAGTTCAAAAGACTTCTTGCTCTTTTTCTAGACAGTTTTCCTCTCCCGGGAACCTGTAGGAACAGTGAGAACTCAGATTATGATCAGGATACAAAGACAATCCTTGTGGTAGATACTTGTTTCCTTTCCTGAGCATTTGCCCCTGTCTTTTTCTTTCTTCACATTATTACACCAAATTTTCTTCTGGAGGCCACCCTTCTCCACCCTCAGTCCAAGTGGTTCTCATGAGTTTGTTTCTTCCTTTTTTTTTTTTTTTTTTTTTTTTTTTTTTTTTTTTTTTTTGAGATGGAGTCTTGCTCTCTCGCCAGGCTGGAGTGCAGTGACGCAATCTCGGCTCACTGCAACCTCTGCCTCCTGGGTTCAAGCGATTCTTCCACCTCAGCCTCCCGAGTAGCTGAGACCAGAGGTGCGTGCCCCACGCCCAGCTAATTTTTGTATTTTTAGTAGAGACGGGGTTTCACCATGTTGGCCAGGAAGGTCTTGATCTCTTGACCTCGTGATCTGTAGTTTGTGACCCAAGACTGGTCATAGTAACAGATCCAGGAACACGCCTATGACAGCAATCTGGTCAACGGGTTGAGTCTACACTTCTAGCTACAGAGGCTGATTCAGAGATCGCCACATTGATTCCCCTAGAGTGATGTTTTGGGTAACTCCTGGAAAAAGACACCGCTGTTGTTTCTGCTGAAATTGAACCCAGGAGAACGAAGGTTTGTAGTTGCTTGCAGCCATTCTACCCCTGTTTGAACCCAAGAGTGATGTCAACATGAATAAAACAATACCCCAGAAACTTTTCAGGAGGAGGAGGTACAGATGACACATCTCTTTTCAGCATTTTTATTATTTCCTGTTTACTTCCTGTTTCCGCCAGGACATCTTGGCAACAGCCTTCACCCTGGCAGTGGCAACTGGTTCCAGCTTCCACCTTCCAACTCCTGTAGCACCTGAGAACCAGGTTTGAGCTTCTCCTTAGAAATATCAGCACCAGCAGGCAGCACCCTTTCCAAAGAGGTCTTGGTCCCAGCTCCTTGGGGACCTCTTTCAAGTTCTAGAGTCTCCAATGCCAAATGAATAGTGCTCCTTCCTCAATGGTCTGGCTTTCTACTCTGTGGGGGACACTCCTCTAAGTTGCAATGATCAAAACATCTTCCCTTTGATCCACCAGTCCTCAGGGTGGTAGCTGCTTCCTGCTTTGACTGTCGGTTAGCTCAAGGCTCCCCTTTTGCCTTTTCAGTCCTTCAAAACCCATGTAAGCAATTCCTTCTGTTACATTTCCTTTTAAAATAACTGTGGTGGTTTCTGTTTGCCTTTCTTGACCTAACATAGCCTTGAAAAGAAGGAACTCCCAATTCTATCAAATTGCCATGACCTTATAGACATTTGTCTATGGTTGGTGATCTTTTCTACGAAATCAACAATGTTCAGAATGAGCTCCACATACTCTAGAAAAAAATGTCTGAATGTGTTGGAGAAGTGAGGGTAGATGTGGAGAAGATGAGCGAGTCCGCTGTTCTTCATTATAAATAGCTTCCCTTTAATTCTCTCCTTCCTCCATATGCACATACACACACACACACACACACACACATCTCTCTCTGTGTGTATATATATGTATTGTGTGTGTGTATACATAGATATAGATAGGGTCTCGCTGTATTGCCCAGGCTGGATTGCAGTGATCTATGAACATGACCATAGCTCACTACAATCTTGAACTCTTGAGCTCAAGCGAACCTTCTGCCTCAGCTTCCAGAGTAACTGGAACTACAGACACACACCACCATGCCTGGCTCTATATTGTGTTTTTTGGTAAGATTTCATGTTAAAAGTGTTCCAAGGATGTTCTCCTTGGAAATTTATTAATTTTAAAAAGCATTCATTTGCTTTAGGAGAATGTGTTTAAGTAACATTGTCTGGCTCTTTGATTGAAGTAGTCTCTGCTCCTGCCAGAAATAAATTCTCCCTATTGTGTGTGTCAATAAACTATCTTAACACATTCTGTTTAATATTAAAATTATATGTTACATTTTTCTGCCCTACTAGGCAAAAAAGTGGTCTGTATCGTTAATAAGCACTTAACAAGGACATAAAAGTCCTTGGAATGGGCCTTTACATACAAGCTGGAGTAAAGTGGACTAACATTAGTTAACTCTCCTCTATCCCATCGCTTTACTTTAATACAAGAATAACAATACCTACTTTACACAGATTGTATGATCATTGAAACTTAAATGAAATATTATTTGTATGAGATGTTTTGCAAACCTCCTCATCGTCCACAGTCCAGCATTTCCACTCACTTGGCCCTCAGAAAACACCTATTGAATAAAATGAACTCTTGCAGTTACGTTGCCACAGGACAAACCACCCAGAAACTCAGCGGCTTAAAAGAGCAACCTTAGGATTCTTCCTGAATTGCCCTACATGTTGTTGATGCTTTCAAGGTGTAAATGCAGCCTTTTCTATGTAAAAATCAAGTCGTAGACTTGGGTTGACTATGTGAGAAGCGTGTGTTTGGTGTGTCCCTATGAATTATCATGTAGATAGAGGCTTACTAGAAGTGTGAAAACATAGGCTTGGATTAGGGGTACGTCTAATTCTAGGGTCATCAGTAGGATAATAATGATGACAGTGATTGTGGAAGAGGAGCGATAAATAGACTTCTTTGTGTAAACTTACTGTGAAAACATAAGATATTTTTATTTAGTATTAGAAGGTCAGTTAGTCTCATACATCTTTTATGAAGCATACTCACAACTGGTAGGCTTTTTTTCTTCCTTTACTCAGTGAACAAAGTGAAATTATAGATTCCATCCAAATCCTGTTGGAATCCTGCTAGGTGAAAATGGTATGTCGGTAAGAGCTACATGAAATCTAGTTTCCAGATGGAATTTCCTTCTTGCCAATTTTGGGAACATTCTACAAAGTGTTCCCTTACAAACCATTTACATGAGGTGAAAATTTAGGAAAATGATTAGAGAGAATGCTAGTGAAATGTGAAGGCATGACATTCGCATGGATAGTATACACGTTCATAGATACTTTACCCATGCCGTTGGGATAGCTAGTAATAATGTGTGCGTTCATTGTGTTTGTTCTTTTCTGCAAAGTAGAGACCACCAGAAATTGATTTCACCTAAGGAATATATTTCAAACTGAAGCTTTTACTGCAAAGTAATTGTAAGTAACATGTACTTAAAAGTGGTGAGAGCCCCTTTACATTCGTACAGCATGTTTACTTTCCAAAGCACGCCATGACCTCTTGCTTTTATAATTCCAAAATATTCTTGAAAGATAGGAAAGGCAAGTTCCATTGATACTATATTTGAACAAAGAGGCAAATAGATATTACAGCTGAGTATTTTTAAATATTCAAGAGATATTTTGGTTTGTTGAAACCTTGGTTTATTTTTGATTTGAAAGCCCGGTGCTATTTAGCTTCAAGTTTGATAAAAAAAAAAAGGGGACCAGAATTTGCTGAATGAATAAACCTCCCCTTTGTAACATATTGGTGTTGCAACTTTGCATTTATACAAGAGACTGATGCCTGCCTTGTGGATGCTATAATTGCCACTTGTACAAGTTCTCATGTGGTTGACATCAATAGACCCTGCTGATTATGATTGACAACCAGAGGGTCTTAAACTTATCCAATAAAAGGGTTTTTTTTCCCCCCTGACATCAAATTCACAAGTTACTATCCTATAGTGATAAAAAAGCAACCATGAATTTGATAATGTTTAAAAAGTTATTTGCATTTTATGAACTACAACGAATGTATACATTCGTAAAGCAGTAACAGATGTATGCGTGAAGCATGCTATTCATGATCAAAGTTAGCCTTGATACACATAGCGATTCTCAAAACTCTTGAACTAACCCAGTGTTCCCCTAGGAGAGCACAGTTAATGGATTGGGAAGCTTTGGCATAACTGGAGGTGGCCAGTACACTACATTCCATGTGTCAATGCCAACAGGAGGAATGACCACATGAAGAGCCGTGTTGAAAAGGATTCTGAGAACTAGTTTGGGTTCACAGCAAAGAGTACTGTTATCAATTAGTGATGTTTGCCAGAGGAAGAGGAGGTAGTGGATGGGAAGAGCCAAGTATTTGTCTTACCTGACTTAAACTATGTGGACCACTTGACTCCAGCAAAGGATAATGGAGTTCACCACTTATTTCTAGATATAACAAAGGATTAATCTAAGAAGTCAATTAAAATACACTTTTAGGCCAGGCATGGTGGCTCAAACCTGTAATCCCAGCACTTTGGGAGGCTGAGGTGGGTGTATCACTTGAAGTCAGGAGTTCAAGACTGGCCTGGCCCACATGGTGAAACCCCGTCTCTACTAAAAATAGAAAGTTAGTTGGGCCTGGTGGCACAAGCCAGTAATCCCAGCTACTGGAAAGGCTGAGGCAAGAGAATTGCTTGAACTGGGGAGGCAGAGGTTGCAGTGAGCCAAGACGGCGCCACTACACTCCAGCCTGGGCAACAGAGCAAGACTCCGTCTCAAAAAATCAAACAAAAACTTTAAAAACTACTCTTAAAAAACAGGTTACATTTACTGAATATTTTATTCCTAATTTACCTTGCTACTAAGCACCTTGTTCTTGATCCCACAGCTTGCGGAAAGCCTGTTTTTCTCTCAAGACAAATTGATTATTGAAGTATCCTAGTCCCTTTTATTATTTTGGCCATTAGATGAAGCACCTTTGCTACCCATCAGCCGATACTCACTCATGTTGCAGCCATCTCCCATAGCTTGTAGTTGGTTTTATTTTCATATTTTCTGGAAACAAGGTCTCACCCTGTCATCTAAACTAGAGTATAGTGGCACCATCATGACTCACTGCAACCTTGAGATCCCAGGCTCAAGCAATCCTCCCATCTCAGGCTCTCGAGTAGCTGGGACTACAGGCATGCACCACCATGCCTGGCTAACGTTTTAATTTTTTGGTAGAGATGGGGTTCTCCCTGTGTTGCCCAGGCTGGTCTGGAGCTCCTGGGCTCAAATGATCTTCCTGCTTCAGCCTCCCAATGTGCTGGGACTACAGGTGTGGGCCATCATGCCTGGCCCATCTAACCGGCTGTTCTTTTTACAAAAGACAAGTCATTCCCTGAGACCATTTACTCAGAAATGGGAGGGAGTGGGGATATGGAGAAAAGTATCCGTTAGATGACTTTGCTCTATCTGCCCCATATTGCTGTTTATAGAAATGCATTTCCTTAATAATTTAAGTCACTTGCCCTATGAGCTAGCCAACCTTCTTCCTCACTGATTTTTGAAATTAGAGAAAAAAATATTCCAACAATATGTTTAATTTACACGTTAACCATTCATGGAATCCCTCAGTTCCTTCTAAAACTCTTTTGCCTTAGTTTTATCCCACTCTGACTGTATTGAAAACAATTAAACATTATCACATCATCTGACCATTTTGTACCTGTTCCGATGGTAATTGTCTTTCAGAACTCCGTCTTACAATAGCACCTTCTTAGGCATTCCTGGAAATTACTCTGCCTCCAGATCAGCTTTCTTTCTACCTTTGTTATTGCTCTGCCTCAAAAGTCTGTTTTTCGCTTGGGCTTTTGAGGTCAGGATACATGTCTTAGTCATCCTTGTATCTCCAGTGCCTTGAACTGTGAATGGCTCCTGGTAAATGGGCCATAAATACTGAGTAGGACTGACAGTCCTGTGAGTTACTTACCTCCCGTGGAAGGAGACCTGATTTGATTTTTTTGACTCTCTTTCTACCCTCAGCATATTCCCCGGTGAAAGCTAGCTTGTACCTTCTTCTTTACTTGGTGATCTCTCTCCCTAGTTTTTTGGAGATTACATCACTTTTTTAATGCACTATGTAGGTAGAGTCATAAATAAAGATGACTAAGGTGAATGGGATTTGCTACATTTATATGTATGCGTTTCTAAACACCTTAGAATGAAGTGCCTTCATAAGGAGAATGAGGTCTACTTTTACGGGTTATTTAAAAATAGCATAAAGCTATTTTTTTTAAAAAAATTTGTTTTTTAAAAGAGACATCTACCGTGATACATCATAATTTTAGAATAGTTTTTGACTTTTAACATGAAAATGAAAAACCAGCATTTACCTATTCAACCTATCTTCCTGAAGGGGAGCCAGGTGAGGTGGAGAGTGACGTTGGGCCACGGCTCTGTCTGTGTTAAGAGTTTTCAGGTGCCCTGGCTTCAACGACGTTCTGGCCCAGGCTGTGAAGCAAATGCTTGGCAATCCCAGGATGGATTTTGCAGAACAGACGGAATCTTCTCATAACTTTAGAACAGATGAATATACATTTCCTAGATGTCTTGGCAGAAGCACCGCTCAGGACTGTCCATAGTCCACAGTCAGGCAGGGTGATGACCTTCAATCCTTCTCTAAGCTTGTGAGGAATGAGAAAATGGGGCACACCTGCAGTTGGGAGGAAGGGGTGGACATGTGGCTGTGACTCCAGGAGAGGGACGGTCATTTCATCAACATCCAAAGACCTTACACGAAGATCTAACCTCCACCACTGTACCCACATTGCCCCCCTGTGCCCACCTTACCTTTGGTGGCTTCTCGTCTTTCGTACCCTGTGCAGGAAGGTGACTTCCATCGTCATGCCTTTTATTCATACCATCCATATTTACTGAGTGCATGGTATCAGACAGGGTCCTCAGCTCCGTGTACACAGTGATGAGCAGGTAGCACAGGGCTCCAGCTGTCACAGAGTTTTCACCCTTGTAAAGGGAAGGTAAACAAGTAGGTGACATAATTTTGTTAAATTCTGTGTACTGTAAAGGAAATAAAAAAGACTTTTGTGATAGAGTACATTATGGAGTGAGGGTGGTGGTGGGAAACTACTTTAAATATGAGCCAAGACTTTCTTGGTCAGAAAAAGTGAAGGCTGAGCATTCTGCACAGGTCTTTGCATTTGAGTGCTTATTTCATTCATTTGTTCATTCATTCATTCTATAACCACGAATGCTTTGATCTACTTAGCTCATTGCCTGTTATAATATACAGATTAAGCAGGCTTCCAAATTATTTTAGGCCTGAAGACATTCATTCAATTAAATTAATTAATTCACTCATTTATTCAAGTACTATGTTGAGAATTCCTCCTGCACACAGCCATTGGTCTGGGGCAAAGTTTGGTAAAAGAACACAGGATGGCGTGATTCACTTAGGATCTGACAAGTGAACGGCAGCATTTTTATGAACTGGATCAGAATCTAACAAGATGCCCAGAACTGTTAAGCTCCTCACAGTGTGATTTGACCTATGGGCACGTCCGTGGAACCGGTGGTCTCATCATTCTTTGCTATTCCTTCCCTTTATTGTCTTCTATATCATAACAAATCCAGACTGATTTCTCTCTGACACACTTCCTGTGAAAACCTTTATAACAAGGGCTTGGAGAGATACACGAAGGAAAAAAGGACCATATTATAATTACAAAGTGAATTTCATCAAACTCATTGTGTGACACTTGCTGCTCTGTGAGCAGCCCTCCCAAATTATTTTTGTCTTCTGAATGAGGATATTTCATGGCTAGAGAAGCTCTTCGAGGCTCTTTAAGGTTTCCCTAGAGCCTATAAAAGTTGATTTTTTTTAACTCCTGAGAAGGATAATTTCTTAGAGGCCCAGCAAGTCTTTATAGATGCGATCATAATTTGCAGCTATTTAAGTGCACTGGGTGCTGATGTCGGGCGTGGCAGCGGATACTGTTGCTGTCCTGCCCGTGGTCCTTGTCTCTGCACTCACCTCGTCTATGCAGCCTGGCATCCACTCAGGAGAAAGTGTGTGGCTCTCTGAAGGTATTCTCTGGCTGCTCTTCTGCTCTGCTGAAGACCAGGGAAGTCCAGAATGCCAAGAAATTAACATCTACAACATCCCATGAGTGATGGGATTGGTGGATAAGTACCCACTGCCTTTGTTCCTCAGACAAGACAACTCCAAAGTGTATGGTCTTACCATTTCCCAAAGTCTTCCAGGGGGCTTTAGCCCCAGCGGTCCACAGTGGTAACTGCTTTATACTTCTATTAAATTTGTTTGAATTATCCTCCAAGAAAATTACTTGTGCTCAAATTTCTGCCTGAAGGTCAGCTTCTGGGGGAGGCAAACTAAGACAAGTACACTGGATGCATTATCTCAGTTCATCTTTCCTGCCTCTCCAGGGGAAACGCTGCATTCCCCATTAAGCAGATGAGAAAACTGGGATTCGGGAGGTTATTTCTCTCTCTCTCTCATTCCAAATATTCCCTCTCTCTCTCTCCTCTCTGCCTTATTCCAAATCTCCTTTTCTTTATATTTTATTATGAAGAAATTGGCCACAGTATGGCCTTTTAGGAATGTGCAGCCATGTGGTTAATGAATTTTGCAGCAGCAGAATAAGTCAAATATTGACTCAAATTGCTGTAGGCATGGTAAAAAATATGAAAAGTAGAACTTTGTTCATTCATTCCACAAATGTCTGTTTTCTGCTACCAAGTGCCAGGTAGTCTCTTTCTTCCTGTGTGTACAGTGGCAAGGGAGAAGATGTCCTCTGAGAGCAGCAGAATGCATTCTAGTTTGTGCAAAATTCTTACCGTGAAATTAAAGTTTCCGTGATGTTAAGATCGTATGATCGTATGCTACTATTCAAGAAATGTCTAGAAATGGCAATCTGATTTCCAAGCATTTACCATGATGCCAGTCAGGTGGCTGTATATCAGAAAGCAGAATTCAGGTTCTCTCTTTTTCCTCTTTGGCTAGACCTTTACTCTTTAGATGGCAAATTTTATGTTTTCCTCCCACTAGCGTATGAATGTCTTTTGTAGGTAATGAATATGTCTGCCTCTGCATTGAATTTGAATAAGGACTAATGGCCAGTATCAGAACGTAATTAAATGCAGGATCCATATCAGCTAACAAAATTAGATGCAAGACCCCTTTCAAAAGTACTTGTGCTGATGAAGTATTGAACATGTTAAGAGGATGTTTCCTCCATACTTCTATTCAATTAAAAAAAAAGAGAGAGAGAAAGAAGCTATTGATTTCAATCAGTGGGAAGAAATTGGTGTTTAGCTTTTTTGGCATCTTAACTACAAATGAAACCAATATCCTGGTGTTGTTCCTGTTCCATTCCGAGTGCTCTGATGATTTCACAGTTGACTAGTGATTTGCACCTTGCTTCAAATTACTGAGGGTGCATTATGGCATTATCTATGAAAACAGTTTGGCTCTAAAGACAAAACAAAAAAAACCCAGCTTGCAGACGAAGAGGAAAGCTCAGTGGCTGTGCAGTCACAGAGCAGAGAGACCTTAAAAGGTTGTCTGGACATGAAGCACCATCTTTGTGTCAAAAAGTTGAGTTCGTTCCAATCACTTTGCCTTTGTGTGTTTTCTTTTATTTTTTCTATTACGCATCTCCTGCTTTTCTTGCATCCTTCCCCCTCAGATGGATTTCTTGTATCAAAAGGCCATCCTCTAAGCCATCTAGCCCAGTCGTCCTCCCTGTCAGCCATCTCAATCTCCGTGCAAAGTATCACCCTGTCATGCAATAAGACATTGTCAACCCCCCTTGGGAACATTTTTACTTTCTTAGAAGTATTAGAAGATGGAAAAATATTCAAGACCTAAAGGATCAACCCATAATAATGGAATTTCTGTCACTTTGCAAGACCTCCAAGAATGGAAGAGGGGATATTTTTGAAACACATTTCTATATAGTTCATTTCATTTTCACTGAGATCACTAGAATATAGAAGCTATTTATGAGCAAGTGTAGTTAACACTAAAGCCAGTTGCTGACAACCACTGATTGACAGCTATGCATTTAACACTGGCATGCATTCTGTGCGGAATCAAAAAGAAGAAAAAGTAAGACACAGTCCTGACCCTGTAAGAGATTACTTTTGGCTAGGAAATGTATATAATATGCACAAAAAAAGGACTGATGTTAAAATCTGTTGGTTGGCCTAGTCAAAGACGAGCAGAAGGGAGGAGGTGGGAAGTGGGGATGAGCTGAAATGAGAGGTAGAATTCACTTGCAGGAAGGAAAGAAGGTGGTGGAATGGCACAGGTGAGGGCACAGAAACTGGAACAAGCAGGGTACACATGGAGGCCTGGGATGTGGCTGAACTGAAGGTCCATGTTGGGGAGCTGCGAAATGCAAGTGGGTAATGAGATCAATGTCACCCTACAGAGGGCCTGGAATCCACAAAGATGGTGGAGCCAATGGGAATCAGGGCCCCAGTATGTGTCCCTAGCCAAGATTGTGCCTGGCAGCTGGGTACCAAAGCGTTTGCAAGCAGGGGAAGGGGAGAGAAATGGAAGCAAGGAGACCAACTGAGCAGGATCCAGTCCACAAAAAAGGGGCCTTGGGCCTAGGTGATGCCAGTGGGAATGTAAGGAGCCACCCAAAGAGCATGTCCAGAGGACAACACGATACACTCAAGATGGAGAATGCAGTAGAGAGAAGGGACGAAGCGGGTTGTGCAAATGGCTCCAGACACCTCATCCCAATGATACCCCTAACAGTAACGTACCAAGCACCGACTCCATACCATGCCCTATTCTAAAGGCTTTCTTTTTTAAACTTATTTTACCCTCAGAACGATGATATGAGGCCTCTTTATTATTTCTACTTTCTAAAGGCACGGGTAAGCTAAGCAGTTTGCTCTAGGCCTCACCAAAAAATGAGTTCAAAACCACTTAGTTGTCCACTTGATAATTCTCTAGTTTTCCCACATTTCTCAGAAGTGAGTCTGTTTGCCTTTCTGCGCAATTTTAAGTACACGTCACTTCTTCTCGGTCTCTTGATGTTTGTTTCACCTTGTCACCATAAAACTGAAGCCTGGCTTTCCCCCGAGATACCCTCTCCTCCCAACCTTCAACAGGGGATGGAGGGGGAAGCTGTTCCCTTGTGTGTCATCTCCCTGCCACCTGCAGAGTATAGAGGACAAGCCAGGGCATCCCTTGCACTTCCCGGCCACTTTCTTGTCTGTAGAGATACCACCAATCCCATCTTGGGCCATGTCCACAACCCTCGTGGTTTTCTCCTTCCCAGCCTCGCATCTGTGGTGGTCCAGGGCTGTTTCCCAGTGACAGGACACTGGCCACCTTCTTGCCTATTCTTCTCTGCCATTGTTTCAGGGGATATCACATCCTGATGTAGCAGTTCGTGTCTTCCTCCACCTCTATTTCAGCTGCCATCCTGGACCTTGCCTCACCCACAGTTTCTGCATCACTGTGATTCTAAACAGAAAACCCCTCCTTCTCTGCCGCCTTTGATCTCCTGTCCTCGCCTCACTTCCTTCTTTGCCTTCTCTCTGTCCTTGGCTTTGCTGATGCTCTGTTCTCTGGCATGCTTCCTGGTCTCTCAACTCGTCTGTATTCTCTGGGCTTATAAAAAGTTTTTATTTTGTTTTTTCCAGCTCCTTCATTCATCTTGGATCCCATGGTTGATTATATCAACAGTGGTCTTGTATGTGCCCCCTTCTCCTCTTTGTCTTTTGTCCTTTCTTTTCCTTCTAAGTCAGTTAGTTCTCATCTTTGGGGAAATACTGCTTCTCACATTTTCCATTTCTCTTCTAAAACCATCAACGTAAGGATGACAGACCAGATGTATCTTCCCATCACACATGCACTGCTTCCACGCTTGAACTGCTATTGCTTCTCAGATCTCAACCTGGTAAGTAGTGGTATTCCCATTATTTATTATATAATTACTCTGGGGCTGAGATGGTAACTTACATAGAACTCAAGAAAAGCTTATATTTTATGTCTGTTTGACTCCCACACCTGTGGGTTTTCAGGTCCTAATGAAGCCTCCACTGCTGACCCGACTGTCTGCCACGTTTAATCTGTAGATTAGTTTCTTTCTTAAATGAGATGAATGAACCTGTAACATAGGACTTTCCATTTTTCTTCCTGTCTTCTGCTACATTTTTTTTGTATCTTCATCCATTTCCTTCTTTGCTGTCTAAAAGAAGGAATTATCCCCCAATCTTCCTTTTAGCTCCTCTGCCTTTGTTGTGGATTCCAACTCTTCTACCTCTTTCTCCAGATTGATAATCTATCAGTTACTTTCCTCTTTCTGATCCCTTTTCATTTCCCCTTCCAAATTAAATATTTTTCTTTCACAGCAAACAAATCTGTCCTCATAATTAGAAATGAACAAAAAATCTCTTTTCCTGACTTTAAGATCTTGAATAAGCTTATCTTCTACCTTTCCTAAAACTCCTTGAAAAAAGAGACTACATTTACTGTTTTTACCTTCTCGTCACAATGACCCCAAACCGCTTTTAATGTGGCATCTTCCTTTTCCCTGGTCCATTACCCAAACCATTTTCTCAAAGTATATACCAACAACCTCCAAGGAACAGAGCCAACTTCTGTATTCTTGGTGCTCATTTTTCTTGAGTTTTCTGTAGCTTTCAGTGCTTTAACACCATCTCTTCTTTTTTGAAACAGGCTTTCTTTTGACTTTTCTATGTTTTCTTGGTTCTGTTTTCACCTATCTCCTGCCCACATGTTTCCCAGCTACTTTTTCCTAGCTAATCTTCTTCCTTTATTTCCATCGTGTCTTTCTTTACTCTTTGCTATAAGTGTTGTGTCTAACTTAGCTACAGGCTTAGAAGACTATACCCCTCTCTAACTTAGACTTTTCAAGTGAGTGCACTTGGGACACCTTTGTTCCACTGGCCTCAGATTTACTTTGTCTAACACTAAATCTATCATTCTTATTTTTATTTCCCTTCCTGTTTTTTTTTTCTGTTAATAAAACCATTATTCAAGTCTTAAAGCTCCAGTTACTCAGACCATTTCTTTCACCTTATTCCCACATGTAATTTGTTCCCAGCTATTTTCCAGTCTTTTTTCTCTCCACGTTTGTTGAATTTTTCCTACCTTTTCTCCTCTTGCTGTCATCCAATGTTAGTCTATTTCCTATCATTTCAGTACTTGTTTTATTAACTTGTTTCTTCCTTTATGTCCCAGTGTTCTTTTCCCATAACTAAACTTGGTGCAGTGAAGTCCATGTCTTATGGTTTTCGGGCCCTTTACCTGTGCTCACACTACCTCTGCAGAATCCTGTTTTCCATTTCTGGTTTAAATTCCATTACTCTCTGGGGTTTGCCATGAATACATTTCTTTCAGGAATTTTTTCTGCTCTTACATTGTCTGCTTTTTATCCCCAATCTGGTAAGAATATTTCTTCCCCTAAACTCCTAAAACATCTCTTTCTCATACTTCTAGTTTATTGTCTTAATACTGATAAAACAATAGCAAGAATGAACTTCTGAGTCCCCTCCACCCAGATTGACCCATTTTTATCATTTACCAGCCATGTGGCCTTAAACTAGTTATTTCACATCTTTGAGCTTCATATTACTCATCTAAGTAACTAAAATAGTAAGGCCTAGCCTTGAGGTATATTGGGAAGATTAGAAACAATGTATGGGATGGCCTCTCACAGTGTGTTTGACCCAGAATCACCATTCAATAGATGTTGCCTGAAACACTCTCTCTAGGTAGAGTATGGGATGCTGAAGAGCATGTACCGACTAGGGCATACAGTAGGCATTCAAAAATATTTGCACATGAAACAGCTGGAATTATAAGAGGCAAACATCCACCATCAATCTTCTGTCAGTTTTAAAATCTCACCACCAGAAGTCAGAGAAGAACAAAAGTAGAATGGATCAATGTCTGAAAGATTTATCCTCTATCAGGGAGTGACTTTTGCCGGAAGACATCCCCCCAAGACAATAGAAACCAGCATTCTAACATCGCATTTAAACTGCTTGTAGTGAGGACAGCCATCCTCAGTCCCATGACCTGAGCTGAGTATTAAATTTACTGTTTCCTGAGCTTGAGGGAATTCTGCCCTTGTATGCATTTTAAAAAGTAATAGCTATTGGTTGTGCTCCAGTGACTTTGCCAATTCCCTTAGTTTCCAACTTTGCTAATATCCGTCCTGCTCTTAGCAGCTCCCTGACTTGTTTCCTCTCTCGCCTCCCAGTTTGCTTTTCTCTTCACAAGTGATACCCACGTGGGTTTACTGATCAGATTTGCATGTTTTTAAATAGCATGCCCCTCAAAGGGTCAGTTTTCTATCAGCTAAAAGAAACAAAGTTATCTTAAGATCTTTTCTTTTGTTTTCCAAAACAGAAACGCATCTGCATGTTTCAGAGTGTGGTTTTGGAGTTCAGATTGCCTGGATATGAATCCTGGCTCAAGCCCCTATTAGCTCTGTCAGTCCAGGCAAATTCATGCCACTGTGGACCTCAATTTGTTTCTCTATAAAATAGGAATGAGAATTAATTATGTTTAATCTGAAATAGTATCATTGGGAAAACTTAAATGAAATAAGACAATTAAAAACTTAACATAGTGTATAACTCATTGTGAGAGCTCGATATATATTAGCGATTAATAACAACTCTTATCATAAATCATTTATAACTAGCAATTTCATGGTTGATTTATGCTTTAGCTTTCCAAATTGTATTTCTGTTTATACATTCTACATTTGTGTTTGTTTATTTTTTGTTGGTTTGTTTTTGTCATCCCCTAGTATGAAATTTCACTTAATGAGCAAAGCTTCATGTTGTGTCAACTACCCGCCTTGCCCAGCCTTGACGTCTGAGCTGGGATACTGTGAGCAAAAGATTAGAAAACGTCTCACACTCTACAGTGGAGATCTTCTCTCAATCTCTAATTTGGTGGTCCTCAGCTGCCTTTGCTTTTCCTGCTTCAGAATCCCTAACGTGCTCCCATCAATATCAGTAGCTGGCTGATTTTCATGGAATACAGATTAAAAACAAGCAATCAGAAAACTCAGTTCCAGGGCGCCAGCCAGCATACACAGTAACTTCATACAAATTAGAGAAAAAACCACCCTTTGGGAACAGAGGCAACTCTGTAGGTGCATGGCTTTGCGGTTTAAGTGCTTTTGTACAAGAGAAAGTAGTTGTTCTTGGGGATCGGAGGGGGAGGTTGTCACCCTTGAACTTGAACACGCACCTTGACAGCTGACCCTGGCTGGATTGGATGTCAGCCCTGTCCACTCCTTGATTTAGCACAGCCTGCGTGGAGGCCCTGACCTGTAGGCCCCTGTGTCTCCACGCCCTGTAGGAATGGCTGTTGTACTGAGAAGCAGCATCACCTCTCCCTCCCCTCTGTAGTAAGTTCTCTGTATCTGGAGGTTCCACATCTGCAGATTCAACCAATTGCTAATTGAAAATATTCAGAAAAAATAAAAAGAAATAACAATACTTCCCCTTGGCACGTGTGTGGCAGGCGGCCAGGGCTCTTCCACCAGCGTGATGGATGGCTGCTGGGTGCGGCTGCTGAGGGAACACACTGATGGCTGCAACTTTCAAATAACACAAAGAATACAGTATAGCAACTATTAATATCACACTTACATTTTATTAGGTATTATAAGTAATCTAGGTCCGATTTTAAATGTTTAAGAGGATGTGCGTAGGTTGTATGCAAATACTGCCCCATTTTTTATCAGAGACTTGAGCATCAGTGGTTTTAGTGTCGTGTGTGTGTGTGTGTGTGTGTGTGTGTGTGTGTGTGTGTGTGTGTGTTTGGGTGGGTTGGAGTTCCTGGAACCAGTTCCCTTCGGATAGCAAGGTAGGACTATGTCGTAATACCTCCTCTGCACCTTGCCATCCCCTCACCACAAGGCACCTCTCTGTTGCTTTTCATGGGCGATGGATCTGCAAGAGAGTTTGAAAGCCATAATAGTGAAACTTTTTCTGCTGGCATTAATGACATGGCAAGCTTTCTTTTAGGGAGGAATGAAAGGTGGGGGACACATTCTTTTCCGTGGCAACTGTATGAGAGTTTCCAGGAAAATCACATTCAGATGGGAGATCATTTCACACAGTCTATGGAGGGGGAAAACAGAACTACATTTCTCAGCATTTGCAGCCATCAGTGTGTTCCCTCAGCAAACCTCCCTGCGCTGCGGCAGCCGCACCCAGCAGCCATCCATCACGCTGGCGGAAGAGCCCTGGCCGCCTGCCACACACGTGCCAAGGGGAAGCCCCATGCCCCGTTAATGCCAGCATGTGCTGTGACTTGTAACAGAGACAGGAATGAGTCCTCGTCCAGATAGCCGTGTAACCCTCGGAGAAGAGTGCACTGTGGCTGCTGCAGGCTTACCCAGAATGTGTCCCCCACCATGTGAAGAGTAATTCTGATGGCAGAAAACATTCAATCCCACTCTTCTTAGCCTGACTTTCTACTTCTAGCTTTTCAGGCTCAGCAAACGCTCTAAAATCATTTAGGGAGAAGAAAAGGCTCTTTGTTGCATTCTGTAAGAGAAATTTACAGGGGGAAAAAAAAATAAAGAACCATAGGAGAATGAAGAAAGGGAGGAGGTGGGGCCACACCATTCTTCCATTAAAATGTATGTCACTCAGCATCAAGAGTCAAGCAAAATGTTTGAAGCCAAATACATCTTTTGTTAAGTTGTAATACAAAGATAAGATATCTAGATTTTTGACTGATTTGGCACTTCACAATGTTACATTTTTTCGAATCCCATGTTCTAGCAACTATAAGATGCCACTGTAATTTTGTATACCTTTAGAATACATTAATTATGATACAATGCCTCATTACTCCTTAAAATTTGTATTTTATATTTATCAAAAGAACACTTTTAGATTCATTTTAGACACAGGCTTTTATGACATATCACTCTTTTGCAGACCCAAAAGGAAAATGAAAGTGAAATAAGGAGAGTGAGGTATTACTAAGCCTTCATAAAGTTGGAATCTTCTGAATCACTGTGCTAATCAAAGTCATTGATAGTCAAGTTTTCTTTCTGCATAGGATTTGCCCCTGTTAAATAAAAAAGTATTGATGATGTGGCCTTTCCTAAAAACAAAACAAAATAAAAACACAGGCTTGGTTTTCCAATTTTAAAACTGTGTTGTTGTTTTGTTTCTTCAGCAAGTCTGTCAACTCTTTGAGCATAGTGTAGTTTTTACATCCTTATTTCAGTGTTTCCCTGAGCTGGTAGAGTTGTATTTGAGACACAATAAATATTCATTCAATTGTATTGCTACATTCTACTTCAGTAACAGAGTAGAAAAACCAGCAAGATATCCCTGTAAAGCATTGCTCTGGTTTTGGAATCCTGCAGGTAAAATGGAATACCTTCAGGTGTTTGAAAATCTGGGTCATATGTCTCTACCTGGGAACTTGAAAGACTGTTGATAAATGTTAGATTTTAAGATGATGGTATTTCTTTTGGTTTGTCAGAAACTGGCTCTGATACATATTTTTAAGAAAGAGGAAAAATCTTGAATTACTCATTAGACTATCAACTCTATGCCCATTCTTTGAAGTCTAACTGAAATCCTTTCACTCTGTGGCACCTTCTGGATTTCCTCTTGTACTGATCTCCACTGTATCTGAATTTCTATTGTGTTTTTGCTCCTTTTTTTCCCATTCCTTTTCTTTCTTTTTAGTTCTTTTGTTTTCGTTTTCGATAGAGGGTCTCAATCTGTCATCCACGCTAGAGTACAGTGGCACAGTCATAGCAAACTGCAGCCTGGAACTTCTGGGCTCAAATAATCCTAATGCTTCGGCCTCCCAAGTAGCTGGGACTATAGGCATGCACCACCATACCAAGCTAACTTCTTTTGTAGACATAGGATATCACTACATTGCCCAGGCTGGTCTTGAACTCCTGGCCTCAAGTGACCCTCCCACACCTATTTTATAGGTATGAGCCGTCATGCCCAGCCTGGTGTATTTTTTTAATCATATTTTAAAATCAGATTTTTAATGAGTTTTTTAAAACCAGATTCTGTCTTTGGATACCTGTTACGTTATTTTAAAAATTTGACAGGTATGTGTAAGTTTTAAAATTTGAGATAAGAATTTGGATAAAAGACATCTGAGAGGCAATCCAACATACAGGGATAGGGAGAAAGGGGGAGAGTGGAGGGGTAAAGCCAGTGAAGGGTACATTAACAAATGGGTTATTGCTGTGTCAACAGGGTTCCTTTTTGTTGGAGATTGTGGTGGCCTGATCTATGACCTTAAAAAGAGGTCCTAGTGCGCAGAACCTATGAATATGTTTCCTTGCATGGCAAAAGAGACTTTGCAGATGCTGAGGAAGCTCAGGATTTTGGGATGGGAGGTTTCTGAATGATCCACACAGGCCCAAAGTGATCGCATCTGTCCTTGTATGAGGAAGGCAGGAGGGTCAGCGTCAGAGAAGACCATGCACCATTACAGCAGAAGCAGAGGAAGGGAAGGATTTGTGACCATGGATTCAGATGTCTCAGTGACCTGAGGAAAAACCACAAGCCAAGGAATGCATGTAGCCCCTGAAAGCTGGAGAGCACAAGGGCTTGGATTTGCCCCAGTGCCTCCAGCAGGAATGCAGTCCTGCTCAAAGCATGGTTTTGGCTCAGTAAAATTTATTTCATAATGTTGGCCTGTAGAACTGTAAGGTAATGCATTTGTCTTGTTCCAAGTCACTAAGTTTATGGGGGGTTGTTACAGCAGCGTAGGAAACCAATATAGGGCTTCGTTTTTCTGAGAAACCATATGAATCAGAGTTCATAGCTGTGCTAGTGAGGGTCGAGGAGGCTGAGGTATTTGCCCACCCGTTCGCATCATTTAGTGGGTAAGGATTATTCCCAGAGGTGGCAGCTTTCTGTCAGTTCTGGCTTGTTCGAGTTGAGCACCCTCCTGTCCCCTCTAGGGGCCAGAGAAAGTCCTTAGAAAGACAGATCTATATAAAATAGGATGCCAGAGGCTTGTCCACAACTTGTCTACCGATGATGCATGTGACATGTGGGATGGATCAAGGGAGTGTGGGTGCACTGCCATTACCTGCCACCGTGTGTAAGTATGTGTATGCATGAGTGCATGCATGACTCTGTGTGTGTGTGTGTGTGTGTGTTTCTTCTTCCCACTTTATTAAGTTTTTCTGAGGCTAGAAATTCTCTTCCCTTGACCAGAGCCCCAAGCACAGCACCCGAATCTGGGAAAACCACTTCCTGAATGATTAGGTGGCAGAATGTGACAGCCTGTGAATGTCGCAGTAAATGAGGAAGTTGGTTATTTTACAGCAATGCTTTCTCTAATTCTTAAATTAAGACTGCAGAGAAGGAAAAATTGCTGTTCCTTGGAAAGATTCAAGAGACTTTGAAGATGCTAGGTAGTTCGGTTGCAAGGTGGCTGTCAATCACAAATGCAAGTTGTCACTAGGCAAAATGGCCCTGTCCTGCTGCGTGACCAATCTGCAATCTAAGACTGGCTCATCAAGGTTAGCAGATAAATCAATACAAAAAGAGATGAACTTTGCGGGCAGTGCTGATGTCAAACAGTCATTTCATGCATCTGGCAGAAAATTGAGCCTACTGGTAAAGCACTAAAGACTTCCTTCATAAAAGTTCCTTGCTTCCTTGTCCTGAAAGGAAAATTAGATTAATGCTCACAAATCCTTCTTGACGTTTGAAGGATGGTTTTCTCTTGACAAAGATCTGGACAGGAAAATGTGAGGAACACCAGCATGGCCTTCCTTTTGCTAGGTGTCTAATCCGACCTAGCTTTCTGGGGACACCTGATAAATGCTAGATTCTCTTTTAACCCTTAGCATTCTTATTATTTTTAGCAATTGACTTTAGAAAGTGAAGCACTGCTGATTGTAGATGTGTTGTGTATTCTGACTGTACTTGCAAGCTCTACCAAGTACATTAGGCTTCAAAACCTATTTAAGATAAAGGCCGAGTGCCTCTTTCTTAAGAGAAACCTGCAGAATGGTCTTTATTTTTCACACCAGCTGCTTTCTTCAGACTTGAATGTGCCAGACAAATGTTTGACGCTCTTGGATGGTGTTTGAGTAAATTCATCGACACCCACTGACTGTCAAAGTGTATGTATTATTTATATAAATATAAAAACACGTATATGCATAAATACGCAGAGATATATTTTAAGGATGATTTTGTGACTAAAATATTTGAAAATAATAACAAATGTAAAGTATGATGTGAAAATTAATCTTGTGGAAAAATCAGCGGGACCTGAAGGAGATTTTAGTGTAGAGCAGAATGTGATGAAGCCACAGCAGATCCAGAATCTTGCTAATTATGTAAAGTCCTTATTGTCACCAGCCTCAAGGAAATCCCTGTCTAGCGCATATTCATGGAGAATGAATGATGAGCTTGTGACACATGTGAGATTCAAGTACAGAACTTTGGTCTAACTCTGTTAAAAACCAAAGTGTCTCCTAATTGAGACTCTAGACCCCCCTTAAAATTGGCCACATGTTGGAATGACCTGGGACATGCCACTTTTTACCTCTTCACCCGTTTTGGGGTCTGTGCATTATAACCATAGTCACTTTTAACTCATTCTGGTTGCCTCCCTGACAGAACCTGGGATTCTGTGCCATTTCTATGGGTGCCCCTATTTTAGGAGCTGGGTTTAAAGTAATTAACAGTTTTGAAGTAATAATCTAGCCAATTAGCTTTTATGAGTATTGTGTTTTATCACAGCACAATTCCCTTGTTCGCTGTGTACTCTCCGTCTACCCCTTTTCTCTACTGCCTTCTCTTCACTGTCCTGCCCTGTGGATGGCTGCCCGAGCTCCCTTGCTGGTCTGTACTTCCCACCCCAGCGTTGATACCATCTTTCTGGCAATGACGTTGTCCCTCCATGACCGTGGTTAGCTGGGCAGCCTGTACCTTCCAGCTCCTGTGCTCTCTTGCTGGGCTATGGTAATGTAATTCCCCAACTCTTCCCCTGGAGTGCTCACTGCTTTCCTCTGCTATCGACTGAGTGTCTCCATGTATATTGCTTGTATGTTAATCATCCCTATGTCTTCATAAGTGGTCTCGCTATCAAATCTCTGCATTTAAAGCATCTAAGGAAATCCTATTTCCTACCCAGACCCTGATGGTTACACTTTACTTTCCCTAGCCATAGCATTCTTCAAACATGAAGGAGCACACATATTTAATATTTAATCATACTGTGCTTAAGTTGATACATTGAAATGCCATCGTTCTCATTTTGCTAGCATGCTACTCAAAACATTATTTGTGAGAGAAAAGAAAATAGAAGATGCCAGACAACATTATGGTCTTGGTTCATCTGCACATGTCAGTTCATACGTAGGATCTATGTCAATGGAAGCAAACCAGGAAGCTGTCTGAATACCTTGGTTCAGTATCCATCACTCTGGAATGACTGATGTGCTTTATAAACATGAGGGCAGAGACTGGCCAAATTTCCTTTCAATCTGTGTAATAAAAGCTAAGATGAGGTAAATGTATTCACTTTGTGTTTATATTCTATATAGTGTATGTGATATGTATATTTCTATGTATATGATATATGTATTTACACATATACACAATAGAGAGAGAGATTCTCAACTATGAATGGTACTACTTAAATGCAGTGTTAGCTAAAAGAAAGGCATTACATAAATAAATATTATGGTTAAAAAAGAAAGGCCAGAGAGCCTACTCTCATGCTTTTGCTGTGTAGCTAAAGTCATAGAAAATAAACACCTTTTAAAAAACTAATATCTACAAGACAGCATACAAACATCTGTAGTTTAATTTGGGTGTAAGTTACACAGGTGCTGAAGGAATTGCCTGGAGTTAAGAGAGAAAGTGACTAGGCAGAAATAAATTCTGAAACAGGACTGGCTTCTGCCGTTGTGGAAAGGTAAATTAGATCGCTGCTATATAATATTAGTGGACACCAAACCATTGAATTTCTTCTTTTTTTTTTCTTTTTCTATAGAAGTCTTTATGGGATTGGTAGAACAGCTTTGGGGAGATTTGTGAATCTTTTGATTTGGGAGGTGTGGAGGGAGGTAGCAGGGGATGAATCGCCATTCCCACTGATGCCCACCCAGGCTCTGATTTTCTTCCTTACTTCCGGTCATGTAGATGATTCCACTGCCCTCTTCCCTTTTCTCTTGAAACTGCTACTGCCTGTTCCATCCCAGGCTTTCTCTCTTAAGCCTGGCTGGAGTAAAAGCCAAGATCTCCACAGTTTATTTCCTTTTTACTCCTAAAGACAAACTCACATTTCCTTTAAGTTTTCAAGGTTTTCTACTAATAATGATGGTATAATAAAGATTTGACAGCACGCCAAAGAAGATATACAGATGGCAAATAAGCATATGAAAAAATGTTCAGCATCATATGTCATGAAGGGAAACACAAATTAAAACAACAGGAAGATACCATTACACACCTGTTAGAATGGCCAAAATCCAAAACACTGATGATACCAAGTGCGGATGCGGAATATGCAGCAACAGAAACTCTCCTTCTTTGCTGTTCTCCAGGTAGGGATTGTAAAGCTTAAGAAAATACACTGAAGTCCTTGGTCTACTTTCTCTAACTCTTAAAAGGGGTGAACTCTGTGCAAATATGAAGGTGTGAGAGACTGAGTTTTGTAGCAGACTGACGAACTGTCTTCTAAAGGGGCTGTAACGTTGTGTTCCCCACCAACAATGAATGAGCGTCCCTGTTGTTCCACATCCTCACCAGCGTTTGCTATTGTCAGTGTTTTGGATCCTGGCTATTCTAATAGACGTGTAATGGTATCTCTTTGTTGTTTTAATTTGCATTTCTTTTATGACGTATGATGTTGAGCATCTTTTCATATGTCTATTTGCCATCTGTATATCTTCTTTGGTGGGGTGTTTGTTGAAGTCTTTTGCCAATTTTTAATTGGGTTGTTCAATTTTTTATTAATGAGTTTTAAGAGTTCCTTGTATATTTAGCATAATCCTTGATCATACATGTCTTTTGCAAATGTTTTCTGTCAGTCTATGGCTTGCCTTCTCATTCTCTTGACATTGTCTTTTGCAGAGCAGATTTTTTTTTAATTTTAATGAAATTTAGCTTATTTCTTTTTCATAAAGCATATCTTTGGTGTTGAATCTAAAATGTCGCCACTGTGTCCATAGTCGCCTAGGTTTTATCCTGTTATCCTCTAGGAGTTTTATAGGTCCTTGTTTTAAATTTAGGACTATGATGAACTTTGAGTTATTTTTTGTCAAGTGTGTAAAATCTGTGCCTCAATTCATTTCTTGGATGCGAGTGTCCAGTTGCTCTAGCCCAGTTTGTTGAAGACTTACTTCATTGTAGCGCCTTTGTTACTTGGCAAAGGTTAGTTGACAATATTTATGAGGGTCTATTCACAGACTCTGTACTCTTCTTCAGTGATCTATTTGTCCATCCTTTTGCCAATACCACACTGTCTTGATACTGAAGCTTTATAGTAAGTCTTGAAGTCAGGTAGTGTCAGTCCTGTGACTATTCTTCTCCAATATGCATTGGCTGTTCTGCGACTTTTATCCTGCCACTTAAATTTAAGAATCCACTTGTTTATATTCACAAGATAACTTGCTGAAATCTAGGTTAGGATTGCATTGAAAATATAGATTCTTCTTTCCAACCATAAAGTTGGGAAGAACTGACATCTTAGCAACATTGAGTATTTCTATCCACGCACATAGACTATCTCTTCATTTATTTGGTTCTTCTTTGATTTCCTTTTTCGGTTTTGGAGTTGTCTTCCTATAGATCTTTTACATATTTTGTTAGATTTGTGCCTAAGTATTTCATTTTCAGAGTGGCTAATGTAGGTGGTATTTTGTGTTTAATTTCAAAATCTACTAGTTCATTGTTGGTACATAGGAAAATGTTTGGCATTTGCATATTAACCTTGTATCTTGCAATCTTGCTATCATTGCTTATTTTCTTCAGGATTTTTTCCTACACAGACAATCATGTCTTCTATGAATAAAGACAGTTTTGCTTCTTTCTTTCTCATCAGTATGCCTTTTATTTTATTTTTCTTGTCTTACTGCTTTATCTAGGACTTCCAGTGTGATGCTATTAAGTTCCTGGTTGGTAATTTTAGTATCTCTGCCATATCTAATTCTGATGCTCCATCTGTCTCTTTAAACTTTGCTTTTTTCTTTTAGCAAGGCTTATAAGTTTTTCTTGACAGCCAGACATAATGGACTATGTAGAAGAAGAAAAGGAACTATAATAAATAAGCCTTCAGTCATGTGGAGGTTCGATGACAGGGGAGAAGATGCATTATATAGTCATGTGATTAGGCCTCGGTCTTTTTGCAACCCTGTACCTCTGAACTGTGAACCTCTCAAGTGTTTCTTAGGTCCTCCACCTCTTTTAGATAGGACGGGAGGGCTAGAGTAAGCTGGAATTAGTCATTTCCTCTCTGCTATATGGAGGGCTAGAGTGGGATGGGCTGGAATTGAGTATTTCCCTTTCCCCAGGTTGATTAGCATCTGATAGAACCCCAATAATTTAGCCTCAGGTAAAACATTTTCTCTTGAGGGCAGGCCTCGTTGTGACAAACAGAATGCTGTGGCATGTTTCAAGATGTTTCTTCCCCCACTTCCCCTACTTCTGGAAGCATGAGGGGATTTTTTCTAATATTTACTGTAAGAACCTGGTCCAGCTCCTGGAGGTAAAACTCACAAAACCTTGATGGCCCCGGATGAATGGATCTCCCTAAAGACTTGTCCACGTGGTGCCTCCAGCAATCCTTCAATTAGAGTTTAGGCTTTTCTACTCCAGGACTGGCTCCTGCAGAGGTTTCTGCTAGGGGGTTTCTGCTCAGCTAAGTTGTGATTCTCTGTACCCACCTGTTTGTCCCTCCAATTTTGGGGCCAGCAGTTTGCTCTGTGACCGCACTTCTTCAATGGATCTAAAGAAAGTGGTTGCTTACTTTTAGTTGATTTACCTCTTCACCTGTTAGCACGTGTTAGGACGGAGTGACAACTTCCAAACTCCTTATGTGTTGAACCGCCTATATTTTGTTATTCTCACCATCTAGGATATTTAGGAAAGTAAGAAAAAGATGATGTTCTGGCTCTCATTTTGTCATCCTCCTGACCCTTCATTTTCTTTGAGCCTAGGCACAAAAATGAAGGCCTGATACTTTATAAGAAGAAAATGTCAGGTGTTTATAAGTGAAATACTGCAAAAACATAGACTTGATTTTTCCCTAGAGGAATACTTTCAATACACACAAAAGTTCTACTTTCCCAAAAAAGGTTCATCAAAGTAAATCTCTAACATTTGTGTTTAAATGGATATTTATTTCCACTATGAGCACATCCTCAACTTCTTTTCTTGCCCCAGCAGGTTTTCATGGCACATTACAACTCCATGCTATCTTGTATCTGCTTACTACAGCTCAAGCAGGAGAACAAATTGATTTTTGATGAGAAATATGCCTTTCTGGGGTTTCATTATTCTACCACAAACTTAGTCCAGAGCTCATAGTTTGTGAAATACTGTCATTCATTATTAAGACAAACAATGATGTTGCTGTGGGAAATTTGCATTTTAAAATGCAGTTTTCCTCCTTTAAAATTCTGTGGCTTATTTGATCTCTTCATTCTCCTATCATTCGTCAAACGTTCACTATACCCCAAGTGCCTTCCTGTGCTTAAGAGGAATGAGCCAGGTTCTGTCTGTTTGAGGGAAACGGTACATGCATCACTTCTAATTACATCTCTCTAGGCATTTTCAGGAGCAGTAACTTATGTTTGGGTAAAACTTAGAAATCCAAAACCAACCAAGGGAATGTTTTAGGTAGAATAGTAAAAGATCTTGTATGCAATTATTGCATGAATCACAGTCGATGACTCCGGTCATTCCAAATTCATTTTAGATGATTTAAAGAAATGTATCCATATTATTAGGATGTGGTGAAATCCACTGTATGGCAATTTGGGGAGTTTAACAAGTTTCTTTTGGGGGTTGATATTATAGGCAATGATATGTATGATATAATTTCCTCAGAGGTTTAGCTTTAAATGAGGTGGTTTTGTTAAAATCTGTTTATCTACTATCTGTTCCTCTTACCCAAAATTGTATTTTCTAACATTAAGAAGAGATTCTGAAAAAAAAAAAATCTAGGTAATGTCAAGTTCCAGGGGCAGAGAGGGGCTAATGAAACCACATTTGAACTTGAAAACTGAACCCACCTATACTTCCAGTCGTTACTCTGTGGCACATTGAAGAGCATGGAGCGCTCACCTGCGTTTCCAGGCCTCCTGTGCACAACTGCATTCCTGTACCTTTAGGCCTTCTTACATCTTTTAGCTTTCTTACCTTATTCAGTAAATAAGTTACACTTAGGGAAAGAGGGCTTACAAGAAGACCTGGAGGGGAGCAAAATGCATGTGGCTTGTGCAATTTAATCTTCACGACAAGAGAGTAGACTTATCCCCTCTTATATGTTACTGGTGAAGACGCCGAGGAATAGAGACCTGTTTTGCTCACTCAGATTGTACGTTCCAGGGAAGGGATTCAACGCCTGGTAGGTCTGACTCTAAAGCCAGAGTTTCTCTCAAACCAGTTCTCAGCTGTGTTTGAATTCATCAAATTGGTAAGCAGAATTTATTATGTGGAGAATATTTTTACCTTCGACAGATAGTCAGTAATTGAAGCCAGATTCCAAAGGTGGCAAAGACCTAGATAGGAATGAGAACCATCTTCAAGTTTTGTACATCCTCAGAGGGATTTCTGAAACATTGTATGTTCACCAGCATTATTAGTTCTCACTCAGTGTCAGTCATATTTTCCATATTACAAACAACCTCGAAAACCAAGTAGTTGACAGCAAGTGGCATATATTGTCTTGTTTACAAGACTGCAAGACTGCGGGTTGGCTGTGGTTTACCTGATCAAGGCTAGGCTTGACCTAACCAAGCTGGACTCTCGGCTTCTGTTGGGTCTTTTCCGTCTTTTCATTTTGGGTACCTGTCTGAAAGGGCAGTGGCTGTCGGAGACATTCTCTTTCCATACCAGCAAAGACTTTTTAAAACCTCACATCTGCTCATTTACCACTGATTATAGCAAGTCATATGGCCAAACTCAACATCTGTGGGGCAGGGAAATATGCTCCCCCCAGGGGGGCAGGCTCTACAAATTCAGATGGCAAAGATAAGCAAAGAATTGGGAACACTTATCTAATCCAGCACACTCAGAAAGTGAACTAAAGAAGGCATCCCAACAGTCTACTGGTGTTACCACTCATGCCAAACTTGAAGCTACGTCCTCCGACTTAACACTGGAATTTTAGGATTGCCTCACTTGGTTTCTCTTGGAATGTCTTTGAAAATGAGTTTTAGGATGATGTCCCTCAGCAGATTTTAATTATATCATATAATATACTTTGAATCACAAAATCATAATCAAATTATGTATTATTTTTAATCATAATCTTAGTCCTTAAAATTGCATTGATCTCTGTCTCAGTCAGCAAAGGTGTGGCTGCCATTGTACATTCTAACCAAACCACAGAATAGGAGTCTTGCCACTGAACCACTCCTATTTAGGCAAATTCCACGTGCTACCAGCAAATGAAGTCAGACAGACCTCAGAATAGAGTGTTACGGCCAGAGTCTGTCTTAAGGTTCAAATATGAAAAGGAAAGATTCTCCATGCCAATGTTCACCTTAGTGGAGCTGGGCACAGAAGTTTTACAGAGCAATTCCTGGAATTTTGAGGACAGTTTATAAACTCAGGCCTTCAGGGAGCTTGACTGTCACTGAAGAGCAGAAGCCAATCGTCAGGGGATTTGAGAGCTATCTTTCTCTCTTCTACACTAGGGTAATAAGGGTGAGTGCTGCAGAGGCAGTGGTGACATGTTCAGCATGCCTCCTTCTGGAGAATCATGCACCTCTCTGTGCCCGTGAGAGCACAGAAGCTCTTTGGGACAGAAGTGGTTTACATCCTGAGAGTCTGTAACAAAGCCAAGAGATCCTGTCTGGTGCTATGTCCCTGAAAGAGATCCTGCACTCTGTCCTAGTCTAGGGGTGCTAGGACAGAGGCCTTTGTCAAAACCTAAAGCCAAGGGGACTTAGCTCTCATTCTCCTAGGTCACGTATTTAAGTTGATCAAGGTCACGTGCCAGGATACCAGCCCACACACCATCCACAACCTAGCCTGGAGCCTGGAACCTGGCATGCCCTTGGTCCTCAGAATGGTTGGAACATACCAGAGAGCCTCTACATCAGACTCCAGCCTGAATGTTACATGGTTTCAAACTCCAAAGAAAAGCAATCAGATTGGAAGCTCCTATGGACAGAGAGCTCTACAGAATTCCACAGATTCCTCGTAGGCCTCAGGTGGTACAGAATCACTGCAGGATGCTAGGCAGCCTCCTGGAACACAGGAGCAGCCAGGTAGTTCTTGTGTTCACAAACGTGGCACGACACTATGTTGAACCTTTTTTGCTTTGGGCCGGACGGCGGAAAGGAGAACAAGATAGACAGAGCTCTGTCTCATGGAGCTTAAATTCCAGCAGGGTAGACACATAATAATCACAAAAACAAAACAGACATCATTTCAGGTAGTAAGAAAAGCAGCCAAAGAGCCCTGCAATCCAAGGTGAGGATTTTGGTCATAAGTGCAGAGGAAGCCACTGGGGGCCTCCTCGTGTGGACATGACGTGGTATGCTTTATGTTTGGAAAGATCACTGGTTACCAGGACTGTGCACCATCGAATGCCACCCATTCAATAAGCAGAAACTGCATTTTAATCTCTCAATACTTCCCCATATAAGCCTTTTCTATTCAAATGTGATGTCCTCAATGAACTCCTTTGATTACCCCTGCAGGAAAAATGTTCTTTTAAGAAAGAATTTCTAAAAACCCTATTCCAGGTGATTCTATGAGATCTTTCATCTCCTTTCTCAGAAGGCTTACCCAGGGGTAGCAGAACAGCTTGCATAGAATAGAATTTATTTCACGAGCCATTTCTCCAGTCATTATTATAATTCCATAGGCAAAGGGTGATTTTAAAAATACTCTCAGAAATAGACACTGGAGCTCATAAGTTTGAGGAGCTGATGAAGCTTGCATAGATTGTAACCTTGTGTCCTATAAAAATGCAGCTCAGTGATATCTGCTTTGCAGAGCAGAAGAAACACAGCTTGAAAGGAAAACTTTGTTTCACACTTTTTTTAAATAAATGAAAGAAAAAGTGTCTCAAGACCAAGGCAGAATATAGTAGAATTTATAGAGTATCATTTGCTTTGGCACACATAACGTCAAGTGAAATGAAAGAATGGATGTGAAGAGATTAAGAAGGGAAGAAACACAATACTCCCCTCTCCCTTTTGATGTTATAACTAATTCTAGAGGCCCTGCTAGGGACAACAGTGCTGCGCTGAATAAAATACATAAAGGAGTAAGATGGGACCATGGGGAAGGACCCGATGTCACGGAGTTTCCATAGGGAGCCAGCGGGCCACAAATCCACACGCTCCTATCATGTCCAGAATGATGGTACCTAAATGTTCAATGTAATTGGACGATCGGAACTGGTCGCTTTTCTACATTCTCAAGAGACGCTTCGAGCCCCACCCACACTCTGTAATGAAGATGTTAAACGGTAGAATGGGTGCTGTTACCTGAAAAAGCAGATAGCACATCTGATCCCATGGGTCCTCTGGACGTGGTGCTCTGCAACAGCTCTCTGCCCATAGGAGTTTCTGATTTCCTTTCTTTGGGGTTGGAAACCATGTAACATCCAGGCTAGGCTCTCTGGTATGTTTCATCCTTTCTGAGGACCAACGGCATGCCAGGCTCCAGGCTCCAGGCGAGGGTGTGGACGGGGTGTGGGCTGGTGTCCTGGTGCTGTCCCTTGCTTGAGTCCTCCAGGAGCCACTTTTCCTCTTCTGTAAAATGGGAAAGATTATATACATTTTGAAGGAAGTTTTCGGGGTTTGATTTATTTTATGTGGAAGCCAGAGGTGCTTTGGCTTCTAAGAATAGCCTAGGCTCCCACGCATGCCCACCATAGCGTATCATTACTTTCTCTTCAAGCAGATGCAAGTCCTAACTGCCTTACTGGGTTATATTGAGTCTGCCAAAGCTCACATGACAAAGTCACACTATACTTTGCACACCTCTTGGCATTTCCTTCCTTCTTTCCTTTGCCTCCCTTCCTCCCTCCCTCCCTTCCTTCCTTTCTTCTTTCCTTCTTCCTTCATTTCCTTCCCTTTCTTTCTCCCTCCCTCCCTCTCTCTCTTTCTTTTTATTTTTTTCCTTCCTTCCTTCCTTTCCTTTCCTTTCTTTCTTTCTTCCCTTTTTTTTTTCTTTTTTTCTCTTTTCCTTTCCTCCTCCCTTCTTTCTCCATTTTTCTTCTTCTTTCTTCTTTCTTTCAACAGGGTTTCACTCAGTTATCTGGGCTGAAGTGCAGCCTCCAACTCCTAGTCTCAAGCAGTCCTCCCATCTCAGCCTCCTTTGTAGCTTGGGTTACGGGCATGGGCTTGGCTGATTTAAAAAATTTTTTTTATATTTTTGTAGTGATGGGATCTCTCTGTTGCCCAGGCTGGTCTAGAATTCTTTGGCTCAAGTGATCCTCCTGCCAAAACCTCCCCAAATGCAAAGATTAAGGGCATGAGACACTGCACCTGGCCTTGAGTGTTTTCAATATAAATTCAAATTAATTATCTTTGCCCCTTTTCCTCAATACAATAACGTTGCTGTCCATTTACAAGCAACTCATATTTCTTTTTCTTTTCTACTTTCCATTATATTCTTATGAAGATTACATAATACATATAAATGTATTTTTATGAAGATTAAATGAGATAATACATATAAATGCTACTAAGTAGAGTAACTTGCACATAGTAATTGCTCAACAAATGCTAACAGCAGTAGCAGTTGCAGTAGTTTATTAGTATTGCAAAAGTGCTGTCTTGACTAGCGGGCCAGGTTTACATGCCAATGTGTGCCTGGGCTAGATGACCTCCATACTCCCTGAAATGAAATATTATGGTGCTTTGATGCTGACAGCCAGTGAGCTCCCCAACTCCTTCTCCCCACTTAATTACCTATTTTATAGAACATTTCTCTACCATACACGTGCTAGAGATTACGACTAGAATACAGCGGAGAGAGGGTGATCGCAGGATCACACATGACACTTCTTTGTCTCAGATCCCTCAATATATCTTGGTTGCTGTCATGATTCAACTACCTCTAAAAAGCAGATTGAAAAGCAGGGATTTGGGTGTAAGTCATTAATTTGGGAGGTAATTTTTGGAAAGAGAGACAAAGAAAGGAAGCAAATAAAGAATGCATCATCAAGGCATTTGCCACTGTGGGCAAGCGGGGTGTGACCTCGCTGAGTAGCTCTGGGAAACTATAAAGCCCACAGCTGAGCATTTTCCCCTGAGGGGTGAGGGGCCATAGTGTTTACCCAGCAACTCTCATTAATCATTGGTTGAAGGATATTTTTTGGTGGGTAGGGCCTTGTTTCCTGACCCTTTAGGTTTGCCCTACATGTGGCGAAGGAATCTCTGGCCACCAGAAGGAGCCCTCAGGTAAAAGGGGCTGGCAGGTTTAAGTCAAAGCAACTTGCAAGGAAATGGCATACGCCAGGAAGATACATGCAGTGCATCGTCAGCGTCTGCTATGGTTACGCAACTTACGAATACTCCATGTTATGTGTATATACTCAAGTAACAAAACCAGATCACAAAACAGCTGCAATTCCACTCTCTTAACGGCAGACTGTGGACACCTCACCCTTGCCTACGAGGTGCCCCTTTGTGCTCCTGGGTGAAGCCAGTGACACCTTTTTAGCATTCTGCTGCCCTGCTCCCTGCAGTAACAGGGGCCAGTGTCACTCTTATTACTTCACCTGTTTTATCTTTTGTGAAACTCAGCCTTTAGCCAGAATGGTCTGAGTGGCTGGTCTAGAAATTGCTTAACGGTGAAGTTCCTTCAGCTCATTTCTCCCAAGTAATTTGATTTCATCGTGCTATCAGAATTGCTTTTATGGGTTGGAAGGAGGCCTGGGGTAAGAGGTTGATGAAAGCTGTGTTGAGATTTAAAAAAATGAAATAAATATATTGCCCAGTACTTCCCACGACACCCTCCATCTATGCCCTCCGATCTCCTCTCCGTGCATGGTAGGGTGTGCATGTGTATGTTCAGGAGAAATTAAAATAACAACACACAACTCATCTCACATTTGTATTTCTTTTCACCCGAGCTTGAAACGTATACTGTTTTCCTTCCTTGCGATCCCACAACAGAACTTGTGTGCTAAGATGGAAAAATATTATGGTTATATTCTCTGAAATTATCGAGCAAAGTATAATTTTGCATTGATAGTCAATGTTGACAATCCCCGTTCAACTGATGTCAACATATTGATCAGCCCAGTGATACATCCTTCTCACTTAGGACACTCATAGGTTTCTATCAGTGCTGAAGGTCTCGCATTTGATAACTTCATAATATTTCTATTTTGAGGGTATGCGTGTGAATAAAAATAACACGGCGCCATGCTTTCCTCATTAAAGACTTGGCAGGAATAGAGAGCTCAGAAGTAGATGTGGATTTCATGTGCAGAGTTCAAGGGAGTTTGATTTTTTCAAACTACTGCTCCTAACTTCTGCATATTTATAGTACTACAGTACCAATTTGGTGCTTTTAGTCACTTGGAAGGCTGGCTAGTATAGCAACTACTTTCTAAATAATATGCAGTCTACACAGGGATTTATGATTTCATAAAATCGCCAGTGTTTTGTCACAGCTTTGGCACCCGTGCTTGGCTGGGTGGGGTGAGGGTATGGATGAAAACCCTCTGAGGTTAAAACCACCACAAAAGGCATCATTCAGCTGAAAATAAAATGACTGAGTACCTAAAGAATAGTTTTAGATTTGTGAGTTTTGCCTGGGCATGGGTCTCTAGCGCGCTGTCTTCTTACAAACTGCTAGAAAGGCAGTTAAAGCTGAGGTGAGACCTGGCTACAGGTCTAGAAGGGGATGTTGAGGGAAGCCCTGGGCAGACTCTAAATGGTGCATGAGGCTAAGGCTTTAAAGCCTGGCTTCATTATACCAAATTATTAGTATACCAAAATCATGTTCAATTTTATTTTATTTTATTTTTTGGTAGTAAGAACCTCTTTGAAACGATTGATTTAAAGTATCGCCATAGGCCTTTCTATGATATGGTGATCTATAGCTCCAAATAGACTTTCATTTTAAAGTTTAAAACAAAAGCTAACCTGTTGCTTCTGACTCCAAAAAGGACAGTTTTACTGGCAGAGTAAGTCATGTCTATCTTTATTTTAGGGGAATATGCTAGAGTTCTGGTAAACATATTTGGATTTTATATCAGGTGAACAAAATTAGTTTCTACATGGCAGCCTTTGGATGAAATTAAAGATAATAGGGAATTAGCAATAACAGTAAAAAATAAAAAATAAGTAGAGGGGAAAATTGTCCATAGTCAAAGTGAAAAACCAGATTCACTGTAGCTGTATTGGAGCCGTTCTGGGTTTCGACAGTACCAACAAACATACAGTTTAGAGGTGGAGTAGAATCTTCAATGGGTCTTTATTGCCGTATCTTTCTGAAGTGACAATTGATGAAACGAAATATCGGCTTAACCAAGTAGAAGGAAAATGTCCACCTAATGAGTGATTTGATGTGCTGTGGATGAAAACTAATTTCAATTTGCTGTTTCACTTCTGTCTCTCTTATTTAAATTGTTTTGATGTTCTGTTGACAGAGTTTGTCCTTTCTTGGCTTAAGAACATCACGGCTTTGCAGGGAGAAGACAGGCAAATCATAAAGCTTGTCTGGGCTTCTGGTTATAAAAAGTATTGAAGAGCCTAAAGCTGTCTTTAAGAGCTTGAAATGTGGTCAAGAGAGTATAATTAGAAAGTATGTCTCAACATACTAAATAAATAGATCAGCAGAGATTATTAAAAGACATTATTTTAAACTTTCATATACTTCTGGTGGGAGTGTTATTGGCACAGCTGCTTTGGAAAACTGGCAGAATCTACCAGAGTCAAGCATAACATGGCATCCAGCTGCCCTTCCTCTTGGATATATTCTCAACAGAAACACATGCTTATGTGCACCAAGTCATGTATGAGAATGTTCACGGTAGCTTTATTCATAACAGTCTCAAACTGGGAACAGTCCAGTTATTCATCAACACCAGACTGGATAAACAGATCGTGGAATATCCATACAATAGAATGCAGCACTCCAATAACATGAGCTACTGTTATATGTAACCCCATGAATAAATCAGACAGGCATAATTTTGAACAAAGCCATAGACAGAAAAGAACACACATTATGTAATTCTGTATATGTGAAGTATAAAATCAGAAAACTAACCTTTGATCATAGAATCCAGAATAGTGGTTATTTTGAGGGCTGGGCATTGACTCAGGACAAGGCAGCTTTCTGGGGTATTAGAAGTGTCTTGTACCTTGAGCTGCATAATGGGGTGTCTGTGCGCACGTGTGTGTGTGTGTATATGTGTGTGTGTAAAAATTGCAAGCACTTTCTATACAAAAGTAAATAAGAAAAAAAATCATTTATAAATTGTATAAGTCAACTTACACGTTTACAATAAAAGTTAATTTTATGAAGCCATCCTAATGAGTAGGAAACTAACCTTTAGAATACCAGTAGAAGCACAGAAGCTGTGTGCACCTGCATACACACACACATGCAACACTCTGCATGCCTGGCCCTAAATTATTCATGGCTTGTTCAGCCTCATTGATTGTCATAGTTGGAGGAAATTTCCCATGTCGTCTGATTCAGTGATTCATCTGAAGCTTGTCTGTAGCCTCCCCTCTGGGTGGCCATTCTGCTTTTGTGAACAAAAGTTTCCTGGTGACCAGAATATGCTGTGATGTTTTGAGGAAAGCCTTGCTCTCTTGGGAGCCCATCCGTAGGCTAAAACCTGTCTTTGTCCATTCATTGGTCTTATTTGTAACCCTGGAGGTCTTGCAGTTAAGTGGAGAAAGAATTGTCCTGTTGCTGTTTACCCTGAACATCATGTTTTATCTTGTACGTCCATGTCCACCGAAAGCATATTTTCAGAAATACTCATCTTGATATTTTTCTCCCCTTTTAATTAATCACAAAACATCTTCCTAACAGGAACTAGATTTTCTAATAAGTCTTTTCAATAATTTTCCCCAGGGATGAAAAGGGATATTCTGAATATAACAATCTGTTGAGTACCTTCTCAGCACCCCTTCCTCCTCCCCGTACTCTAAGGCTAAACACCCTTGTGCTCCCAGGAAGGAGCCTTTTCCTGTTGCCAATATGTGCAAAGATCCACAAGTCTGTAATCCAGTCAGTCATTCAACACCTAGTTACTGATTATTGTCTATGTGCTAGCAATGTTTTAGGTATCCAGTGGTAAGCAAAGACAGATGTGTTATCTGCCTCCCAGAGTTTTCACTCTATTAAGGTTATTCATCACATATTTACATAAATAAATATAGAATTGCCAACTGTGATGGGTCTGTGAGGTAAAGGTACATGGTGTTTTGAAAACACAACCTAGGGAAGTCATCAATGTCAGAGAAGCCATTCCTGAAGAAGTGGTCACGGAGCAGAGGATGAATAAAATGGAAATACGCTAGGAAAAGAGGAGGGGGGAAAATGTCTTTTCAGAAAGCGGAAGAAGCATGAACAAAGCCTTATGATGAAAGGATGGCAAAATAAAAATACCACATTCAAAGGCCAGAAAGATGGCTGTGTCATTGGAGTGGAGAAAACAAAGAGCAATGCAACATGAGATGAGGCTAGACAGACAGGGAGGAGCCAGCTCCTTGAGGAGAGAACTGTTGCCATTGACCTGGGCGGAGTGGCTTGAAGCCAGAGTTGGCTTCAAATGCTGGCAAAAGAATATTCCTTAGAAGGTAGCTGAGCAAACAAACCAACGAGAAAATGGTTTTTGAGAGAGCCCTGCTTAAATTAGTAACTTTGAATTGGGAATGTTGCATCAAGGTCCAGAGCACGATCCATGGAGGAGGTTGTTGTGGAAGATGAGTGGGTCACTCTCTTGGATGTTGAAATCACCCGGGGTTATAGCAAACCTTGAGGTTAAGATGAAAACCATGACACAGTGCCAGATGCTTTGATGAATATGACAGAGTGATCAGGAGGTCACAAATAATTGAGAACTGACCATAGTTGCCATGGTTCTATGACAACTTGTATAATTTCTCTGTGGGGAATTATGTCTTCTAAAGGTGAATGTTAATGCTGATGGTCGTGGTTGCAGTATTTATTAATTTTTATAGCCCTATAATTTTGTGATGTAAGTACTTATTAAACATGCTTAAAATTTGGAGAGGAATTTTATAAGTTGAGAATAAATAAGAGAAAACTGAAACATCCACGTAGAAAGGCCCCCTGGGGTCACTGGAATGTGTAACACTAAGCTAAGATGCCCATGTTTATTCTGTGTCGGAGAGTCAACAAAGGCTGCCTCTGTACTGAGGAAGGTTGAGGTGTAATGTTAACTGTGCTGTAGGAAGAATCACTTGAAAGCGGCTCCTAAGATAGACTGGAGAAGGGAAGGAAGACCAAAGGAGCACAGTTATCAACTGCAGTTGTCTGGGTGAGGACCGATCAAATCTTGAATGAAATCAATGGGAAAGAGAGGAAAGGAAGGGAAGGAGGACGACAGTTCAGAGGAACAATGCCTTTAGGACTCGGTTACCGGCAGGGAAGGCAGTCAAATATGGCAGTAACTAGGAGAGAGGTAAAGCCATAGACAGAAACCAGAAAGCCAGGATGACGTTGGTTTTAGGTGGGAACATGTATTGCGTTTCTGGTGCTGAAGCCTATCAAGGAGAGGTATCCAGGCAATTATGAATGCAGGTGTTAAATTCAGGGCAGAGATGGCCTGAAAAGGCCTCCTATGGTTAACCCCCTAACAGCAAATCCTGGCCTCCTCCTCCTCCTCCGCAGCTCACTCGTACTTTCTTCCCGCTTTCTTCTCCCCTTCATTTTTCCTAACCTTTCCCATTAACTCCTTGGGACTCACAGCTTATTTCTGAGGATAACGTCTCCTTGGTTCCCCATTGTACAGCTCTCTTCTTCAAATACTCTGTTATTTCCTGCAAGCCCACACTTTTTTCTTGCTTAGTCCTCTTCATCTGTGTCCACATACCCCTAATCCACTAGTCAGGCTGCATTTTGTTTGCCCCTTTACTTGTCTGTTTCCTCCCCTAGACTTTGGGCTTTTAGAGGACAGGCACTCATTAAAAGCATGACGTAATTACTCATGTGGGGTTCAGTAATAATTTTTAAATAAATTAACTGACAATGAACTTGAAAGAAAATTTAAGGGTTTTACATTTGGATGCATTCATTTAAAGAACACGAATAGGATTAACCAATTCATAACAAATGCACAGTCCCAAATTTGGTAGACATTACAAAGGTTCAAGAACTTAGGCACATTTTCTCTATCACGGTTATTGTCTCTAAGAAAAATGAAGCTTGGCTCGGATTTGTTTGATTGCCTTTCCTAACACACTCTCTAGCAAAGCCTGTAGAAACCTAATCAGAAAAGCAACACATATTCTTGGAAATGGGGACAGTATCTGTCTTTTTCCTGTACTGTCACTCGTTTTTTCCTGAAGACCTATTGCGATCTAACCATCGGTTTGAACTACTAGAATACATATTTGCCCTCCAATAAAACCAGATCTTTTAAGTCTTGCTTCTCTCCATTTCTGGAACATCTCTCTTTCTGCATCTATATGGACAATGTCCCAGGAGATTCTGGACTAGGAGATATCCTCATAGACATGCCAGAGTAGAAAGGAAAAAAGATGACTGAGTTTAGGATGCTGGGAACGGCACACATTGAATGAATGCCGCTAGAGAAAGAAATCGGGAAAGAATTGGTCAAACAGGAAGAAGAAGACATGGAACCAGGCAGGGTTGAAAAATTCAGGAGGAGAATTCACACATTCATAAAGACAGAAAGTTAATTAATGGTTACCAGGGGCTTTGGGTGACAGATCGGGGAGTGACCATTAACGGGTACAGAGTTTAGTTATGGCATGATAAAAAATATTCTGGAACTAGTGAAATATTCTAGATTCGTGATAAAAATATTCTGGAATTAGTCTATAAAATCCAGACTTTATAAACATGGTCCATACCACTGAATTGTAAACTTTAAAACAATAAGAAAAATCTGGGAGAGGCAAATAAAACAAAAAATGAGTCAAACACATCTAACACCAGAGCTTGAAGATAAATTAAAAGGTGATGGGATTTGGGGATTAGGAAGCCAGTGATGAGCTCAAACGAGAGTAGGTTCAGTAGCATAGTCACGCCCATCTCTTCTTCTTCCTGCTCCATAAATATATAAATTTATAAGTTTCTTCCTTCACATACCATCACTGTTGGCAGAATGTCTGATGATTCTGCAGGTCCAGGAACATGTTTGATTTAGATCAGTTAAACCGATATTCTGAATGTGTTTGGGAGACTCTGAGCATGTGTGCTCCTGCTCCCTGGGACGAAGCGTAAGTCTGTCATTCTTGCTGCTCTTCTAAAACTAAACCTATACAACAAGACCTGGTTAGTTCATGCTGTCTGAATTCCAGGCATCACCCCTGCTGGCCCCAAGTGAAACAGGAGCTACCCTCTGAATTCTGACGATAGCTTTCTATGGTATGGTTCATTGGTGGAGTTCTGCTGGCCTTGTGATCGGCAGAACTGACCCAGCGCTAAGGATGTGTTTTCTCTGAGACACACGTACTTTTGTTTAAACTGAGGATAATAAACTTTAATCTGAACACTTCTTATAAGAAAATAATATGAAAGAACATTGTAATCTATTAAGTATATGTAAATACATTTTTAATTGATATTGTTATAGGATTAGAGACAAATTCTTTATTGTCTTTTTTTTTTTTTTTTGTCTGTACTGGTGTAAGACCAGCCCTCTTAATGCAGGATCACAGGCTTTATATCCACGTACACCTTCCTGAGGGCTGTACTCATTGGTTGAATTGAATATTGTTTAAATGAGAAAACTCCAGTATCATAGCATGATTAACCTCTCTATTGCCTTCATCTTTCATTGTTCATTTGGTTTTTTTTTTTTTCTGCTCTTCATCTAGGCTTTCCCAACGAGCCTGCTGCCGTCATTGCCCTCAGCACCATTAAGGAATGGCTTGCCAAGAATCACCATGAGGTAGGAGGAACAACATGATCAGTGAATATCCGAGATGGTGTAATTTGATCTCAGCTCCCCCCCCAAAAAAGCAGATAAATTTTATAAATATCAGCTAAACCTAGTCATTGAGCCAAAGCTAGCTGACCATTCTTCACTTGGGTTACATGGTTAATTAAATATGCGGTAACTCTCTTGGTCTATTTGATGGTGAAAATGGGTGAAGTGATCAGATTCATTTAGCCATAATCTTATCTTTTACATCTATGGGTAGTATGTGTTATATGTGTGAAAAAGAGAGCAGGATGGATTTCATTAAGAATAAGGAGTTTTCTTATGCTATTTGCCTTAGAGCTATCTTTGTTGACTTGAGATTCCTGGGGTACAGTAATTGTTTGGTATCCTGTGTTCTTTGGATTTGTAACTAATCACTTCCCTAAAGTGACTTCTGAGTGTGAGATTGAAGTGGGCTTGGATAATTGATCACAAAATCGTTATGAGCAGGATTTCTTATGAAACTAAATGCCTTCATCAGAGTATTCATCATGCTTCCTATTCTGCTTACTTAATAAGATCTTTGTGATATATTTAGTGATGAACAGGGGAATCACTCAAGTAAACAAAGCAGCAAAATAACTAGAGACCATGAGCTTTAGATTTCAGAAATGTGTCGATTTACATATTGTTAGAGCAAGGAGGTTTCAGACAATGCACAATCTTATGCATTTTTCTCCTGATTTTGTTTTTTTCTGTTATTCAAGTGACGGCTATAATGTGTTTCATTTTATGATGGGCCATGAATTTGGCTTTTTTCCTTGGGTAGGAGATGAATTATTTGGCAATGATTAGGTATGGAAACAGGTGACAGGGTTTTCAAATGGGAGAGCACTTCGTACTTTTGTGTGTTTTAAGAAACAGCAGTGCCGTTTTCTAATTATTGTAATTGCAGCATTTCTTAACTGGATATGAACATTGCTAATCTCAAGTAGAAATAAAGACCACAGGGCCAAGCCTATCCATTTTGGTGCTTACCCTTTATTTCCCTCTCACTTTGAACTGTGTAAATATGGAAACTTCAATTTAAAGGATATCTTAAATTACCTCAAAGAAGCAGAAGAAAAACAAACAGCTGAAATAACCAGCTTACAAAACATGTCTTTGACATGCGTTACTTTCTTTTCACAACAACCTATGAAATCTTTAGGATAGGTATATGTTATCCTCATCCACATTCTCCGTTAAAAGTTTAAATGACACACTCAACCTTGGAAAGTCACAGAGACAAGAAACTGACCCATTTCTCATAACTCATTGGATGTTCCTCATTGGAATGTCACCGAGGCCAGAAAAAAACACTCAGTTCTTTTAAAAGCCAGTTATCTTCAATATATGGATTGGTCATAGTAAATGTTCCACACCTGGATTATATGCTTTGCAAAAGTGTAGCATGTTGCATGAGTGAAAATTGATAACTGAGCGAGTGTATCAGTGCATATCCATCATTTCCACTAGAGTAGCAATCCAAGGATATGCCCCACTGCAGGAAGTTTTCAGGCATCATCTTGGCATGTGATGGGCATACACATAATCTTACATCATCGAGGATGTGGTGATGAAGAATAAACATATCGGTCACACACACAGCTCGTCGACAAATTCTACTCATTGATTCTCTTTAGCTAAATTATTCAGAATGTTATTTTCCATAGAAATTTTCTAATCTAGTGTCTTCTACTTAAGTCACTTACCGATCCTGTCTTTGAGTCCATTCTTTTCCTTTCATATCCTTTTATTTTTCTGTTAATTTCTTGGGTCCATGGTAGAAAGTATAGAGAATTTGGATTGAGAAACTCGGTTGTTGCTCTTGCAACTTGAAGCATATCCTGTGCTGATTCCCTTTGTAAAAAGACTCCTAGTTTCAATATGCCGATTTAAGTAAGTCAACTGGAACATACCAGGTTTTTCTAAATAAATGTATTATAATTGGTAGATAATAGATAAAAGCTGAATAAATTGATTAGCTAGCAGTATTTTGATTTGTTTTTTGCTCTTTGAAAATAAACAGACTAGGTTAAGGATGTATAAAGGAGTATTGGTTCTAATCGTTTTTGCTTCTTTGCACTATTGTTTTGATGTCCTGATTGTTTAAGCTACTTATTCATTCATTCACTCATTTGATAAATATTTATTGAATCCCCCTAAGTACCAGATACTTTTTTTTAATATATTCTAGGGAGAGAGCACTGAAAAACAAAATCCTTGCTTTGTGGTATTGGTAGTCTAGAAAAATAATTATGTTTACTTAACGTAAATTAAGCAAATATAAAAATAAAGAAATAGGAAATTTCAAAGAGTGCTTTACCGAATAAAGAAGGGCAATTGGAGGATGTGTGTTTAGGTAAAGTAAAGGATATAATCTTGGAACACAGATTTGTACAATGGGAAGGAGGAAACCAAACCATACAGAGGTCTTGAGGTAAAACATTCCACACGGAGGTAACCCCAGAAGAAAAGCCGGAAGAGAGAATGAGCTTACTGCTTGCTAGCTGTGGTGAGACCCAATGTGATTGAAGCCGAGAGATAAAAGAATGGCAGGAGAGAAGTCTGGAGAAATAAACAGAGGTCACATTATAGGGTCTTGTGGTTCATAGAGAGACTTTGAATTTTATTCTAGTGGGTAGTTGTCGAAAAGTTTTGGGCAGGAGAATAACAGATATAATTCACCTTTAAAAAACAAGCCTGACTGCTCTTTGGAAAATGATATCTGATATTTATAAGGTACCAGAGTAGGAAATGGTAGACGCACTAAGAGGATGCTGCAGTAAATCCAGGCAGGAGATGAGAGTGCTCTGGAATACGGTGATGGTATGAAAGGAGGTAACAAGCATCAAGTTTTGGGTACACTTTGAAGATGCAGCCAATAGGACTAGAGGACCGTTTTCAGTTAGGATAGGGTAGCTTATGCCACAATTACAAACAACCCCCAATTCTTGGTATCACAAAGAGCGAAGATTTGTTTCTTGTTCATCCTGTTTGTACATCTTGAATCAGAAGAGAGATCTGACTTACAAACTCAGGCTGACAGACACTCTACCATGTGAAGTATCATCTATCACATGACCAGAAAAGATTGATAATCAATTCCCTTGTAGAAATATTTCTACAAAGGAATGATGCGTGCAGCTTTCGCTCACATTTCATTGTCCAGGAAAAGGCACCCAGGAACTTAGTTCCTGGAGACAAGAAAGTATAGTCTTTTTGTATGTTCAGAATAGAGCAAACTGAATATCTACAAAAATTAGTAATGTCTATTATAAAGGTAAGTCAGATGTGATATATGACAAAAACAGAAGAATCATGGATGACAACTAAATTTTTGGCCTGAGCTGCTGGGTAAATTTTGGTGCATTTACTGAGATGAGGAATATTATTCTAAGAGCATGTTTATATGAAAATATAAAGAAAACAAGAATTGTGTTGTCACGTTATGGATAGTTAAGTCTGAGGTGATTTTAGATATCTAATGAAGATTTCAAATAGATACTTGGTTATTGGAGCATAAAGCTCAAGAAAAGTAGGAAAGAAAGATGTGGTGAAATTGATCAGATTACCATAACCTTAACTTGGGTTTGGCCTCAGCTTGAGATTGCTTGCAAGAAATAGAATATAGTCAAACTAGATTACATAAAGGAGAGTGTGTTGTATAAGCGAACCTCATTTAAAAAAAAAAAAAGTCTTGAAATCCAAGGGCCAGAACTAGAGAGGGGTCTCGTGAATGAATCCCAAACTAGACATCCGGTAAGAACCGAGGTAGCTCATTTTCATTCTCTCCCACTCCAAGTCTGTGTCTCCCCATGTCTTTGTTTCATTATTATCATCATTTTGCATGTTGTCTTTTCTTCTCATTCACCTGCTTACGCGTGGCCCCATCATGATTGTGTCTGTCCATTTGTGGGTCAGTCCTCTGCTCGGTGGACAAGGCTGCATTTTCTGAAACTCTTAGCTGGTCAGGTTTCCTCAGAATTTTCCTTTGAAAAACAAAAAGAGGAATCCATGTAATGTGATTCTCCCATCAGTGACCATACTTTTCTTATTCAGCTGATTTTATTATTCAACGTTTACAAATTTCATGGTTTGTGGCTGTCATTCCCCATAAATAATTGATGCTTTCAGATAATTGATGGGCTTTTACATTTCACCATTAACTTACTCCCTGATTTCTAAACCATCAGGAATGTGCACTTCTCAACACAGTGGTTGATTTGCTTACATTTAATTTCATAAATCATCACCAGCCGGTGTGGCTGGATACTTCCACACCCAGAGAGGCTTGACTGGAGTCCCAGCGGTCAGGAGGAGGAAGTTCATGTCTGTTGTCCACCATCCACTTGTTTAATTTCCCCAAAGTCTGAACTGCAAGGGCACAGCCTATATTTAAGAGGACTCAGAAACCCGAGGGTGAGAGCCCTGCTGCACACACAGTGCAGTGATTCAAACAGTGGCAGCTCTAGCACAAAAGCTAAAGCGGCACTTTAACCAAAAAAAAAAAAAAAAGGAACGGGAATTCTCAGAAGACTGTAACTGAGATACCAAAATGACTTAGAACTGGAAAACATAATGACTCTAGAGTTGAAAAATTTTTTAAAAAGTAAAAGAATATTCACTACTGAGAACTGAATTATTGCCGTGAGAAAATCAGATAGATGAATTATCTCACAACACAGAAGAGAAATACAAAGAAATGAAAATCATGACTGAAGAGGTAAGGTGGCAGCGAAACCCAGGGATCAAACACGAGGCAGGCAGGGGCTGAGGATTACCCACGGGCATTTTCAGCTAAATTAAGTCTTAAGAACATCTGAGTTCAGAAAACCAAAAGAAAAGAATATCAGAGTTGGCAGTAAAAATTGGCAGCACGTAGCAGATAACCTTTCTCTAAGTGCACCATTTTTCTCAAGTAGCAACTTTATTACAGAATAGGTGAGCAAAATAAGGGACTGTTACGGAATTGAACAATGGAATGTGGCCTAGATTTGTAGTCGGGGTGGCTGCTCTGTGTTGTCAAATGCAATTTCATGCATTCCTTATTTTTCATGCTTTCAATATAAAAATATAATTCTTTGTGGAATAGAGATTTCCCCACTCTGCAGCTCTGAGCCCCTCTGCTCCTATCTGGAAGCTAGGCTAAGAAATGTTTTTACAGGGCCTGTTTTATTGTTCTACCCCAGGGTCTCATGGCATTTGGCTCTTGGTCTCTGTGACAATGTACATATTTGCCATTTTTTCCACAGAAAAGTAGAACAGGATGCATTTCACCCTTCAGAGCCACAAATGGCCTGATATTGTGAGATATTTTCAAGTCATGGTGGGGTGGTCATATTTGATATTTCGGATACCCCAAAGGAGCAAGCGCCCTACAGCACATAGCACCGTGTGTTTGGTTTCCCAGAAAACCCTGTTAGTCAGTGGATAAGCCTTCTAAGATGAAGATTCTGAGCTGGAAGATCAATGAGTTTCCTGGGAACTTTTTTGTTTTTGAGACAGTCTCACTCTGTCACCCAGGCTGGAGTTCAGTGGCTCAATCTTGGCTCACTGTAACCTCACTGCCTCACATGTCCCAGTTCAAGCAGTTCTCCTGCCTCAGCCTCCTGTGTAGCTGGGATTATAAGCACGCACTACCATGCCCAGCTAATTTTTGTATTTTTACTAGAGATGGGGTTTCACCATTTTGGTCAGGCTGATCTTGAACTCCTGACCTTGTGATTCACCTGCCTCAGCCTCCCAAAGTGCTGGGATTATAGGCATGAGCCACCGTGCCCAGCCCCTGAGAACTGAGAATTTTAAATGTGGAACCCTAAGGTACTGATCAAGGATCAGTTGTCTCATGAAGGAAACCTGAACCCCTCTCGTCCTCCCATCAGTAGTAAAGAAGCAGCTAGATGGACAGGTGCCCGGCATTATAGGAGGCTCTAGGTAAAGCTGTGGCCACCTACAGCTATCCAAAGGGGAGCCCATGGTTCCCCTGCGGCCGGGCTGCAGCATCATCTCTGTGAGCTGTTGGGGATAGACTTCTTCCCGCTGTACTACTCCAAAGGAGTTCCGTAATATCCTCCTTCCTATCTAGGCTGTTCTCCTCCCCAGATAGATCCCATTGTTCTGGGCTGGGGACAGTTCAATGGAGAAATCTTGGGTTCATCTCTGAAGGCCCTAGTTTAGGTCACCTGGCTAGATTGGAAATCACTGGCAGGGAAGAACCCCAGCTCTGCATTTTCAAAACCTAAATAGATTTTCTCTTATGTAGGAGGAAGGTGGTAGTTTTCTCTCCTCGCATGCAGGGTTTGGGTCTTTGCCTACCATAATTTTTTTTAAACTATGCTTTTAGCATAAACAGTTTGTTGTTCAAAATGTTAAAAATCGTCTACTTGTCATTTAAATAGTTTACTCTGTGCCTTCGGAGGGAAACACAACACCTGTGGTATTGCTATTTGTCACTTGAAGTAGCAAGCCTACAGATGTAGCAGGGGATCCTGAGATGCTGTGTAGATGTGGCAGCATCGCTCTGGGACAGATGTCCAGCTCTGCAATTTGGTGCCAGCCAAGGCTCTCAGACCTTACTCAGTGTGGTCTAGACCTCGTGGTAAGCTGCTGAGAGCCAGAGATAAAATTAGCTTTGAGTTCATCCTTGGTGTCCTTTGGAAGTAGAGACGTCGGTTTCTACTGCGTAGAAGCAGTTGGCCTTATCACCCTCCCCTGCCTTCCAGTATTCAGGTACATCATTCACAAACTGCTGAAGAAGCTGAACAGATTTCTCTACCCCAGAAAACAGAATTGGGAATCCACTGTAGAAATGCATGTCCAGCCTCCTGGATGGTTCAGCTGCTGCTCTCATGCTGATTTGACAAGGTCAAGGACCCAGCCACTTGTTTCCCCCTGAGCGATCACAAAGGAACTGTTGCACTTTAGCGTCTGGTGCCAAGACTATTTTTTCCCCTCCTTGGCAGAGGTCTTTGAGCATATGCAGTGTTAAAAATTGTTTGCCACTTTTATTTCAGCATCACATTATGGATCACCAAAAAAAAAACCCAGTGTGGGGCCTGCCTTATGTCTCTGATGCGAAATGCCTTAGGATCTTTGTGATTCTTAAAAAGGGGTTTTAAACAAAACATGAAATGATGCCTACATTTATGATGGGAAAATTAGATATTTCAAAACAAGCTCCAAATTCCTGTGGACTATTGTTTACACTTATGCAAAAGCATCATGTGCTGTCCTCCAATCTCTGCAGTGCATGGGTGTGGTTCACATTCGGAGACGTGGAGGGAGCAAGTGGAATGCTCCGTGCTCTCCCTCAGGAGTCTTTTTATGTCTACAAACATCACCTGAGTATCTGTTATGACCTTAGTTTTTGGTGGAATTTAGTGTTAAATTTCGTGTGCTTGAAAAAAGCAACTCCGTCTTTGAAATGGTCACATCCTGTGCAGCAGTGTGGTTATGGTAATCATCATCACCATCCTCATATGCTGCCACAGAAATGTATCCTTTGGCCCAAACAGGACGTTCAGGTGGAACTGTGACACTCGTAGGCTGTGACAGCACTGAGGACAGTTATTCCCAGACTTCGCAGATATGCTGTGTTGCTTTTTCTCTTCAAGAGCCCTGGTGTTGCTAACATTTTATATTTTCTCTCTACCTCTTTCTTTCTCTCTCCCTGTATCCCTACCCTCCTCTTTTTCTCCCTCTCTTCTCTCTTCCCTCCTTTCCTTTCTTTCTCCCTCCGTCTCTTTCTTCCTTCCTCCCTCCCTTCCTGCTTCTCTTCTTCCTTCCTTTCCTTCCTCTTTCTTTCCCCCTCCCTTCCCTTCCCTTCTCTCTGTCTTTCTTTTCTCCCTCTCCCCTTCCTTCCTTCTCTTTCCTCCCTTTCTTCTCTTTCCCTTTCCCCTTCCCTTCTTCTTTCCTTTCCTTTCCCCTTCCCTCCCCTCTCTTTCTTCCCCCACCCCTTCCCTTTCTCTCTGTCTCCCCAGATAATCTCTCATCACTCTGAGGCTGTCCTTGTTGGTATTTGTGACAAGCAGTCATTGTTCCCATTGTCAGAATAAAAGCCAAGCCCCAAGGAAGCCTCTCCCCTTCTGATGGGGGTGTTCCAGTGCTTGGGGTTCACCATACACTTCCCCACAAGGGAGTTTGCCAAATGGACAGATCTCCTGACACTTCCACCTCCACCCTGCTTTACTATCTCTCACAACTGGCACAACAAGGTTTTGAAGCCAGAAATAAAGCCCCAAGACAACATCAAGTGTTGCCTTCATGCTCCATGAGCCTGCTGTGGTCAGCAGAAAGCACAAAAATGGGATAAGATGCACTTTGCTGCTTCAGTTAGTGAGCCAGTTAGCCAGCCATGGGGAGGGCTCGAATTACACTCTTAGGCATTGAGGTGAGGTTACCCAAATGCCCTGTTCCCCACTGTTACTCTGGTGGAGAGCTCATCAAAGTCCAACAAATGTTTTGTTTTGTGCAGAGAGAACCTGGAAAAATACTCTGTTGGGGGTGAGTGGTTTGGGGGTGGGTTGGGATTTTGTTTAAATAGGCAGGAGGGGTAATTCATATATACTGCCACTAGGTCTGGAGCTTCTAGAAGGAGTTCTAGGGGATGTAGAATAGACACATGAAGGAGTTAAAGAGGGAAGACGGAGGGAAAGGAAATCAATACTTATCTGACTCCTGATGTACCTCATGGCAGACGTATGGCCCAAAGACGCATTCTGTCTTACAAAACTCTCTTCAAGGTAGTTATTTTGAAATCTTTAATTTCCCAGATGTGACAGTTAAAGGAAATGTTTTAAGTCAACTAATAAGGCACTTTTGTGTTCTACTATAACTCTGCTTTTGTGGTCTGTCTAGGGCTGGGGACTTTATCCAGGTTAGCTATATACAAGAATAGAACCCAAACAGGTTGATTAGGGTCTTTCCCTGGGATTTCTTTGCCACCTGGAATCAGGAATAAAAAATGGTATTGAAGCTGAGGGATATGGAACACAGCTACCATGTTCCCCACCGTTTTGGGAGGTTCTTCTTTAGGAAGATCAATTGAAGATGTCCCAGATCTGCGGGCAGTTGGCAAGAGTCACGGAGCCCATTCAGTTGGCTCAAGGGAAGAACCCAAACTGAGGCAAAATGCAGTGTATTTTAGCAAAATGAAATGGCCACCCATTTTAAGTTTCTACAACTCAAAAATAATTTTTAACTAGAGAAAAGGGAAGGTTGAGAATCATATGTAGTTTTTTTTTTCAACACAATATGCTTAATTAGTTTGTTCTACCCCTTTCAGAGAACGTCTGCTATGTTGAGCCACTGTTTTTGATGAGAGTATTTTGCATCCTTCAACTGCGTTAGCTGGAAAAATATTTGAGAGTCACTGTCCTAATAGTAAAGTTAGTTAGGATGCTTTTTATGAAATCAGTCTTTCAATATTTTCCTTGATCCTGCAGGAACATCAAAAGATAGTAATTAACTAATTAATTTTCTGAAGACTGTATTTTCCTCCTTCTTTACTACAACCTGGAGATAGGAAACACACATTAATGGAAGCCAGCATTGAGTAGAAGCTAAGAAATAGCATGAGACAGGTGAAATAGACACTCTTTAAAATCAAACTGGAAGGTGTGGGTATTAAAAAAAAGAGAGAGAGAATGCAGTTTGCTCAGATGACATGGGCAGGAAGTTCCTAGGGTTGGAATTGTTGTGTTTGAAAGAGAATGAATCCCTTTGCAAAATTTGGCTTAGAAGTTCCGAGTCTGCAGGAATGTACTCAGGAGTCCACTATGTAACAGAAGCTCAGCTCCTCTTCCATGCACCAAGAATGGGAATTGTGGCTCCTGGATGTAGGGTGGCAAGAGGAAGGGTGCAGTTATAACCACCACTGTGTGCTCTCACTCCAAAGAGGAAACTTGGTGGTCTAATCAGGTTCTTCCCCACTCTTACATAGCCTGAAACAGTTAACTCCATCTCTCTGGACTCAGCTTCATCTGTAAAATAGGGAGGGTGGGCATGTCTCTTCTAGCTCCAGGATTCTGTGCCATTGACGTCTGTCTTCTGGAGCAGGCCCACTGATGCATCCTGGCCATGCCTTTGCCCATGTCTTCACAGCACAATGAGATCAGTCGGAAGCCTTACGCTCAGGCTCCTCCAGTGGCATACCAACGATCAAGCAACGTTTGCATGTGCAATGTTAAGATGATTGCCAACCCCCATACGGGTGTATCTTTAGAGTTGATATTAACAACCTTGACCCATTTAGTGTAGGAGGAGAGGCCGCCATGTTGATTTTCTGTAAATGATCTGGATTATATGGTGGTTTCAAAATAGCCAACTTTTAAAGCTCCTTATGAAATTAAATGTGCTGATTATCCAAATGATGTGACATTTTTATAAATAGAAAATAAACCTCTGAGCATGTGGTTGGATCTACATCAGACACAGGGATAGAAACAACATTGGGAGGTCCTACTCAAGGACATTCTAACAACAATTTCTGGAGCTAGAAGCATGCATCTTCATCCGTTCTAGGTAGGGAGGAAAAAGAAACATTTTCCTTGCCCTCTACCTTGATGGACCGGGACTCGTGTGCTGCCTTGATTGAAGGGAAAATTAACAGTTTTGACACTGTCATCTAGCTCAACTCAGGGAAAAACAAAAAAGACACTTTCCCACTCTAGTGGAATTAAAGATTTGCTTGTTGATGGGCGATGTTTTCAGCCAGGGTGCTTGCTGTTTGAGGTAGAAGCTGTGGCCAGAGCTGAAACCATCTCATTGTCTCTCTAATCACATCTAGGCAAAGAGGCGGCTCCTCTGGAAAATCTAGATTCCTTTGATGATGCCATTGCTACTCACTAGGGTAAGAAACCCAGATAGGTCTGGCAGAGCATTTGTTTCTCCAGTGTCATAGCTGAACAGAAAACGTGCTAGAAGAAACATCACAAGAGTACAGGCCTCTGGCCATGCACCATTGGAGGCTGTAATGGTGAGCCCAGGGGTGGAAAGGCTGGCTAATGTGCTCTCCTGCAATCAGATTATATTGTCTTCATTTCTACTTATGAACTCCTTCAAAGTCCATGGCCAGAAAGCCCCAACCTTTTAGTGAGGATACTACCCATTTGCAAGAAGCAGAGAATAGAAGAGTATTGGGGGATCTACAGTTAACTAAACTTGTGTTGAATAGAAGTTACTAAAACCGGGTCAGATTTACATCTGTGATCCCAGGTTGAGGGCCTCAGGCAAGGAAGTGAAGCCGAAGATGGATTTTGAAATAGTGACCTTAGACTCGATTCCACTGCAGGGGTTGCAGCCACCTAGCATATGAACCGTTGGGCACCAGGGCAAGTGACAGCCAGTGGCAAGGAGCAGCTATGAGGACAGATAGCCTCTGTTGTGTGCACTCTTTTAAAAAAAGAGAGAGATAGGGAGAAAAAAAATACCTAAATGATATTATTTAAGTTTCACCATAAACCATTGAATGAAATAAGACATATGAATTCACTATGCTTCCAATTGGTCCAAATTTGCACATGTTCCTTAGCTTCTTTCTACACTGATATGATGCTAATATATAAAGACTTCTTATTGTTGTTACTTCTCTGACATTGCTCCTCCATATAAGCCAAAAACTTCACCTTTTGCTCATAGAGGCTTTAAAAAAAGGTCCAGCAACTCCCCTAAAGCTAGAGACAAAACTGAATTTGCTGGACGTACTGAGATGTGGCGTGTCAGTTTCCAACACAGGGCCTTTCTAAAGAATTTCAAAGAATAATTTTGCTCATGTGAAGTTTTCACTTTGTGTGCTGACATTGGAGCTTGAAGGTTGCATAAGAACCACTCGGTTGTATATGTTTTACAACATAAATGTTGCCCGTTTCTCACCAGCTGATTTCCCTTCGTCTGGGCTGCTGCTTCTGCCCTATTACCTACTAAAGTTCTCCCCTAATGACCAAGGGGTTGCCCAGCTTGTCAGTGAGACAAGGATATTCGTGGAGATGTGACAGTCATTCTGGAACTACTCCTCACTTGTAAGATAAGGTGAAAATCACTTGGAAAAAATGTTTAAATCAGATACTCAGGCATACCCTAAATCTGCTGTATCAGAATATCGGAGAGGAGAGTAGCCTATATTTTAAAAATTTCTCCAGCTAGTGGTTGAGAAAGATTAGACCAGTTGCTCTCAACAATGTTTTATGGCTAGGATATACGGCAGTAGAAACTCCCATCTGTTCTCTTCAATGAGGAAAAGGCTATGTTAAGTGAAAACTGTGAGAGTAAATCTCTCCTCTCCACTAGTTTACCACTGGCCTTCTAACAAGGGATCAGGAGCCTAGGGTTGGGGCCGTATTGTCCAGCTCGTCCTGGGGTGGCTACTTTGTGCTCACAAGCACTTGACCTGGGTTGACCAGTAAGTGAGTTTGATGAAGTTTACATATAATGTAACTCCACTCACCTTAAATATCCATGAGAGTTGCTGGACAGCTTTTGTGGCACCCTGTACACAGTAGAGGCCTTTTGCCATGTTTTAGAAAGCATATTTTAGTGTATTCCCAATATCCTGTTTATAGTAATCATTGTCTCTGGATATTGCCTCCAATGCCTGCGCGCAAGAGATGCATTTAATGAGAAGTTAGTAGAAATCATTAACATATACAACTAAATTCTCCTTTGAGTACTTATTGTAGGCAAATTTAAAAATAAAGCCAACAGGTCTATCTCACGGATCTTATGTAATTATATTGGTTCCGGAAAAAACTTTTGAGAATAAAGTACTCAGTCATGTGAAGCAAGTTAATTCTCCTTGGACATGAAGGCACCACTAAGCATGGCTGCGAGATGATTTTCTGGTTGGTACCCCGTTGTCCTTTACCGGAGCCTGTTTATGCCACCCACATGTGAATCAGACCCTGGATGTGGAGATATGTGTCACCCACAATGCTTCTAGGACCCCCTGCCACTGGCACAATTAAGTTTCTTTAAGGAATTGGGAAATGAATTTCTATATTAGAATTCATTGCTGAGAGCGTGACCTACCTTAATATTTTCTGCTGTTTCAAATTTTCCTCAGAAAACAATTAGAGCCTGCTGGGGTGTGTGTTTGACAGTGCAAATGGAACTACAAATGACCTGGGTGTGCTTCAGCTAAGCACCAGGGCAGCTTAGGGATGTATTAAGCTGAGTAATTATCTCGTATGTTTTCCCTTGGGTTCAGTGACATCTACAAAGTTCATTTTCCGAAGTTCTTCTCTCTACAAATTTAAACTCAAGGGAAATAGGATCCATATGTCCCTGATTCATTTGCACTGACTCATCAAACGTTCTTTTCTTTATAAATTATTAGATGTCTGGAGAGGATTTCAACTGTTTTTTTATAAGTTCTTTTAAGCCTTTTTGTCTACAGGCAGGAAATGGCCATTTGCCAGCAGTGAATGAACCCCCAAATAGTCACGTTCTGTTCAGGAGGCAAAGGAAAAAGAAAATAAATTCCCTGTTTTCTAAGTACAGCCGGCTAATGGTTTTCTTTAGAGGTGGTCATAAATGTGTTCTCTGAAATGTATCATTAGACTTGTTAAATGTGTAATCATAGACATTCCATGAAGTTGGTACAGCAGGAATGGGATTTCAATTGCCCCCCCCAGTCCCTGTCCACACATGCATTACTATTTTACCTGTGAAACTCTTAAAAGCTGTTGGTTTGCCCAGAAGCTTAGAACCTTGAACTAAATGAAACATAAAATATCCTCAGTATGTGTACCAGAGGTTATGTGTGTGTGTGTGTGTGTGCATGCGTGCGCGTGTATGTGAGACAGTAACAAGAGAAAAATTGATATACTCAAACTCTGTGTCATACTGTTTCTTATGATTTCCATATTGAATTCAAAAGACATCATTTTGAAGATTTAAAATAACATGGCATCTGGCTTCATTACAAATAAAAGTAAACTTTTTGACCTACCAACAATAGCCCAGGGTAACTGGATTTCAAAAGCAAATCAACTTGAGCTTCATCTTTCAGTAACTAAAAATACAGTCAGGTGGCACATAATGACATTTTTGTCAACAACAGAACACATAGAAAACAGTGGTCTCCTAAGATTATAATGAAATGGAAACATTCTTATTTAATGATTTTTTGATGATCCTGAACTGATATGGGCCTAGGCTAATGAGTGTTTGTGTCTTCATTTTTGTAAAAAAAAAAAGTTTTAAAAGTAAATGAACAAATTTAAAATGTTAAAATTCGAAAAAAACTTACAGAGTAAGGATATAAAGAAAGAAAATACTTCTTTGCAACTGTAAAATGCATTTCTATGTTAAAGTGTGTTATTGCAAGAGTCAAAAGTTTAAAAAATAAAAAATACAGTAAGTTAATTTATATTAAAGAAGCAAAATTTTAAATAAATGTAGGCTTGCCCACATGTACAGTGTGTATAAAGTCTACAACAGTGTGCAGTAACATCCCAGGCCTTCACATGCACTCACCAGTCACCTACTGACTTCCTCAGAGCAACTCATGGTCCTGCAAGCTCCATTCATGGTGGGTGCCCTATATGGGTGTACCGTTTTTTACTCTTTTCTACTGTACTTTTACTGTGCCTTTTCCCTGTTCAGACATGTTTAAACACACGAATACTTATTGTGTTACAACTGCCTACAATATTCAGAAAAGTAACATGCTGCACAGGCTTGTGGCATAGGAGCAATAGTCTATACCATATAACCTACGTGTGTAGTGGTCTGTAGCACCTAGGTTTGTGTAAGTACGCACTATGATGTTCAAACCATAATGAAATTTCCTAGTGACACATTTCTCAGAATGTATTCCATCATTAAGTGATACATCACTGTATGTAAATGAAAAATAATCACAGGTGTTGAAATGCTGAGTGCTTCCTTTGTCTAAGTACCTTACTTGAATTAAATAATTCAATCATCACAAAGATCCTGTTATTCACATACATGTTATTTACATGCATGACTGTAGGTAAATGAAAAATAATCACAGGTGTTGAAGTGCTGAGTGCTTCCTTTGTCTAAGCACCTTACTTGAATTAAATAATTATTTGTCTAAGCACCTTACTTGAATTAAATAATTTAATTATTTGTCTAAGCACCTTACTTGAATTAATTTAATTAATTTGATTATTGAATTAATTAAATTATTTAATTCAAGTAAGGTGCTTAGACAAAGATCATATGTTATATTCATAATTATTCCCGTTTTTTGATGAGGAAACTTAGACTTTAAAGATCATACAGCAAATAAATGGCAGTTGAGCTTTTAATTCGGAATTCCAAGTTCTTAACTATAACCATCAAAAGCACTGTATTTTCCCTTAATGATAAAAGTAGACTACCATATCAGTGATCTCCTTTCAGTGCTTACGAATTTCACTACAGTCTAATTCAGATTTCTTCTAGCATTATCCCGTGACACCCTCCATGCTGCTGCTTATACAACATAGACAGAGTTGCTTGGTAATTTCTTTGCGAAACCAAGTTTGCAGGTTGATGGTTTGGTCAACTTTTTTTATCTTGCCTTTAGCACAATGCCAGGACCATACTCATTGCAAGTTGAATAAAATAATTCACAAATGGGACCTTTTGGTATCTAGCCTGCTTCTCTTATAAGCTCCTAAGGCTTCATGTGATTAGAACGAGAGCTGAATAGTCTTTTGTGGTGTCAGACTTTGTAAGCCATGGGTATTTCCATTAGTTCATTAGTCAAATGTGATCAAATGATTAACGAACCCAGGAAACTTCTAAATCTCCTTGGGAGTAGGTAGACCTTCATAGTGACTCTAATTTCTCAGAGATCAGTGCTGCCTTTTCTGCGAACGCATGGCTCTTGAGATTGCAGATTATTCTACTTGTGCCTGTTATGCCTGCTCAAATATTGCATCTTTCGTGAGTTTTTCCTCAGCCTTAGGAAAACTTCCCTTACAAATATCCCTGCCATTTTCTGTGGTTTTGGATTTACCTGTTGGCTTTCCCACCAACTCAAGAACTGAGACTGTGTAAATTCACCCATGCATTGTTTTTGTTTTGTTTTTTAATCCAAGGAGTCTGGCACATAAAAAGCTTTAACAAAAATGCATTGAATGAACGAATGTTTTACACTGTTTCTTAAATGATGGCGCTGAGCATGTATAAAGCCAGCGCATCTGTCTCATACAGATTAAGATTCAGGCCTTGAATTCTGTCCCTATCCTCAAATGAGGAGAGGGGCTGAAAACCAGCCCTAGTGTGCAGAGATCCAGCCAGACTCTGGATGTGGCCCAGGCTTGGAGAGAATTCTACCCTGCGCTTTCCTTTATCTTGGATGGATGGCAGTGTGCTGGAGTGAGGCAGCTTTGGGCTGTTGTCTAAAATAGGAAGCTTATTCTAAAGACAAATTGGAGAAAGTGAAGACTTCGGGAAGCTCACCCCCAAGCCTGAGCTTTTGATCTGTTGATCTATAGCTGATGGGCACACTGCTTACCCACTTTGCCCACTTTGCTTCTATTTTCCTGCAAAGGCTTGTGTGATTTTAAACACCAGACAACCTTGGTCTTTAGGTAACTGCATTATCCTTTTTTCAGTTAATCTACTTTTAATTTTTCTTTCTTTCTTTTCTCAATGCCCTCAACATTGTCAACACTGTCAAAGATGTCAATGTTTTCATTTCTAGTTCCAATGGCACTATTTTTTAATTGTCGTGTATTTCCAAATGTAACCATATTTCTGAAAGGAAAATATGACCTTCAAAACAATGTTGGCAGCTTAGATTTCAAGTGTAATGCTTTCAAAAGCCTCTCGGTCTTTATTTATTTAGCAAATACTCACTGAGTAGCTGGCATGTCCCAGGCATTGCACACTGTTTATACAAAAACAGTTGATGTGTAGTTCCTGTCCTAAGAAAGACTGTAAGCTTTCTTAGGACAGGCACTACATGTGCAGAAAACACTAATAGGCAGTGATCACAGGATCATGTGGAAAGTTCTAAGATAAAGCGTACCCAGGGCAGTGGGGGTGCTGGGCAGAGGACAGAGTCGAGGAAGACTCTGGGTCCATCCTGGTTTGAACAGAAGGTAGAAGGCAGCCTGTATGGTTTTTCCTGGGGGCTTTTTCTTTCCCTTGAGAGTGAAATCCGCAAGACCAAGAACCACGTGATTCTCGATCCACAGACTCAAGAGATCTCAGAGAGTTTGTAAATTTGGGGCAAAATTTACGTTTATTTTCACTAACCTCTAATTAAAATTTAGTACTTCCTCCTGTCGTGACTGTAACCACAAATCACAGTAGTATCTGCAGCCTTTGTGACTTTCATCCGTAGAAATCACAGATATTTCCTATCATATAACAGTTGTTGCAGAGATCTCAAAACACTCCTTATGCTCATCTTGACTTCAAATTATGGTAGAACCACCATAAGATCTTGTTTGTATTGTTCATAAGAAGGATATATATATATTTTTTTCGAGATGGAGTTTCGCTTTCGTTGCCTAGGCTAGAGTGCAATGGCACCATCTCAGCTCACCGCAAGCTCTGCCTCCCAGGTTCAAGTGATTCTCCCGCCTCAGCCTCCCGAGTAGCTGGGATTACAGGCATGCATCACCACGCCTGGCTAATTTTGTATTTTTAGTAGAGGCGGGGTTTCTCCATGTTGGTCAGGCTGGCCTTGAACTCCCGACCTCAGGTGATCCATCTGCTTTGGCCTCCCAAAGTGCTGGGATTACAGGTGTGAGCCACTGCGCTAGGCCAAGAAGTATGCATCTTAACCACATAACACATTGTTTCCTTGTAAACATTGTCTCAAAAAAAATTGTTTCTTTTGTAATCTTTTATATTTGTATTTAAAAACCATATTCTGGGAAGGATCCATAGGTTCTGCTCAACAACTGAAGAGGTCCATGTTACCAAAAGTCCCTGTGGCCACCACATGGTGTTTATTTCTTGTTCCTATCCTCCAGCCTCCCTGGCCCCTGACTCCACCTGTCACCTTCATGCCCCTGGCCACTACCACATTTGCAGGTCTCCCCACTTAGAAGGCTCTTCCTAAGGCTCTCTGCTCAGCTGGCTTCTTTTATTCAGGTCTTATCTCACACAACACCTCTTCACAAAGACCTTTCTTTCCCTGAACCCCCACACGAAGTAGACCTGCCCTCCTTTATACTCTCCCTCACTTCACCGTTTGATTTTTGTGTACCATTCATCACCACTGGAAAGTGTACATTATTGGTTTATTGGCTGTCATCTTACTAGAGTGTCATCTATATCAGAGCAAGGACTTCAAATGGCTTGTTCTCTTGCATATTCCCAGAGCATTGAACAATGCCTGGAAGGTAGTAAGTGCTTAATAAATGTTCACTGACGGCCGGGCACGGTGGCTCACTCCTGTAATCCCAGCACTTTGGGAGGCTGAGGCGGGTGGATCACGAGGTCAAGAGATCGAGACCATCCTGGTCAACATGGTGAAACCCCGTCTCTACTAAAAATACAAAAAATTAGCTGGGCATGGTGGCGCGTGCCTGTAATCCCAGCTACTCAGGAGGCTGAGACAGGAGAATTGCCTGAACCCGGGAGGCGGAGGTTGCGGTGAGCCGAGATCGCGCCATTGCACTCCAGCCTGGGTAACAAGAGCGAAACTCCATCTAAAAAAAAAAAATAAATAAATAAATAAATAAATAAATGTTCACTGAACAAAATGTAATAAATGAGTGAATGGAAAGGGGAGTAGAGAAAGGAGTATGTCAGACAGCAATCAATGCAGTGACAACAATGCAGAGGTGACAAGAATCCTGAACCCAGGAGTGTTTACTGCAAAGTCTGACAGCAATGGGTCCCTGGTGCGCAAGGTCCCTTGGCCCTCCCACTCTTTCCTGGCTCCTATCTGGAAATAGAACAGGCTCATCATGACTGTTTTTGGTAAGAGTAGAGAATACAATTTGAGGAACTCATAATCTTAACAGATAAGGCTGGAAAATGCTAATGGAACAAGTTGCTGAGCATTTCTTATTGCCCAACCCTGCTGCCTCTTTCACCCAGTAAAGATGAGCAGACATGATTTGCATAATGTGCAGGCACAGACCATCGAACGTCTGGACATGAATATAGCTGGCAACAGACTTTTTTTTTCAAAGACATCTGCAATAAAACTAGACTCATGAGAGAACTTGTAGCATACAATTTTGGGTGCCCAAATAGAATGCTTTATGAGGGAGAGAAAAGGTAATGGGTTCATTGCTGCCAGAATGTAGTGTGTTAACACACAGTTTGAGATGCCTGAGTCTGACATTTAATAGCTGAGATGATAGTGGTCAAATACTTCTCAAGGTCAGTTTCATGTAGAGTTCCTGAAAAGGTGAGAAATCACTGAGATCTGTAATGACAAAGCTGATGAGAAGACTGATGAAACGGTGGTGGCAACAGGACAAGTCTTCAAAATAGCCTGTGAATGATTTATTTTGTAACAGCGGAGCCAATTGACGATAGCAGATTGCTAATTAAATACCAACCGCTGGGAAAATACCATAAATTTCTTTTGGCTCTGTATTGGCAATTGTGTACTTTTAAGCAGAGGCCAAATTATTTTCCAGCGAGTGCTTCTTTTTAGACCTAAACTTTATGTGTTTCCATCTCTTTTTCTCTTTTGCTTCAACCGCCAACACATTTGATTTAAAAGTAAAAAGGAGAAGAGGTAAGAAGAGAAAACAGGTGGGAAGATGGGAAGAAAGAGGAAGGAAGAAAGACAGTCCCAGGTGTCCTAATAACATTATATCAGAAAGGCTTACAACTGGGTGATGTGGCTCTCACCTGTAATCCTAACAGTTTGGGAGGCTGAGGCAGGAGGATTGCCTGAGGCCAACCATTCAAGACTAGCCTGGGTAACATTGTGAGACCCTGTCTCTACAAACAATTTTTAAAAAGTCTCACTTTCATTCTTTTCCAGTCTGTAGCTAACTAGCAAAATATAATACCAACCATTTATTGAGATCCTATCACAAGATTGGTGTTTCGCTGTGTTTGTAATCAGTGAGAGTTAACATTTACTATTTTCTATGTGCCAGACATTGTCCTAACTGTGAATTCTTACCAGGACACTATGAAATAGGAACTGTTATCTCTGTTTTTCTTATAAATGAGGAAACTGAGGCAGATAGTCTTGTTTGAAATACACGATTTTTAATGAGTGTGAGAATATCCTTAAAACAATTTTTAAAGAAACTTTTTACACAAAACCAGTTGATAAGAATTATAGTTTGCTAAGAAATACAATTAAGACAATTTAAGGAGAATCTGTAAGGTATATAAGCCTTGTATTTAAGTTAACTGCTAGCTACAGTTATGAAATAAAAGCGATGGAGTCTTACTTCTAAAATGAGTAAAGTGCCAAGTGACCTCAGTTTAGACCGCAGTGAAGATGGGCTGGGAGGATGAGGTAAGAATCTGGCACCTAGAGAAGCCTTATCTCCCTCTTTCCACTTTCTGGCTTGCACTAGGTTGGAGAGAGCCATTCCTGGAGTCGGGGATTAATGAATGTGGGAATGCACAGCAAAATGAGGTTTCCCTCCCCAGTAGTTCCATAATCTGAACCCCTGCAGCTGATCGTCGAGGGCTGACCTGCAAAGGCTTTGGTGGCAAAGTCGAGGAGAAGCCTAGGACTCCATGCAATGCAGAGGAGTCTCTTCTGTTGGAGTCAGGGGAAGTGGCAAGAATGCAAAAATATTACAATCAATTCCAACAAATAAAAGGAGGGCTGGGAAAAACTTATAATAGACAAATGATTAGTGATGAAAATAGGTAAATTTTTCTTTAAATGGCTTTTTGGATAGAAGTGATCTATTTTTTGATTAACGTAGAGGACCATTTGGTGGTATCATGAAGCCTTTATGTGTAAAACTCTCACTGGGAAAGGACTAAATAAAGTTCCACACAGAGGTTGGGAGAACCTGTCTTATGATTTTGTGCAACGTCTAGATTGGGGAAGATACCCCTAGGGAGTGGGTATGACTTGGAGACCTTCCCCATCAGGGTGGAACCACACTTTCGGGAGCGAATCAAAGCACCAATGAACCAAGGCCAAGGCAGTGATAGCTGCAAGAGCAGACCATCCAGCCCTTTCACCCTGGGGTTGCCGACCATAACAATGCCAGAATGGGCACATTAACACCGTTGTCACCCCTATTTTTAAAGCTTAAGAGGAGCATAGAGCTTCACGATTCCCTCTAGTAACCAAGACCCCCCAGCTGCCGTGACAATCCTGCGTAAGGGTGAAGGCAGAGTGAACAGAGGGGCTGCAAGATCTCATTGGCTGTAGGGTATTCCAAGTCCCCCCATGGCACTACTGAGAGTCACATGGGCTCCTGTGCTCCTGCTATGCTGCATACTCTAAAGAGACTCAACATGTCTGTGGAACAGCAGGTGGGTTTTACTATTCTCTGATCAAGTTCCTTCTCTTCAGTTTCTTTGACAGCATCCCTGGCCTGTGCCTTAACAGCATCCACACATTCATCTCCCCACTGCTTCCGGATGATGGGTTTGAAAACTTGTTATGAGCTGCACATAGACCTCACTAGAGTTCATGGCAGAGCTGCAGCCCCTAACTTCAGCCAGCCTTTCATTCTGTTTCTCATCAGATACATCTAATGGCAGCTGGGCGTTTAAACCACAGGGAAGGGATGGCAAGAACAAATATATAATTAGATATGTTGCCTGGCTGTGTGCTTTGTGGATAGGCCTGTGGGTTTTCTCCTGGGTGACTTGCCCTAATTGTGTCAGCAGCTTCCCCCAGCAGACAACTGGGCTGAGTTTGATCCATGAACTTGAAGCTCGAGGTGAAGAACCGTGTATCTACAAGAGCAATTATAACTATAATTAAGAGTGGGTTGGTTTTCTTTTCGGTTTGCCTTCTCGTTTCTCAGCGAGCATGGCAAGGATTCCCATTAATAATAAAGACATTCCAGAGATGTAGAATTAGGAAGTGGTTGATTCTAGTTAATTGGCATATTATTGTATTCCCATAAATTCTGTCTGGGACTGCTGTGAGTAGATGTAAAGCTACCAGGAAGAAATAAAATATACAGCCCCTACAATGAAGTTGTTTTAAGCTTGAAGCTTTCGTGTTTTTAGTGACTTTGAAGCTGGATAAGTATTAACTTGAGTATTTTATTTTGGCAAATACTGAAGTAACGAACATGATGACAGTTTCTGGTGGATATTCATAAACTGCCTGTGGATCTGGGAGACAGCTTTATGAAACTGTATAAAAATGAAAATAACAGTATGACACACATTCACTTTCTGTGTGTGAAATTTCATTTCATCTCAGAAAAAGCAAGATTACTGATGATAAAAACCCAACTGTATTTATAATTAGGATACCCTAATTGCAGTATTTTGAAGAAGCTGCCACAGCTCAAAATACACAGCATTTTCAGTTTACAAATAGTGATAACAAAGCTTAAATATGAATTTTCATCGAGCACTATTTACAGTGGATTTTGTGTGAAAGTTGAAGGAACTCAGTCCATTTGTATGCAGCTTACAGGTGTGGTTTAATTGGCAGTGTCTTCGGGGCATAGGCCCCTCAGTGGCAGAAAGAATACCAGAATGGGGTCAGAAGGCTTATTACCGGAAGTCTTTGGTCTTAAGTTGCTGAAGATTTCTAAGTATTAGTTTGCCCATCTTTGAAATGGGAAAGATAATGTGTAACTCACAAGGTGGTTGGTGATCATATTTATATGCAGGGTCAGGACTAGGGTGAGGTAATCAAGGTGCTTGGGATGCACAGTGTAAGGAGGCAGGTCTCAGCTGCCAGCTCTGTGCTTGCATAGCCCTTCCATTCTGCACCCCATGAGCCTCACCTCTCTCGAGTCCTAGCGCTGTTAAAGAGTATCACTGCTGCGATGTCTGGATCACATAGAGGCTCAGAATAAAAAGTTTTTCTACTAGTTGTCCTGTCTGCCTCATAGATATCTTTTGAGAAGTAGATAAGGAAAAATAGAGAAATGTACTTGTGCAGTGCTCTACAAACGTTAGCTGACACTAAATCACACCGAATCACTATTAAACCCCTGCTTCAGTTATTAACTGCAATGGCGTTATCAGCAAAGATATATATGAGATACATACAATAGATATTATGGTCCTTTGAAGGATTTAAATGAAAAAATATGTATTACTGTGTAGAGAGTAGCCCTTTAATATAGGATTGTATTTTTTCCTGAGTACAAATTGTAAACTTTGTGAAATTCGGGATGGTATTCCCTTGCCTTGTTTAATTTGACTACCAGCCAGTGCCACAAGTAGATAGACAAATTGTATCAGAAAATTAGTGAAGTTGGAAAAATAAATCAGAACTGAGCATTGTTCTAGACTTGGATAGCCTTCTGTCTGGCAACTCGTGCTAACTGGTGGCTGGCAGGAGACAGCAGTGGGCATGGTGAGGGTTTCTGGTAGATATCCATAAACTGCTTTTGGGATCTAGGGCACAGAGTTTTATGAAACTTTTCAAAAGTGAAAATGATAGTATGACACACATTCCCTTTCTGCCACCTCTTAGGCAGTCTATGCATCTCATTACAACTCCAGCAAAACCAAAATTATTGATGATAAAAATCCAACCATTTGGACAATTACAGTTTAATTGGGGAAGACGCATAAGTAGACAGCTAGAGGGACTGTGTTCTTGCCACCCAGACACTCGCTCATTTGGGTGAGGGGGCGACAAAACCAGCTATCTATGGCAGTCTCTGGCTTAGCTTTAAGCACTCTTTAAAGAGATTCTACAAGGAATGCTTGATTTCATATGATTTAAAAACTAAATTTATTCAGAAAAAAAGAAAGATTTTTTGCTGAGGGAAGGACGTTGCTGTGTGTGTCATCACATGAGTCGTGGCAGATAATTTGGGTTGAGTTCAAACACAATGTACTTTTCAAAATGTAAATCTGCGAACAAACGCTGAATTTTTAGAGCCATCACAGTTTTAGAAATTTTATGTTGTAATCTAAATTTGTAGTCAAGGTCAGTGGCTAAAGAATGTTGTTGGAAGGGCCTAGTCTGGGTCAGACAAAGGACTGGGTTGGGGAAGATGTGGCGTTTTTGTGCAGGGAAAGGTAATCTCTCAGGGGGTTTTCTGTGCACCAGTAAGAAAAGCAGCTGTGCACACTTGACATGTGCATCTGTGTTACTCCAAAACCCATCCCAGGCCGTGCTGCTGTCCTTAGTGAAATGGAGAGATTTTGTTGAGTCACTAATAACTGGATTCCTGGGACTGCTCATTTAACATATAACGAGGTCAAGAGATCGAGACCATCCTGGTCAACATGGTGAAACCCCGTCTCTACTAAAAATACAAAAATTAGCTGGGCATGGTGGTGCACGCCTGTAGTCCCTGCTACTTGGGAGGCTGAGGCAGGAGAATTGCTTGAACCCAGGAGACGAGATTGTGCCATTGCACTCCAGCCTGGGTAACAAGAGCGAAACTCCGTCTCAAAACAAAACAAAACAAAAACAAAAGCATATAACATACACAAGCATACTCAGATTTCTGCTGTGGGTTGGAACAGACTAGGGAGTGAAAACTTGCCCATGTCTGTGTTCAGACTGTGGGAAATGTTTGTCTTCATTCTTTCTCCGTAGAGAGGTGGTTTCCGTGATTGATGGCCAATCTAAAGTCTAGAATAATAGTAGCTATCATGTTCTGAGCCCCTGTGATGTGCCAGGCCCTATTCCAGGTCCTTCATGTCACACCAGCCTCATTATCTAGCTTTTTTTTTTCCTCTTTATTTTGCAGGTCTAGGAACTGAGGCACAGCTAAGTTACATGCTCTAGGTAGTAAATGTCACTTCTGTATACCTTGTCTGGGCTCACACTCATCCTGATATAGTAACTTGGAAGTCCTCTGGGTGCACACCCATGTTTGCTTTTGAAGAACAGTGAAGAGATTCTACCTTGAATAGAAAGTGTTTACATTGAGGTCCTTGCTCTCTCTGTTGAATACTAAAAGTGAGGGCCACCAAGGCAAGGTGACAAGTGGTGCCAGGCTCTCAGATTTGATGCTTCTGCTTGGGGTAGATGTGTAGACCAGGGAGTCTCAAACTCCAGCCCTTTCAGAGGCCAACGCAGGCCACATGAATGAGTGAAGCAGGCTGGGCAAAGACTCCACTAAATTGCTAGTGTCCCTTGGATGCAGCTCCAGACCTTTTTGCCATGAAGGATTAGCCAATGTCGCCTCATAGTTGAACTTTTCTGAAGAAGTTAAGAATTGAGATTAAAAAAAAGATTTGTTATAAATATTGAGAATTAATTTTAAAACTTTTAAAAAGAGTACAAACTAACCCCAAAATATCTGTGGGCCAGATATAGCTAATGGGCTGTCATTTCTTTTTTTTTTTTTTTAATATGTATTTTATTGCACTTTAGGTTCTATGGTACATGTGCAGATCACCCAACATTGTTGCATAGGTACATAGATGGCAATGTGGTTTGCTGCCTCCATCTCCCCATCACCTATATCTGGCATTTCTCCCCATGTTATCCCTCCCCAACCTCCCTACTTCCCACTGTCCCTCCCCTATTCCCCACCAACAGACCCTCGTGTGATGCATCCCTCCCTGTGACCATGTGTTCTCATTGTTCAACACCCACCTATGAATGAGAACATGCAGTGTTTGATTTTCTGATCTTGTGTCAGTTTGCTGAGAATGATAGTTTTCAGATTCATCCATGTCCCTGCAAAGGACACAGACTCATCGTTTTTTATGGCTGCATAGTATTCCATGCTGTATATGTGCCACATTTTCCTTGTCCAGTCTATCATGGATGGGCATTTTGGTTTGTTCCAGTTTTTTGCTATCATAAAGAGTGCCTCAGTGAACTTACATGTGCATGTGTCCTTATAATAGAACAATTTATAATCCTTTGGATATATACCCAGTAATGGGATTGCTGGGTCAAATGGAATTTCTATTTCTAGGTTCTTAAGGAATTGCCACACTGTCTTCCCCAATGGTTGAACTAGTTTACACTCCCACCAACAGTGTAAAAGTGTTCCTATTTCTCCGCATCCTCTTCAGCATCTGTTCTCTCCAGACTTTTTAATGGTCGCCATTCTAACTGGCATGAGATGGTATCTCAGTGTGGTTTTGATTTGCATTTCTCTAATGACCAGTGATGATGAGCATTTTTTCATATGTTAGCCTCATATATGCCTTATTCTGAAAAGTGTCTGTTCATATCTGCTGCCCACTTTTGAATGGGGTTGTTTGCCTTTTCCTTGTAAATCTGTTTTAGTTCTTTGTAGATTCTGTTTATCGGCCCTTTGTCAGATGGGTAGATTGCAGAAATTTTTTCCCATTCTGTTGGTTGCTGGTTCACTCTAATGCTTGTCCCTTTTGCTATACAGAAGCTCTGGAGTTTAATTAGATCCCATTTGTCTATTTTGGCTTTTGTTGCCAATGCTTTTGGTGTTTTAGTCACGAAGTCCTTGCCCATGCCTATGTCCTGGATGGTTTTGCCTAGGCTTTCTTCTATGGTTTTTATGGTGTTAGGTCTTATGTTTAAGTCTTTAATCCATCTGGAGTTAATTTTAGTGCAAGGTGTCAGGAAGGGGTCCAGTTTGTGCTTTCTGCACATGGCTAGCCAGTTTTCCCAACACTATTTATTAAACAGGGAATCCTTTCCCCATGGCTTGTTTTTGTCCGTTTGCCAAAGATCAGATGGTTGTAGATGTGTGGCATTGCCTCCGAGGCCTGTGTTCTGTTCCATTGGTCTATACCTCTGTTTTGGTACCAGCACAATACTGTTTTGATTACTGTAGACTTGTAGTATAGTTTGAAGTCAAGTAGCATGATGCCTCCAGCTTTGTTCTTTTGCTTAGGATTTTCTTGATTATGCAGGCTCTCTTTCACTTCCATATGAAATTTAAGGGGGTTTTTTCCAGTTCTGTGAAAAGGTTCATAGGTAGCTTGATGGGGATAGCGTTGAATCTATAAATTAATTTGGGCAGCATGACCATTTTCACAATATCGATTCTTCCTAACCATGAACATGGAATGTTTTTCCATCTGTTTGTGTCGTCTCTTATTTTGTTGAGCAGTGGTTTGTAGTTCTCCTTGAAGAGGTCCTTTACGTCCTTTGTTAGTTGTATTCCTAGGTATTTTTTTCTCTTCGTAGCAATTGTGAATGGGAGTTCACTTTTAATTTGGCTGACTTTTAGTCTGTTATTTGTGTATAGCAATGCTTGTGATTTCTGCACATTGATTTTGTATTCTGAGACATTGCTGAAGTTGCTTATCAGTCATTTCTATATAATTTCTGTTCTAGGTGAAAGATTAGTCACCCATAAAAGGCTTTTGTTTCCTGGTCTTCCTGTTAGGAGCTATCACCTATGGGAAACCCCGCAACTGGGGAATTGTATAATCCAGGGACATACTCTCTGTGTAGTACGTAGGTATAGCCCTGTACGCTTTCTTGTCTCTCTGTACTATACAGTTCCTTGAGCACTAGCTACATGCAGCTATTTTAGCTAAAATTAAAGCTAAATAAAATTAAAAATTCAATTACTGACTTTCACCCATCACATTTCAGGGACTCAATAGCCACAATTGGCTGGTGGCTACCATATTGGACAGAGCAAAGTAGAACATTTCTAAAGTCACTGAGGTTCTACTCAACAGTCCAAGTCCAACTCTGGATTCTTAGGCTCCGGCAGCCCCAGCTATCTTATGACTAAGTGTTCTTCCTGGCGTTGGCTCTTCTTGGTATTGGCCAACAGTTACTGTGATTGCCCCAGTGGCTTAAGCTTGTTTGCTTTGCTTAGGTCTCTCCATTAATCCAAAAAGATCTCTGCATTTGGCCATTTCCAGGTGCCTTCCTGTTGGCTCATAAAGATGTGTTTGGTGATGGTGTTTGGTCACCAAGGAAGAAAGGAACTCTTGTTACCTCTTATGCTTCTCCTTCAGACTATTTACTGCAGTTACAATGTTATATTTGATTGAGAAGTGAATGATGACTCTCCACTAGAGTCCCCCTAAGAGCCCCAAGGGAAGAGATTATGGGCTTGCCATTTTTTCTTTGGTGCCCTACAGAGTTCCTGGCAGTGTGCAGCCACAACTGTTGGATAAAGCTAAGCCCTGGGTAGGATAATTTTCCTTTACAACAGTGTCCAGGGTAGGCAAAACATCATTCCCAACAAGAAAAATGGCATAGCTCAAAAAAAGTGTTTTCCATCATATGTTGGTTTATGATGTGCCATTGTGAGATTCAGAACCACATGGTCTCTCTTCCTTTCACAGTAGTGAGCCCAAAGCAATTGAGTGCAGAGCTGTCAACAGGAATAAGGGCAACCCAACTAGTACTTTCCTATGCATCCAGCATTACAGAGTTTTTGTTAATATCCACAGTAACTAGTGCAACTTTGCTTGAAAACATTCTGGCAAGTAGAGAATGATTCTGAGGTCACATTAAATGGCAATTTGGGTGGGCTAATTATTCTTTTATTATCCTTTTGGTATTATGACCATTTAACCTCTCTTTATATAAACTTAAATATCCTGTGCTCACACAGTGATCCAGACAGCTGGATACTCCTCTTAGGGTAGTGAGAAGTGTTCAGGGGTCCCTCTTCAACATCTGATGGTTGCCATGGGTGAGCGTCACATCCCATCTAAAAAGCTGAATATTCTTGGGACAAATTAATACTGCTGGTTAGAGGTTAACCAATGGACTAATAAAATAGAAAGATGTTTTTAAGTTTTCAAAAATGGAAAATAGATTTTTCTTTATTTCAAAAAAGGAAGGTTGTATGGCACTACTATAACCTCCACAAAGCAAGGACTGTGTTTTTGGGGACTGGCCCTAGAATGTCTGTCCTTCAGGCCAATCAGTGAGATTCTGTAAAAAGCATAGCAGATGCTGTGGTGGACACCAAACGAATTGTATCCTTCATTCCCTGAGTATAAGTTAGACAAAATATGCTAGCTGGACCCCAGATATTTGATTGTGATCCTTTGAAACAATTAGATGGCAGTGGTGGAATGACGTATAATTAGGCATCAGCAAAAATAAATCAGGTATAAGATAAATCCTCTAGAGAGTTGAAGAAAGATGAGAATATTTGGGGCGAAACTGATGAGGCAAGGCTTTTTGGAGAAGGTGAGAAAAATTGACACAAAGATGTAAATAGGTGAGAGCAGAAGGGAAGTCATTAACATTGGAGAAGAGAGAGAAAAGAGACCGCATCCTAGTATGACCCAAGTAGCAAGAATGAGTAGACAGGATATGTTTATAGAACAGTAATGATTCGGATTTGACTTTTCACTGAGAAAAGGTGGGTTGACTGTTTTCAACCAATTATATGTGAGGATGCAGAAATTGGATCTGCTATCTTGATTTAGCCGGGAGCACATAGTTAGAAATGAGTAAAACCATATTGGGTGTGTGGGGGCTCTGCCTGTGGTAGTTGACACTTCTTTTTTTGGCAAGGATGGCTTGGTTGATCTGGGCGTTAAAAGAGAACGCCCTTCTTCTTTCCTGAAAGTGACCATCTTAGATAGCAGATAGAAGATAATGACTGTTTAGTCAAGGAAAGATGGGCAGTCCCCAGATAATCAATATTTCGTAGGCACAATTCATTTATGTTTTGTTTGTTTCAAAATTTTGCTAGCAAGTATCTCACCACGTATTGGAAATGCGAAAGATATGACCGTCTTCTTTTGGTAACAGTTGTGGTGGGTGAATGCCAAAATATTATGTAAAATAAAACCTTTAAGTAAGGGGAAGTAAGCTCACTGTCTCAGCTTTCCCTCCCCTTGTCTGAGCTCATAGCATCAAGCTGTTAAGGACTGTACCAGTGATTGCATGTCTTCCCCAGAGAAAATGAAATGAGCCCACCAGATATCAGTAAATATTTCTTACTGTTTTGGTTTCCATGTGGCTTAAGTGTGACTTTTGAGTAAAGGTTTTATTCAAGCAAAAGGCCCCTTACTCATTTTTTCTACAGTAATATTACTGAAGTTTCGTTAATGGTATTCAATTATCTGTTCTGCTCAGCAACATAACGTAATCTTATGAAATAAGAAATTATCCGAAAGGATGTTTCTTTTCACATGGCTTTATAACGCATCATTGTTGAATGTTTGATGGAGAAAATGAGTTAATTACGTGAGAGGTTTATACATTAACCATTAAATAGCCAATGGCTTTAGGTAATTGTGTTTCTCCTGCTACCAGCTGAAGCCAGACTGCTCCCCAGATTCCTGATTTGTTGCAGCCATTTATCTCCCTATATCATAACCACCCAGCACTACCTCATGAATCCTCAGGGACTGCCCATTGCCAATCTGATCATCAGCATATGGCTTCATAATGATCTGAGGTCCACTACTGGCATCTGCATTTCTTCCTTGGAGTCCATTCACATTATTTAGTATATATCTCTCCAGTGTTTATCCAAAAGGCAAAATCCAAATGGTGATGTTTTGTGCACATGAGGCCAGGAAAGGGATTTGCGAGCTTGCTGGCACAGCTGCTCTAGAGTCTCATATTTTCTAAATCCCCTTTTCTTCTCCCCTTGAGTGCCTTCTGTCTTTTTCTCCATTTTCTCCATGGCTCTTATCAACACTTGACAAACTATATCCTTTGCTTGTTTAGCTTGTTTGTTGCCTTTCCAGTTCCAGTAGAAAATAAGTATTATAAACAGAAGGCTTTCTGATGATTTTATCTGCTTTTATATCTGCAGTTCCTAGAATGGTGCCTGGCACACAGTCAGTATTCAGTAAGTATTTGCAGAAAGCCTAGCGTAGAGCAATGGTTCTCAACCTGGGGCAACTTTGCCTTCCAGGGTTATTTGGCAATGTCTGGACAAAGTTTTTTTTTTTTTTTTTTTTTTTTTTTTTTTGAGATGGAGTCTCACTCTGTCACTCAGGCTGGAGTGCAGTGGCATGATCTTGGCTCACTGCAACCTCTGACTCCCAGGTTCAAGCAATTCTCCTGTGTCAGCCTCCCAAGGAGCTGGGACCACAGGGGCCCACCATCACACTTGGCTAATTTTTGTATTTTTGTAGAGGTGGGGTTTCACCGTATTGGTCTGGCTGGTTCTCTATCTCCTGACCTCAGGTGATCTGCCCATCTTGGCCTCCCAAAGGGCTGGAATTACAGGTATGAGCCACCGTGCCCAGCCTGGACACATTTTTATTGCGAGGATTGAAGGGATGAGTATTGCTACTGGTTTCCTACAATGCACAGGACAGTCTCTTACCGCAAAGAATTACCTGGCCCCAAATGCTGAGGTTAGGAAACGCTGATGTGGAGCACAGAATCCTCCAGAGCTCTGCCAGGAAAGTTGGCTGCCATCTGTCCTGTGGGTCTCTGGCTTATCTCTTCGATTGTGGCTCTTTCTGTCTCATCTCCTGACCACACATTTCTGTTTGCGTTTTGTCATCCAGAAATTAAAATCTCTCATTTGCTCCTTTGCAGTTATGGGTCTATAACTGCAAAGGGTTTTTAGCTCCTTCACCGCCGCTTTAATGTAGCTTTTGGAAGAAGAGGAAGCAAACGCCTAAGCATAGCTGCCGTCTTGAACCCAAAACTCTTTTCACCTTTATCTTGTTTGAATCACCTTTGCTCTGAAGTCTATAATATGACTGCTATCAATACCGTATTCTCTCTTCTCTGAATTCTTAAAATTCTTACCATCAGTTTTGACCATTTGGGTTATGTATTAGATAGAATTACTGCTCTAACAGAGAGACTCTTAAAATAACTATGAGTATACCTTGAAGAAAATGGAAGTTTATTTCTCTCCAATGTAACATTCTTAAAACTGGGAGGTCTAAGTCAGTAGCAGGACGCCACTGCTCCATAGGATTAATCAGAGATTCAGGCTCCTCCACCTTGTTACTCTGCCATCCTTGATCATTATTCTCAGCCAAAAGGGGAAGAACTGGAAGTAGGCAGTTCACTTTCTCAGTTTGAGAGAAAAAGAGAAAGAAGCAATCCTGTGTAGCATATTTCTTCTAAATATGTGCTCTGTGGGGTGTGTGTGTGTGTGTGTGTGTGTGTGTATGTGTAAGTGTTAACGTATTTATTTCTGGAAGATAGGATTCCAAGATTTTTAACTTCCATTATTTTTCTGCTTTATATTTTTCCAATTTGTTTTTTTAACATTGAACCTATACTGTGTATATTTGTGGGCCACATTAGATATTCTTTAACTGTTTGTTAGGATGGCTCACTTCTGTAATCCCAGCACTTTGGGAGGCCAAGGCAGGTGAATCACTCGAGGTCAAGAATTCGAGACTAGCCTGACCCACAAGAAGAAAGCCCATCTCTACTGAAAATACAAGATTAGCTGGGCGTGGTGGTACATGCCTATAATCCCAGCTATTCAGGAGGCTGAGAGGGTAGAATTGCATGAACCCAGGCAGCAGAGGTTGCAGTGAGCTGAGATCATGCAATTGCACTCCAGCCTGGGCAACAAGAGTGAAACTCCTTCTCAAAAAAAAAAATTACTATTAAATTAAACGTGTATGTAAAGATCTTCCTTTAGAAGGGTAGGAAGTAACCAAATGGAAGATAGCGATTTCTTTTAGATAACAAAGAACCCAAACAACTGTAAATACAAGCAAAAAAAAAAAAATTAAAGCCATGTTTGTGATTTTAAGTGAATTGAAAAAATTATTGCCTCTTAAAGGATATCTTTAAATTGTAATACTTACGTATATATTGTGTAACCTTTCAAAAAAAACTAATCAGATGTTTAACATAATAGAATTAAAACTCCTAGCTTGACTGATTTCCCCCCTCTTTGACCGATTATCCTGACATTTAACAAACTGAAGTTAAATTTAGAAGTTGGGAGGAAGAAAATGAAATATACAATGGAAGGTGGACCAAGCAGTGTGGGAGAGTGGGCAGAGAACAGGGGCTGTAGTGTGTATTCAGAGAGGTGACAGGCATCAACAGATGTTGTTCGTCAACAGGTGACAGAGGTCAATAGGCAGAAGAAATTTTAGTGGGGACATGGGAAATTTATCAGCAAAGACATGAAAATAATACAGTAAATAAAGCTTATATTTGAAACAGAGAAAAATTAAGTGGAAGTAACTGATAATAAGCCTGATTTAATTAGACCTAAAAAGTTTTATTTGTTACCTGTTAGTTACCATATGTTAACCCTTCTTTGGCCACAGGTAGAAATAGCTGCTGTCCCTCTACCTCCCTTAGCAGATAAGAAAGTGGGGAAATACAAACTCATCCCAGGAGGACAGTAGAGTTCCATTTGTTGAAGGAGACAGAAAGCTTTTGGTTAAAGATTGAGTGATCCTTTTGCAAATTAATTCCTGTACTATGGTGCTGTGAACATGGGACAGTGTTCAAGGATTTCTTTAGGTTTAATGCCATAATGCTAAGATTTCAGTGACATGGTTACTGAGCAACATAAATAGTGTATATATTTTTACAAGCTGGATTTTTTAAATGAAGATATTATGAACATTTTTGCTTTCCATGTACACATATAGATCTTTCATTTTTCTGGTTATGTAACAGTCCATGGAATGGAAATTCCAGTGAAAATACTCCTGACAAGATTAGCCAGGTTGGCTATCCGATGTAAATTTATTGAAGGAAATATTTATTTCACACTATGCATTGGTTTATTCTTTATTCTTAGATACTTATTAATGAAACAAAATCTTTCTACGTTTTGATTGTTGCAGATGACTTCCTTAAGTTGAAAAAAGTAGCTTTGCTTTTTTTTGCAAATTGTGGGAGTTGTTCATCAATGAGTTAAAGCTTAAAATTTTAAATATTAAGAATTAAGAATGGAACAAGTGCTGCTGCCGTTTATTCACAAAACTGGCAAGAGATGTAAAATGAAATCAATAAATGTATTTGTTGACAATGACCACATATAAATAGGAAAATAATTTGAATATTTTGAATGAGAAGGCTAGAATATGACACATTCTAAATCCCGTTTTATTTTGCCATTCTGAAAATTATCTTGATTATATATTTCTACATAATTATTTTTATAAAATATAATTTAATAAAATAAAATATAAACATGTATAATTATTTATGTTAATTATTTTTCTCTTTATTAACATTTTTTTCTTCTCCTCCAACTTATTATTATAAAAATCTTCAAACAGAAAAATTTAAAACACAGAACAGTAAACACCTGTGTCACCTCTAAGATTTAACAGCTGTTATAGCATAAGGGAGTAAAACTCGTTTGCTGTATGAATATATGAAGTACTGAAATAGAATAAAATCATACAAAGTAATGTAAACATACTTTTACTTCTGCACCATATTATTGATATTGCATTGATACATTGTTATATTTTTGAAGAATCACAATAAACTCTAGATTGGAGAAATACTCACTTATACACTCAGACCCTGGAAACTAGGTGAGTCCAGGCCAGTCGTTTGTGCTATGACTCATTCTTTTTTACTTTTCTCCTGTCTTTTTAAATCTTCTTTATCTTTCCTGTGTGCCAGAAGAATAAAATTTGACAAAATAATTTTTCACCATAGAAATATCTGAATGAATACTGGTTACATACCAAAGATAGATTAATTGCATTCTATAATAGGGAGCCTATTGTCTTTGTGGTTGGTTTGTCTTGCGTTATGAAGTTCATGAATACATAAACAAAATTCCTGTCTTTTGCAAATTACTCTTTTACTGTGTTCCTTGGAAATAAATCACTATAACTAACGTGCGTTGAGTACTGAATGCCTTTTTTCTACTTGTAATAGACTGAAGTGAATTTAGTTCTGCATGGTAAGAATTCAGTATATGTAGTAAGTTAATTTTAACTTACTGGTAAGTGACATTTTAATTAAACATTTTTAAATGGGCAGATCTAGGCTGGCCAGATAAGCTGTAGGATGCTCAGGTAAATTTGAATTCAGATGTACAGTGAATAATTACTTTATATGAATATGTCCCAACTATTGCATGGTACATACTTATACTAAAATAATTACTCATCGTTCATCTGAAATTCAGATTTAAGTGGATGTCCTGTATTTTGCTTTGCTAAATCTCTCAACATTAACAGAACATGATGTGTAAAGTGGTCATCTAGGGTTTTATTCATGTACTTTTTTGTCTTTTTAATTTTATGTCGTACCAGATTTAGACAAAATATTTTGCAAGTTTTAGCTACCTATCTGAAATGTTGGAAGCACGCCAATCAACAAACTTGGCACCAGCACTGAGGAAGATAGAAAAGTGAGGTATTTTAAGTTACTCAACCATATTTTTTTATTTTATTTTTACTCGTTAATTATAATTTTTTTCTGTAAGTACACCAATTATGTAAACTCAATTATAAGAACAAACAAAACAAAATTAAAAAAACACACGCACGTAAAAAACACAGAATGCCACAAACACACTATGTCATATTAAACTTATCTGCCTCCAGAATCAGCCTCTGTTCTTGGAAAAACACTGACCTAGGTCTTAGGAAATCTTACTCCCAGCCCTGGTTTTGCCCTTATGAGCTCTCTGGCATGAGCAAGTATCTTAGCCCCCTAGGATTTTGGTTCTCATCCATCAATTCAAGGATTTGAAAGATTGATATCTGAGGTCATTGCCAGAGCTGAGGTTAGAGTACACCATGATTTCAGCTTCAAGTTCCTGGAAAATAGTTATGTATCCACGGCACTCATAAGCCCTGTATTTGTTTACCTAATTTGTGTTTGCTTGTTGTTTTAAACTACACACTTACTATGTCTTCATTCTTTATTCAAACGGATTTAATTTTCATCTTAATAGGTGTAATGATGTTATTCATACAAAGCAATAATTCAAAATTTAATCCAAAGGAAATCTCTTAGCAATATTCACATTAAGATGCTGGATGTGCCCTTTAAATAAAGTCAGCATTTCTCCCTAATGATTTTGAGGCTCATTCTGAAAGTTTAATGATAGAATAAAATGGTATTTTCTTTGGGAAGAACAATTTTGGTGGTCCAATTGTAGAGCAATCATTTTAGGAGAATTGCAGAAGGTAGTAAGAAATGTACATACTAGATCATGATAATTTTAGGCATTAAGACAGTGCTACATAAGACAGATGCTTTCTGACATAATTTATAAACATATGCTTTAGGGACATGTGATTTTTCCCATTTGTATTATGGGGTACTCTAAATGTAGTTGGAATACTTTAGAGTTATTTTAGACAACAAAAAACTCTTAGAGATCATCTGTCCAATCTCCCTCTCTCTCTTTCTTCTTAAGAAGACAGTCAGTCCCAGTGCACTAGATGAGTGGTAAAGGAAAAACTAATTTAGGGAAGAAAAGGAAGCATCCTGTAGGTACTTTGCAGGGGATAGTGGATGTCGCATCATAGGTACTGTATGGGCTGGACCAGCTCCATAATTCCTGCTATAAAAGGATTGAAAGTGATAGTGTGGTCCTGGGATGGAGGAGGCAGGAACTTATCTGAGATGGGCCTGGGAGGTAGGGTGGAGTGCGAGACTTGTCTGAAAGCTACATTTGCATTTTCAAGTTCATTATTTCTGCTTAGGTTGTCTAAATGTGGTACCTTGATGGAGAGCCACGGAGGTGGGGAGGAGCTGAGGGAAATCACAGGGGAGCTAAATCCTTCTCATGCTGCTTCTTGGCTATGGTACCACTTGTGAGATGAGAGATACTTCCCCCCCTCCAATTTTACAGATGGTAACCCTGAGGCTAAGAAGCATTTCATTGATTTGCCACAGGTTACAGAATAATGGGCAGGATTCAAACTTGGGTCTGTCAAGGCAGAAAATCCATATATGTGATGCATTATGCCAACTGATGGAATAAACTCGACCTCAACAACTTCCAAACCGTCCCTGAAAAGACACACAAAGCTTCCATATGTGATTGTGTTTGCTGCATGTAGACACGCATCCTTCTGAACATAATAATTCAAATTACATTTCTTTAAAGTCATTGAAAAATGTATAGCTAAAGCTGTGTCTCTATGTGCAAATTAATTGAGAGACGAAAGTAAAACATAATTAAAATTGAATATAAAGCCTATTACATTAAATAAAGTAATGACTTATTTATTTTAAAATACGCACATTGACCCAGTTCCGTTGGTTGGTTTTAAAATAGCCCCATGTTTTTCTCCTGAGAAAAGCTTTTCTCTATAAATACATTCATTTTCCCTCCCTTACAGGCTCTTTCTTGACTGAACAAAAGTAATTTATGCTTTTTTTTTTTTTTAACTTAGAAGTTTTCATAATCATAGTCTCCAAAGCATGTAATAGGATGGTAGATGTGAAGGTTGATAGACATGTTTCATCAGTTTCAAACACATAAACAGTTCAACCCCCAGTATACAAATGTGATAACCAGTTGTATAATTTTTAGCAGTTCATGTGGATTTGATGCCAGACCTGGCTGCAAGGTGGTGTGGAGTAAACAAAGCAAAGGCCCTGGAGTTCTGAGTTTGTCAGATCCTCAGTGTCACCGATAGCTGTCTAGGCGTTAAGCATCTTGCCAACTCTAAATTCTACTCTTCATTCTTGCCAACTTTAACTAAATTCAACTTCTGAATTCAAAGCTAAATTAAATTTCTAATTAGAATTAGAAAATGCTAAATTCTTTGACTGGTTTTATAAAACCAAATATTTCCATGCATGCACATATATATGTATGTTTTTTGAGATGGGATCTCACTGGCATGGTCATGGCTCACTGCAGCCTCCAACTCCTGGGCTCGAGTGATCCTTCTGCCTCAGCCTACCAAATAACTGGGACTACAGGTATGTGCCACTGTGCTCAGCTAATATTTTAAAATTTTTGAAGAGATGGGGTTGTGCTATGTTGCCCAGGTTGGTCTTGAACTCCTGGTTTTAAGCGGTCCTCCCACCTCTGTCTCCCAAGGTGCCGAGATTACAGGCATAAGCTACCACATGTGGCCAAATACTGTGTATAATGCATTTTTCTCAGTAGCTCCCATGGACAATGTAAGCCTTTTACTGTTATAGCAGTGGTTCTCAAAATGTGGTCCCTAGATCAGTAGCACCAGTATCATTTAGGAACTTGTTAGAAATGCAGATTCTCAGGCTCCACCCTAAACTTGTTGAATCAGAGCTCTTGAGGACAAGGCAGCAGCTTAGGTTTTAGCAAATTCTCCAGGTGCTTGGGAACTACCGGTTTACACTATGATATTAAAGGATGATTTTAAAGAATAGGGTAATTCCCAGATAATTATACTGAGACCTTTACAACTCAGTCTCTGCCTTGACTGCACAACAAAGAATCCTAAACAGAAGAGAGTGAGCCAAAATGGATGAGCATGGAAGTTAACAACCAAGGCAGGTGGTACTGCCGTTTCCTGCTGGAATGCTTTCCAGTCCCACATCTTCCGCCTCTGGGTCTCCATCTTCCTGTATCTATTTTTATAATGAGTGTTCATCTAAACATACCAAATAAGTTCGTACTGACTAATTATAGATGAGAAATACATTGGCAACCAGAAAAATAGAAAAACATCCCTAAACAAGGCCTATTGACAAGTATCTGGAGTTTTTTTCTGGGAAACATAGGTGTGCTGCCTCAAAATGTAAGACATGAAGGAATGTTCCCAGAAGGGGAGGAGTGGCTGCACTGAAATTGAAGCAGTAATTTGAGGTGTCACAGTGGACACAAGGTCATGACATATTATTTATTGTTTCAATTATGAGAACAATAAAACTGCAACAGGCAGCAGGGTCCATGAGGTTTTGCCAGCCTTCCACATGATACTGTTCCCCCTCATCAGCACTTCTGATTTCCAGAGGCTTGAATCCACTAAGCAGTCTCAGCAAGCACACACATTAATATATTTGCCCAGGACAGAACAGCTTTGGAGCTGGCAGTTGTTGATAAAGATATGTCACCCCTGGTTTTGTTCTTCACTGAAAGGCTTCCGAGTAAGGATGGTGAAATTCTTTTTATCACTTCCACATGGGTTGCCTTGTTGGCACAAATGAAGTGGCGGGGGGCCGCAATCATTCCTCAACTCCTAAAACAAAGGAAGGTGGATTCCATTATTCTGAGGGCCCTGGGGGTTGGACATCTTCAGAAGCATTCAAGAAATAAGGAAGCTGCATGTTATAAGGCCTCAGTGTTGATTAAAAAGTAGGAACAAAACTAGGTGTTCTTGCATTTATCACATGTATTAATTGTACTGATATCTTTCGCTTGCAGAATAGGATGCTATAAAGAATGCAGTGACTATTTTGGCATGTTGAAAATCCCATATTCATATGGATTAAGAAACAAAAGTGAAATCACCAAGCACTGGGTTATGCCCATCTAAAGATTTGTTGATGGAATGAAATTTATCTTCTATTCACACTCCAACAACTTCTGAATCATAATTTCTAGTGCTGCTCTTGTGTGCATTTCTGGTGGTTCTGAGCTTTAATGTGATCCTTTCCATCTTAAGATATACTTCTCTCTTTTTAGTATCTTTGTAAAATTTGCTAAAAAGAAACCTGTGGAAGTGATCATGTCACCTCTTGTTCGTAATGCTTAAATGGAGTTTTTCTTGTGTAGTCAGCAAAGGATGGATAATCTTAATACTGCTTATTCTTGCAAGCTCAATGCATGCTGCTTACCCCTTGCCCTCTGAGTTCTGAACTGACTACCCTTCTGTGAGATGCTCAAAGGCCCTTGATATGCTTTGGCCGTGTCCCCACCCAAATCTCATCTTGAATTGTAGCTCCCATAATTTTCACATATTGTGAGAGGGACCCGATAGGATGTAATTTAATCCTGGGGGTGGTTTCCCTCATACTATTCTCATGGTAATGAATAAGTCTCAGGAGTTATGATGGTTTTATAAGAGAAAACTCCTTTTTGCTCAGCGCCCATTTTCTCTCGTTTGCCACCATGTAATGTGCCTTTTGCCTTCCAACATGGTTGTGAAGCCTAGCCAGTTATGTGGAATTGTGAGTTCATTAAACCTCTTTTTCTTTATAAATTACCCAGTCTTGGGTATGTCTTTATCAGCAGCATGAAAATGGACTAATCCAGCCCAAATTCCTTTCCACTCATCCTTTTGCACATGTCACTTAGTCACCAGGAATAATCTAATAATCTTTCACTTTGCCTGGGAAATCCCACCACTCTTTTTTTTTGAGATGGAGTCTCACTCTATCACCCAGGCTGGAGTGCAGTGGCCTGATGTCAACTCACTGCAACCTCTGTCTCCTGGGTTCAAGAGATTCTCCTGGATCAGCCTCCCAAGTAGCTGGAATTACAGGCGCCTGCCACTGCACCCAGCCAATTTTTTTTTTTTTTTTTTTTTTTTTTTTTTTTTTTTTTTTTTTTTTT